>NC_034177.2:78055753-78383253 GCF_002021735.2 Oncorhynchus kisutch | reverse complement strand
TACTGATACACACCCTCTACCCCAGCACACACCGTCCAGGTACTGATACACACCCTCTACCCCAGCACACACCGTCCAGGTACTGATACACACCCTCCACCCCAGCACACACCGTCCGCATACCAGGTACTGATACACACCCTCTACCCCAGCACACACCGTCCACATACCAGGTACTGATACACACCCTCTACCCCAGCACACACCGTCCACATACCAGGTACTGATACACACCCCTCTACCCCAGCACACACCGTCCACATACCAGGTACTGATACACACCCTCTACCCCAGCACACACCGTCCACATACCAGGTACTGATACACACCCTCTACCCCAGCACACACCGTCCACATACCAGGTACTGATACACACCCTCTACCCCAGCACACACCGTCCACATACCAGGTACTGATACACACCCTCTACCCCAGCACACACCGTCCACATACCAGGTACTGACACACACCCTCTACCCCAGCACACACCGTCCGTCCACAGGTACGCACCCTTGTGCGGCCCCAGTGTTGAGGATCAGCGGGGTGGAGATGTTTTTACCTACCCTCACCACCTGGGGGCGGCCCGTCAGGAAGTCCAGGACCAAGTTGTACAGGGCGGGGTCGAGACCCAGGGTCTCAAGCTTGATGACGAGTTTGGAGGTTACTATGGTGTTAAATGTTGAGCTGTTGTCGATGAACAGCATTCTCACATAGGTATTCCTCTTGTCCAGATGGGTTAGGGCAGTGTGATTGCGATTGCGTCGTCTGTGGACCTATTGGGGCGGTCAGCAAATTGGAGTAGTTCTAGGGTGTCAGGTAGGGTGGAGGTGATATGGTCCTTGACTAGTCTCTCAAAGCACTTCATGATGACGGAATTGAGTGCTACGGGGCGCTAGTCATTTAGCTCAGTTTCCTTAGCTTTCTTGGGAACAGGAACAATGGTGGCCCTCTTGAAACATGTGGGAACAGCAGACTGGGATAAGGATTGATTGAATATGTCAGAAAACACACCAGCCAGCTGGTCTGCGCATGCTCTGAGGACGCGGCTGGGGATGCCGTCTGGGCCTGCAGCCTTGCGAGGGTTAACACGTTTAACTGTTTTGTTCACGTCGGCTGCAGTGAAGGAGAGTCCGCAGGTTTTGGTAGCGGTCCGTGTCAGTGGCACTGTGTTGTCCTCAAAGTTGTTTAGTTTGTCTGGGAGCAAGACATCCTGGTCCACGACGGGGCTGGTTTTCTTTTTGTAATCTGTGATTGACTGTAGACCCTGTGTCTGAGCCGTTGAATTGAGATTCTACTTTGTCTCTATACTGACGCTTAGCTTGTTTGATTGCCTTACGGAGGGAATAGCTACACTGTTTGTATTTGGTCATGTTTCCGGTCACCTTGCCCTGATTAAAACCAGTGGTTCGCACTTTCAGTTTTGAGCGAATGCTGCCATCAATCCACGGTTTCTGGTTGGGGAATGTTTTAATAGACGCTGTGGGTACAACATCGCCGATGCACTTGCTAATAAACCCTCTCACTGAATCGGCGTATTTATCAATGTTGTTCGCCGCAATGCGGAAAATATCCCAGTCCACGTCTCTTAGCGTATTTAGTGCAAGGTGTATAACAAAGTGTATAGTTAGACCAGTCAGTAGTTACGTCACGATCTCTTGTGTTTCCCAGGACGCACTTTCCCTGTCGACCAGTTTTTCCTGGAAGATGCAGTTGCCAAAACCCGGTAAATATGGCACTCCCAAACCTGAAATATTGTACCATAAACACAACAAGGTGTTGTTTCTGTTCTTCAGGTTTGTTTGACCTGTACATTCTACTCTCCTCCCAGGTATGTGATTGAGGATGGCAGTCCGTTCATGCGCTCGGGCGGGGGGAAGTCCTCATCAGGCAGTAAGGGAGGCAGAGGGGGGGCCAAAGATCCCGTGGACCAGCTGGGAGACGACATGTGGTCCTTCATGAACCTCCAGAAAAAAGACTTCATTAAAGACTCCATCCCTGACCAGCAGCTCAGCCTGCAGGAACTCACTGTCCGATACAAAGGTTTCTGATCTCCCCTCTGCTAAATACACCACACTGTCTGAAATGGAACCCTATTCCCCACGGCTACTTTGTCTGGGAGGAGAATGTTAATCAGGATGTTTTTGTTTGTTTAAAGACACCAAGAAGTCTGTCTTGAAGACCATATCTGCCATGGACCTGGATAAGATCAACATGGACCTGGTGGAGAGTGTGCTGGAGTATATTGTGGACGGGGACCATAGCTACCCTCCAGGTGAGCGAGCACTACAGACAGAATTATTACTAGGAATGACAGATGGATAGATGCACAGTAAAGGTGTAGCAATATGATTTCAATTGAGTTAACATTTGATCATGAAGTTATGCAGTACCTGTGTGTTTATACTCCTGTAACAACATTAACAACACAACCTTCCCTTTCCTGCTCTGTCCAGGTGCTGTGTTGGTATTCATGCCGGGCCTGGCTGAGATTAAGACTCTTTATGAGCAGCTCCAGTCCAACAGGATGTTCAACAACCGGAACAGAGCCAGGTACGGAAATACATGGACCACTGTACTGGATGAGATTCTGATTTGTGTGTGATTGTGATGGGTTGAGGTTTTCTACCGGTGTGTTTGTGGTACAGCTGTAGATGGGTTATGTTTGTTGTGGATATAGTTGTGTGTGTGTGTCCCAGGTGTGTGGTGTACCCGCTCCACTCGTCCCTGTCTAACGAGGAGCAACAGGCTGTGTTCAAGCGGCCACCAGAGGGCGTCACCAAGATCATCATCTCCACCAACATCGCTGAGACCTCCGTTACCATCGACGACGTGGTCTACGTGGTGGACTCAGGCAAGATGAAGGAGAAGAGGTACTATAACCTCTGACCTCTAAACCCTCTGATGTCTTTGCTCAACTGGTTTCCTTTACAGTCAAATTCTGATGAGAGCACATTGGATAAGTTCAAACTCTGTTAATTGGTACAACTCGTATATTCTCTATACTAACCTCTTGTAAGGAGGGGACCAAGTCCTTGATAACTGTGCCTGTGAGGATGCTTATAAAACACCAGATGGTATGTGAGTGTTATTTCGCTGACTCAGTCTGTCCCCTCAGTTACGACGCCTCTAAGAGCATGGAGAGCCTGGAGGAGTCGTGGGTGTCCCGTGCCAACGCCCTGCAGAGGAGAGGGCGAGCTGGCCGCGTGGCCTCAGGGGTGTGCTTCCATCTCTTCACCAGCCACTGCTTCCAACACCAACTGGCAGAGCAGCAGCTGCCAGAGATCCAGAGAGTCCCCTTGGAGCAGCTCTGCCTCAGGTAATCAGAGCAGAACAGGATTCATGTCCCCTAACTACAGCACTGTGCCTCTCGTGGCGCTCTCAACTGACCAATTAGGTGTTATTTACTCATGTACTGGGTGCTGTCTCATGTAGATCCTTATTTAACCACTGACAGTCATTCATTTGAACCTTCCCTGCATTTTCGATGTAGGAACTCATGTGTTGTCACCAATGTAAACATTTTCACTTGGAGATTTCCCAACTGCCCTCTTTCTCCAACTCCATCTGTCTTTATCCCCACTTCCACCTCTCAGGATTAAGATCCTGGATGTGTTTGCGGAGCGGCCATTGGATTCTGTGTTCTCCCGGCTCATTGAGCCCCCGGCCATGGGCAGTCTGGATGCGGCCAAGCAGCGTTTGCAGGACCTGGGGGCTCTGACGGCCGACGAGAAGCTTACCCCTCTGGGCTATCACCTGGCCTGTCTGCCTGTGGATGTCCGCATTGGCAAACTCATGCTGTTTGGTGCCATCTTTCGCTGCCTGGACCCTGCCCTCACCATCGCTGCCAGCCTGGCCTTCAAGTCCCCCTTCGTAAGCCACCTCTAACTACCATTTGTGGCTCTGAGCCTACCAATGGTCTTGGGAATGAGTAGAAATGTTAACTGAAAAGAAAGGAGCAATGTGAACTCCTGTGATTCACTCTGTGAATGTTGAAAAGGGGAAAAAAACATTTCTTTTTCACAGTCGCAAGTCTCTCTCCTGTGTCCTCACCCCTCTCCTGTGTCCTCACCCCTCTCCTGTGTCCTCACCCCTCTCCTGTGTCCTCACCCCTCTCCTGTGTCCTCACCCCTCTCCTGTGTCCTCACCCCTCTCCTGTGTCCTCACCCCTCTCCTGTGTCCTCACCCCTCTCCTGTGTTCTCACCCCTCTCCTGTGTCCTCTCCTGCTTCCTCCTTTCTTTCCTCTCCTGCGGTGTGTTCTTCCTGTGGCCAGGTGTCTCCTTGGGATAAGAGGGAGGAGGCCAATGAGAAGAAGCTGAATTATGCCCTGGCCAACAGTGACCATCTGGCCCTGCTGCAGGCATACAAGGTGCTGTGCTGTACATATTGGATAGACCTGAACCACTCCACTGTGTATCCTCTAACCATGTCATCCATATTGACATGCCGTAACACTCACTCAATACTGAAATGTTAGCTGAACCAGCTATGAAAAATTGCATTTGCCTTGAGAAACAGATGAACAGGTTCTGAGTGTTAATGCAATATGTAGAACCATCTAAAACACAGAGTAGCTATACATACGATTTGCAGTGGATATGTGACTGTCTAAGGTAATCTGTTTTGCCGTTGCGCAGGGCTGGTGTGGTGCAGCCAGAAACGGGAATCAGGCCGGGTTTCAGTACTGCAGAGAGAACTTCCTGTCTAGCCGGGGCTTACAGGTGAGATACTCTTCTGTGACATCGTCTCCTGACAGGTGGCATTATTACCATGTTTTGTACAGTACTTGCAAGAGTCTGAGATGTGCTTTTTGGTGTGCAGGAGATAGCCAGTCTGAAGAGGCAGTTTACAGAGCTGCTGTCTGATATTGGCTTCGTCAAGGAGGGACTGAAGGCTAGAGTCATTGAGAGAATGGCTGCCAAAGGGACTGATGGTATAATGGAGGCTACGGGCCGTGAGGTAGGATGTTTTATTGAGAAATATATATCTAAGAAATCTCCATTATATAAATCCTGCATTGCTATATAAAATCTGTTCATAAATCATTAAGTGAATCATTTCACCCTTTAACTCTTGGACAGGCTAACCTCAACTCTGACAACATCAGGTTGATGTCTGCCATGCTCTGTGCTGCCCTATATCCCAATGTAGTACAGGTGAGCCTTCCTCCATCCAGCATGATCAACAGCTCAGTCCTTGTATAATGTGTGTACCTGAGCTAAGCCAGTGTTTCCCTGTGCTAGGTGAGGTCTCCTCATGAGAAGTTCAAGCAGACCAGTAAAGGAGCGGTGAAGATGCAGCCCAAAGCAGACGAGTTGCGCTACATGACCAAGAATGACGGCTGTGTCCACGTACACCCCTCCTCCGTCAACTACACGGTAACACACAGCCCCACGAATAAAGTACAGAGACAACCACTACTCTTTCACAGTAACTAAACAACCACACAATAGATACCATGTTAGTTTGTGTGTGCCTGTGTGTGGTCGTTTCAGGTGCGCCACTACGACAGCCCCTACCTGGTGTACCATGAGAAGGTGAAGACGAGCCGTGTGTTCATCAGAGACTGCAGCATGGTGTCGGTGTACCCCTTGGTGCTGTTTGGGGGGGGACAGGTCAACGTGGAGCTGCAGAAGGGCGCGTTCGTCATCTCCCTGGACGACGGCTGGATCCGGTTCGCCGCAGCATCGCATCAGGTCAGCCGATTGGCTATCATTCTCAGAATGACGATTTAAGATCCTGACCTGGCTACCTGGCCCCTAGTTGTAGCCTGTTCAGTTCACGTGTTCAGGGCAGGGGGAACTGGGCCATTATAATGAGTAATAAGCTCTTTGTCAATCGGCTCTGTGTTCCTGACTGCAGTATCTTCTGTGTGTGGCTGCAGGTGGCAGAGCTGGTGAAAGAGCTGCGCTGGGAGTTGGACCAGCTCCTCGAAGATAAGATCAGAAACCCCAGCATGGACCTGTGTACTTGCCCGAGAGGCTCCCGTATCATCCACATGATCGTCAAGCTCATCACCACCCAGTAAACCACCCCGCTCCCCTCCATTACACACCCAGCACTTGTCTTTAGATGAATACTTTGCTCCACCTCCCAGTCTTACAGTACATTGGATCAAGTCTTATTGGTGGTAGCATTGCAATGATACAAGTGCTGCTGAACAAGCATACAGAAATCACTGTTGCTGTCATAGGAAGTGCAATAGATTTGGCAGAGTTGATTGTTAAATTTGAACTGAATTGCTAAAAAGGTAATTTAACTGAAATGGTAATTTGCCATTGTTTGTGTATATATATATTTTGGCCACATTTCCTGTATATATGGGAAACTCAAGTTGCTTTTTATTATAGGTTGTGCCTTTCTTGCACACAACTAAAAATAGCATTTGAGTCCATATTGGATTCCCGTACTGAAAATGGTTACACATTTATGCTTTTGTGTGTATTTAGATATAACTAATGCATGATTGACTGACATGTGAATAAAGCTCTAAGAGCTTCTGCATTGTCTTTCTGTACATTTAAATAGATAAAATGAACACGCTGATGTAAAAATCATGCCATCACTATTAAAAGGGCTCATTGAAATGTAGACAATTTGGTAAAAAGCTGCCAAAGAATTTATAAACAATGTCTCATCAGCTTCAGTGACTAACTTTAGTCTGATGAATATTACAACTGAAAATAAAACAAAATAAGTTGTGAATTTATGTAGTCCTTTTTAGTTGTTCAATTGTTTAAGCACAATCACGTTGTCTACATTGAAGTCTTCCACTACATTTTGCTGTATTAAAAGTTGACACATTTTTAAAGGCACAATGCAGTCAAACTTGATTTTCCCTGTGTTTTTATATATTTTCTCACTGAGTTTGGAAGAACCATCTAAGACTCAGCTTATTGATGGCCAAGGCTCTGACATCGCCAACCTCCGAGGCAATAGCATTGACGCCTTTTGTGCTGAATGTCAAAAAGGCGATAACTGCATCTGTAGATAGTCAACCAAACCGTTTGAGTCAGCGATCCATTTCTGTCTCCCGGACACCATCCACTGTACATGTTGCTGCTTCAGTTCCAGACCTAAAACATGCATTTAGAGAGCCTGAGAAAGACAAGTGAGGAGTCTGCTCTAAAAGGGCTGGATGGGAGTTTCACAGATGACCAGCTTATTGATTCAATTGTGAACATCATCTACCCAAATGCCGCATTCACGTGCTAGTTGGAACTAGGAAACTGAAATTTCCAACTTGCTAACTGGTTGTAGTTAGTTATGCGTGTGCCGCTTTCAACGAATCAGCAAGTCAGAGATTCCTAGTTCTCACTAGCATATGAACTCTGCATTAGATGCATAGCAAAATCAGTTGCTGCCTCAGCCCGTCTGAAGTTGAGCTTGAAGTGGTTCTCCAAGAGTTCTGAGATCGACTCTCAATCTGAATTGTGTGTGTGTGTGCTGAAGTCTATGGAGCCACATAACCAGAGGAAGTCCACTCCTGAGCCAGTCACATTCCTTTGTCAGTGGGAGAACGTCTCTGTGCTTTAAGTGGTGCTGGTGAGATCCCAGACCACTCTATAACCACCTGCTTGAGTGTGTGGTTAAGAAACTGTTGAGAAAAATGCTCCTCCAATGCCTTTCCATTCCAGAGTTAACTGAAACAATGAAGCTGCCTCTTTTAGTTAAGCTCATGAAACATGGAACTAACACTTCACATATTGCGTTTCTATATAATGCATTCGGACAGTGTTAACCCCTTGACTTCTTCCATGTTTTATGTTACAGCCTTATTCTGAAATGGATTACATTTTAAAATCCTCATCAATCTACACACAATACCACAATCTCAAAGCAAAAACTGATTTTTAAAAAATTATTGTGAAAACAGATGTCTTATTTACAAAAGTATTCAGACCCTTTGCTATGAGACTTGAAATTGAGATCAGGTGCATCCTTTTTCCATTGACCATCCTTGAGATGTTTCTACAAATTGATTGGAGTCCACCTGTGGTATATTCAATTGAATGGACATGATTTGGAAAGACGCATATCTGTCTATATTAGGTCTCACAGTTGACAGCTACGAGACAGGATTGTGTCGAGGCACATATCTAGGGAAGGACACCAAAAGAATTCTGCAGCATTGAAGGTCCCCAAGAACACACTGGCCTCCAACATTCTTAAATGGAAGAAATTTGGAACCACCAAGACTCTTCCTAAAGGTAGCCAGCCGCAAGGCCAAATTGAGCAATCGGGGGAGAAGGGCCTTGGTCAGGGAGGTGACCAAGAACCCGATGGTCACTCTGAATGAGCTCTAGAGTTCATCTGTGGAGATGGGAGAACCTTCCAGAATGACAATCATCTCTGCAGCACTCCACCAATCAGGTATTTATGGTAGAGTGGGCTGATGGAAGCCACTCCTCAGTAAAAGTTTGCCAAAAGGCACCTAAAGACTCTCAGACCATGAGAAACAAGATTCTCTGGTCTTAATAAACCAAGGTTAAACTCTTTGGCCTGAATGCCAAGCGTCACATCTGGAGGAAACCTGGCACCGTCCCTATGGTGAAGCATGTTGGTTAGAGCATCATGTTGTGGGGATGTTTTTCAGTGGCAGGGACTGGGAGACTAGGCGAATGTTCAACTTCCAACAGGACAATGACCCAAAGCACACAGCCAAGACAACGCAGGAGTGGCTTCAGGACAAGTCTCTGAATGTCCTTGAGTGGCCCAGCCAGAGCCCGGACTTGAGACCTGAAAATAGCTGTGCAGCAACGCTCTCCATCCAACCTGACAGAGCTTGAGAGGATCTGCAGAGAAGAATGGGATAAACTCCCCAAATAATGACGTGCCAAGCTTGTAGCGTCATACCCAAGAAGACTCGAGGCTGTAATTGCTGCCAAAGGTGCTTCAGCAAAGTACTGAGTAAAGGGTCTGAATACTTGTGAATGTGATATTTCAGGGTTTAAAATATATATAAATTAGCAAACTTTTTTATTTTTTTTTACTATTTTTGCTTTGTAATTACGGGACATTGTGTGTAGATTTATGAGGGGAAAATCATTTAATCTATTCTGGAATAAGGATGTAATGTAACAACATTTGGAAAAAGTCAAGGGGTCTGAATACTTTCTGAAGGCACTGTATTTGTTCAGTGTACATTTGGATTTGAAAAAAAAGTAATCAATGTAAATGGTTGAGGGTGAAATTTAAACTACAAGATTGTCATCATTGTAACCAATTTTCACAAACCTTGTATAAAATATGTTGAATTTGTAACTTTGAAACAACATCAGATCTTCAATGTTATATCTACTAGAAAGAAAATACTATATGCTGGGCAGCACCTCTTACTGGAGAGTTGATCTATCTACAGCTATCCCTTTGGTCTCCCATCCAGCGTTTTAACCAAGCCCATCTTTTATATTTGTTACTGACTACTACCAATGTGCTAAAGTGAGAATGATTATTGAGAAACATCTTAACTAAATATATTCACTGTTGCTATTGAAGTCATTCCAAAGGTTAGGTTTAACACAGCAAATAAAATGTAACCATACCCTCCCTATAAGTCACCAAACATTAGGAACCCCCCACCCCTTTTGCCCTCAGAACAGCCTCAATTCGTTGGGGCATGGACTCTACAAGGTGTCCAAAGTGTTCCACAGGGATGCTGGCCCATGTTGACTCCAATGCTTCCCACAGTTGTGTCAAGTTGGCTGGATGTCCTTTGGGTGGTGGACCATTCATGATATGCACAGGAAACTGTTGAGTGTGAAAAACCCAACAGTAGTGCAGTTGTTAATACAAACCAGTGTGCCTGGCACTTGCTACCATACTCCGTTCAAAGGCACTTCAAAATGGTGTCTTGTCCATTCAACCTCTGAATGGCACACAGTCCATGTCTCAATTGTCTAGAGGCTTAAAAATCCTTCTTCAACCTGTCTCCTCCCCTTCATCTTGCACTGATTGAAGTGGATTTAACAAGTGACATCAATATGAGATCATAGCTTTCACCTGGATTCACCTGGTCAGTCTGTCATGTTCTTAATGTTTTGTATATTCAGTGTATATCATCAAAAATAGTATTTAGGTCTATATAGCAGTTACAATGTCATCAACAGATGTTTCAATTCAACACTGAATTCAACTAAACATAGACACATATAAGCCTAGGGGTTCAAGCTTTGGTTGATTTCAAATGGAATCTTCAAGTGTATCAATATATTGATTCAAGTCTCCATCTCAACCAAAATAATCCAAGTTAAAGAACTAAATCAAATCAAAGTTTATTTAAAGTGTGTTTAAAGTTTGATTAGGTTTTGTCCAATTCTTTCACTTGAATTTTTGGTTGAGATGGAGATGTGAATCTAGCATATCAATTATAAATTTGTAGACAAACTGGAATTTGTTGACAACTGAGCACAATGCAATATCACTTTTGCAAAACAGCCAATAGCCTATTAACTTATCGACAAGTTCACAAATGATATGTTGGATTCATCTCCAACTAAACCAAATATAAAAACTCAAGAATAGGATTAACGTAATTTAATATTGGTTAATAGATGTTGATATTTGGTTGCGTTGTCAACCAAACACAATTCAATAATATTTTTGTAATAACGTAAATAGCTGACAGTAGTTATTCACTTCCACGGCCACATTTTGAGGTTAGCCTCCTGTAACTATAAATGTCTTCTTATGTAATCATGTTCAAGATAGCATGCAAAGGTCACAGGTCTGTGGAGAGCTTCACAATTGCTCTAATAATCTGCTCAGAATCTCCAACAGCATGCATCACTTGCACCATGTACTCTTAATGTAATCTTAACTCCAATCCAGGTCATTTGGTTGTGCTATTAGATGAAGCACAATGACTACATATTAAGTTTTAAGTTCCTCGGCGTAAACATCACGGACAAACTGAAATGGTCCACCCACACAGACAGCGTGGTGAAGAAGGAGCAGCAGGGCCTCTTCAACCTCAGGAGGCTGAAGAAATTCGACGTGTCACCAAAAGCACTCACAAACTTTTACAGATGCAAAATCAAGAGCATTCTGTCGGGCTGTATCACAGCCTGGTACGGCAACTGCTCCGCCCACAACCATAAGGCTCTCCAGAGGGTAGTGAGGTCTGCACAACGCATCACCGGGGGCAAACTACCTGCCCTCCAGGACACCTACACCACCCCTTGTCACAGGAAGGACAAAAAGATCATCAAGGACAACAACCACCCGAGCCACTGCCTGTTCACCCCGCTATCATCCAGAAGGCGAGGTCAGTACAGGTGCATCAAAGCAGGGACAGAGAGACTGAAAAACAGCTTCTATCTGAAGGCCATCAGACTGTTAAACAGCCACCACTAACATTGAGGGCTGCTACCAACATACTGATATTATAATGATTATACTGATATTACTGCATTGTCGGAACTAGAAGCACAAGCATTTCGCTACACTCGCATTAATATCTGCTAACCATGTGTATGTGACAAATTAAATTTGAATTTGATTTGATTTGAAGTGTTAATGTTCAAAATATCTGACATTGTATTCCCATTTAAACTTTGTTGTGCATTTAAATGGTTAAAAGCACAGCGATAACACATTTAGAAGACAACTAATCCAAAAATCTGATAGTTTTCCCATTGGAATTTGTTTGTACTTTAGGATGGTTGAAAGCATAGTGATAACACATTGGGAATTCAACAAACTTCTGGCGGTCTTTTTGAGTGGGGTGAAAAAAGCTTGAAATTTCATTCATCAACCAAATATTACCCACATTTCCACGTTGAAATGACATGGTGTGCCCAGTGTGTTGCCACTGTCCCCAATGACAACACTGGGGTTTGTGACATCCAAGAGACACCAAAGCCAAAGCTGTCCATAGTTGACACCCTTTTCTTGGCAGAAGTCAAAGCTGACCAGCAACAACCAACTTTCTGTCCCATGGCATCGATGACATGTTTTTGTATTTTTTTATTTATTTCACCTTTATTTAACCAGGTAGGCAAGTTGAGAACACCTTTATTTAACCAGGTAGGCAAGTTGAGAACAAGTTCTCATTTACAATTGCGACCTGGCCAAGATAAAGCAAAGCAGTTCGACAGATACAACGACACAGAGTTACACATGGAGTAAAACAAACATACAGTCAATAATACAGTATAAACAAGTCTATATACAATATGAGCAAATGAGGTGAGAAGAGAGGTAAAGGCAAAAAAGGCCATGATGGCAAAGTAAATACAATATAGCAAGTAAAACACTGGAATGGTAGTTTTGCAATGGAAGAATGTGCAGAGTAGAAATAAAAATAATGGGGTTAAAGGAGCAAAATAAATAAATGAATTAAATACAGTTGGGAAAGAGGTAGTTGTTTGGGCTAAATTATAGGTGGGCTATGTACAGGTGCAGTAATCTGTGAGCTGCTATGACAGTTGGTGCTTAAAGCTAGTGAGGGAGATAAGTGTTTCCAGTTTCAGAGATTTTTGTAGTTCGTTCCAGTCATTGGCAGCAGAGAACTGGAAGGAGAGGCGGCCAAAGAAAGAATTGGTTTTGGGGGTGACTAGAGACATATACCTGCTGGAGCGTGTGCTACAGGTGGGAGATGCTATGGTGACCAGCGAGCTGAGATAAGGGGGGACTTTACCTAGCAGGGTCTTGTAGATGACATGGAGCCAGTGGGTTTGGCGACGAGTATGAAGCGAGGGCCAGCCAACGAGAGCGTACAGGTTGCAGTGGTGGGTAGTATATGGGGCTTTGGTGACAAAACGGATTGCACTGTGATAGACTGCATCCAATTTGTTGAGTAGGGTATTGGAGGCTATTTTGTAAATGACATCGCCAAAGTCGAGGATTGGTAGGATGGTTAGTTTTACAAGGGTATGTTTGGCAGCATGAGTGAAGGATGCTTTGTTGCGAAATAGGAAGCCAATTCTAGATTTAACTTTGGATTGGAGATGTTTGATATGGGTCTGGAAGGAGAGTTTACAGTCTAACCAGACACCTAAGTATTTGTAGTTGTCCACGTATTCTAAGTCAGAGCCGTCCAGAGTAGTGATGTTGGACAGGCGGGTAGGTGCAGGTAGCGATCGGTTGAAGAGCATGCATTTAGTTTTACTTGTATTTAAGAGCAATTGGAGGCCACGGAAGGAGAGTTGTATGGCATTGAAGCTTGCCTGGAGGGTTGTTAACACAGTGTCCAAAGAAGGGCCAGAAGTATACAGAATGGTGTGGTCTGCGTAGAGGTGGATCAGAGACTCACCAGCAGCAAGAGCGACCTCATTGATGTATACAGAGAAGAGAGTCGGTCCAAGAATTGAACCCTGTGGCAACCCCATAGAGACTGCCAGAGGTCCGGACAGCAGACCCTCCGATTTGACACACTGAACTCTATCAGAGAAGTAGTTGGTGAACCAGGCGAGGCAATCATTTGAGAAACCAAGGCTGTCGAGTCTGCCGATGAGGATGTGGTGATTGACAGAGTCGAAAGCCTTGGCCAGGTCAATGAATACAGCTGCACAGTAATGTTTCTTATCGATGGCGGTTAAGATATCGTTTAGGACCTTGAGCGTGGCTGAGGTGCACCCATGACCAAATGGAGGACAAACCACATGAGCTCCTCTGTGTTCAAACAAGTATACAGTTTAATATTCACAACCATTTACAATCAGCTTTTTATATGATTAAGATCATTTCAAGGCCAGTATCAAATGATTAAACGCAACAAAATATTTTAGCGGTTTTACGTGAGCGTAGCTCTTTCTTACAAACCAGATGTGGACACGGCTGTGGATCCCCTCACAATGAGTGAGTATTCCGGAAGAAATGTGCTTAGGTGTGTATTGATTACGCCAATTCTGTTGCAAAATGTTTTGTCTGTTACAAAACATTTAACAACAGAAACCGTTTACTTAAACGGAAAAATATTTTCAACGAATAAGAGATCTTTTATTGGACAAATTCAGGTAGGTCCCTCCCTGTTTCGTTCCTATTGCTCTGTTTGCTTCCGTTTGGTTCTTAAACGGTAAACGGTTTCCGTTATGAGACGTGTTTCAGTCAGACAGTATAGTGAAGATGGATCTCCAGGCATGTCCAGATGACATAAATGTACTAACACACCACATGATGTATTAAAAACACTTTATTTTTGTACTTATTAGGCAAAGATCAGAAGTCTCGTAAGAGGGGTATGCGTCACCTGCGGCTGTGTGGCCTCCAGACAGGAGGAAGAGGAAGAGGAGAAGAATCCCACCATTTCCCGTCCTTTAAACATTTTTTTCCCTATTAATTCTATTTTTGCTGTTGATTTTTTATGAATCATGAATCAATCATTTATTCTATTAATAGTTTTTTAAAATCATTTTAAAAAATTAATTCTTGCATTCCAAAGTTTGTCTTTGAGTTGTCATTTTCCTAAAAATATAAGAGGTTACTAGAGCTCAGATATGAGCATGTGCACTCCATGACATCTGCTCATTGGACATGAAAACAGAATGTGAACTTGATCGCCCATGGCAACAACCCCATGGGGTTGTTCTGTCATGAACACATCCTATCAACAGATGGCGCCATTGACCTAAACTCTGTGGTAGCTTTTATTTACCCCTGAACTGTACTACTGGAGCATTTAGTTATTCGTTCACAAGTGAATGCATTTCCATTGAAATAAATATTATGACCAAAACATGCAAAAACATGTTTTTCCCCATGGTAATGTAAAACCGCTTCAACATACACTGTAAAAGATCTGTGTACTGATGAATGAATCCTTCATGCTGTAATAACCTTTCCCCTGACAGTCCATTCAAAACCACACATAGTCGAGACTTCAACCTCTGGGGAACATGTGTTTTAATGAAGGCACATATTTTGATAATGGAACTGTTGGCAGTCCTGTATGTATGAAGTTATTTGAAATAAGCTTACTGCTATGTATCAGATACCTATATGAAAGAGACTGCAGTCTTCTGAGTGCACACCAGATTCCTATGCTGCCTGTGTTTTCTAAAGGGCACTCGTTTTTCTGTCATATAGTTCCATTGCCAGAGGCTCTAATTGGTTTCTCTGAAGCGGTGATTCAGACTCCTTTTTCCCTGTTGATAAGTATAGCTGAATCACAAAACATTAGTATTCTCCATCCATGTGATGAAGTGAAAATGAAGGTGTCCCTGCTCCCCTGAGTCTGCCAGTGAGTGGTGGATTAGCAGGCTGCATCATGGTAGGGGCTGCAGCTCAGACTCTGAGACTGTGATTCAGCTGATAGCTCCATTTAAAAAAATAGTTTTCTCTTTGATGGTTCGCATACAGATATCTGTAGTTACAGACACACATCCGACAGAGAAAGGCAGACACACATCCGACAGAGAAAGGCAGACACACAGACAGACACACAGACACACACCAGACTTATTATGATAGCTATGATTGTGTCTTCCCGGATTTTACGCTCAGGCTAAAATGTTTATTCTATTCTACTGAGCTACAGTGCCTTGCGAAAGTATTCGGCCCCCTTGAACTTTGCGACCTTTTGCCACATTTCAGGCTTCAAACATAAAGATATAAAACTGTATTTTTTTGTAAAGAATCAACAACAAGTGGGACACAATCATGAAGTGGAACAACATTTATTGGATATTTCAAACTTTTTTAACAAATCAAAAACGGAAAAATTGGGCGTGCAAAATTATTCAGCCCCCTTAAGTTAATACTTTGTAGCGCCACCTTTTGCTGCGATTACAGCTGTAAGTCGCTTGGGGTATGTCTCTATCAGTTTTGCACATCGAGAGACTGACATTTTTTCCCATTCCTCCTTGCAAAACAGCTCGAGCTCAGTGAGGTTGGATGGAGAGCATTTGTGAACAGCAGTTTTCAGTTCTTTCCACAGATTCTCGATTGGATTCAGGTCTGGACTTTGACTTGGCCATTCTAACACCTGGATATGTTTATTTTTGAACCATTCCATTGTAGATTTTGCTTTATGTTTTGGATCATTGTCTTGGTGGAAGACAAATCTCCGTCCCAGTCTCAGGTCTTTTGCAGACTCCATCAGGTTTTCTTCCAGAATGGTCCTGTATTTGGCTCCATCCATCTTCCCATCAATTTCAACCATCTTCCCTGTCCCTGCTGAAGAAAAGCAGGCCCAAACCATGATGCTGCCACCACCATGTTTGACAGTGGGGATGGTGTGTTCTAGGTGATGAGCTGTGTTGCTTTTACGCCAAACATAACGTTTTGCATTGTTGCCAAAAAGTTCAATTTTGGTTTCATCTGACCAGAGCACCTTCCTCCACATGTTTGGTGTGTCTCCCAGATGGCTTGTGGCAAACTTTAAACGACACTTTTTATGGATATCTTTAAGAAATGGCTTTCTTCTTGCCACTCTTCCATAAAGGCCAGATTTGTGCAGTATACGACTGATTGTTGTCCTATGGACAGAGTCTCCCACCTCAGCTGTAGATCTCTGCAGTTCATCCAGAGTGATCATGGGCCTCTTGGCTGCATCTCTGATCAGTCTTCTCCTTGTATGAGCTGAACGTTTAGAGGGACGGCCAGGTCTTGGTAGATTTGCAGTGGACTGATACTCCTTCCATTTCAATATTATCGCTTGCACAGTGCTCCTTGGGATGTTTAAAGCTTGGGAAATCTTTTTGTATCCAAATCCGGCTTTAAACTTCTTCACAACAGTATCTCGGACCTGCCTGGTGTGTTCCTTGTTCTTCATGATGCTCTCTGAGCTTTTAACGGACCTCTGAGACTATCACAGTGCAGGTGCATTTATACGGAGACTTGATTACACACAGGTGGATTGTATTTATCATCATTAGTCATTTAGGTCAACATTGGATCATTCAGAGATCCTCACTGAACTTCTGGAGAGAGTTTGCTGCACTGAAAGTAAAGGGGCTGAATAATTTTGCACGCCCAATTTTTCAGTTTTTGATTTGTTAAAAAAGTTTGAAATATCCAATAAATGTTGTTCCACTTCATGATTGTGTCCCACTTGTTGTTGATTCTTCACAAAAAATACAGTTTTATATCTTTATGTTTGAAGCTTGAAAAGTGGCAAAAGGTCGCAAAGTTCAAGGGGGCCGAATACTTTCGCAAGGCACTGTATTTACTTGATGTTCATATTCTTATCTTGTATTATTTCGTAGTGTTGTTGCATTGTCCAGAAGGAAACGGACTGTGTATAGTGTACCATGCGTATCCCGTGTAGCTCAGTTGATAAAGCGTGGCACTTGCGTAGCTAAGGGCGCAGGTTCAATTCCCACAGGGGACCCATATGAAAATGTATGTACATGTATCCAGTACATGTAATAAACAAAAGTTGAATTTGAAACACACACTGTTCTTTGATGGGAGAATGTAGGTTATCAGCACAATGCCTAGAGAATCATTGGATTTGTCATACTTCTAAATGACCATCAGTTAGTAGCTGGTGTTCAATAAGAGACAGTGCTCTATCTGACAGTCTGATGCTTAGGCTCAGACATAAGTCTTCCCTCGCTCTCTGACTGAAGGTTGTTTTTCTCTTTCCCAGTCTCAGGAAGAAGGCTGTCTGAGAGGAGTTTGGTCCGTTTGAGTGGTTTGCTACCTGATTCAAATAATGATTATCTTAATTGAACCCATTTGGACTCTCCATCACAACACCACTGCTGCTGAGAGGAAGGGAGTAGAGGTTTAACACCACTTACCCTGCTCCACTCTCAGAATGTCTCCATGTGCTGTTGATTGGTAGAAATGCACATGTCTGTTTTGTCACGTGGGCAGGAAAAAAGGCCCTCAGGCATGACATCTGATTCTCCATTAAAGTGGATGTCGAGATGTCAAAACCCATTGTTGTTCACGGCACTTCAACACCCTGTCTGTTTGTCTATGTAAATGTCTTGTGGAGAGATGTCTGAAGGCATGGCCGAGCGACAGGGAAAGTAGATCAAGCAGATGCAGCGGACCATGGGATTAGATCCTGCGAGAGCACAGCTGCCTAAAACATGTGCTGCCATAATGGCCATCAGAAAAGAGCATCTGGGACTCACCCCAGCAGACGCATATGCAAGCGCACACACACACATACACGCACACACTAAAAACGAATGATGAGGTCATTTACAGGAACAGATAACTTGGTAAACAGATTAAATAAAATCAAACTTTATTTGTCACATGCGCTGAATACAAGAAGCGTAGACCTTACAGTGAAATGCTTACTTACAAGCCCTTAACCAACAGTGCAGTTCAAGAAGAGTTTTAAGAAAATATTTACCAAATAAACTAAAGTAAAAAATCTAAAAGAATAAAAAGTAACACAATTGAGCTAATTTGTACATGTAGGTAGATGAAGTGACTATGCATAGAGAATAAACAGTGAGTAGCAGCAGTGTACAACACAAATAGAGGGAGGGGTCAATGTAATAGTCCGGTGGCCATTTGATTAGTTGTTCAGCAGTCTTATGGCTTGGGTGTAGAAGCTGTTAAGGGGCCTTTTGGTCCTAGACTTGGCTCTCCAGTACCACTTGCCGTGTGGTAGCAGAGAAAACAGTCTATGACTTGGGTAACTGGAGTCTCTGACAAATTTATGGGCTTTCCTCTGACACCGCCTATTATATAGGTCCTGGATGGCAGGAAGCTTGGCCATAGTGTACTGGGCCGTACGCACTACGCTCTGTAGCGCCTTACGGTAAGTTGCCGAGAAGTTGCCATACCAGGCGGTGATGCAACCGGTCAGGATGCTCTCGATGGTTCAGCTGTAGAACTTTGTGAGGATCTCAGGACCCATGTAAAATCTTTTCAGTCTCCTGATGGGAAATGGTTTTGTTGTCCCCTCTTCACGACTGTCTTGGTGTGTTTGGACCATGATAGTTTGTTGGTGATGTGGACACCAAGGAACTTGAAACTCTCGACCCGCTCCACTACAGCCCTGTTGATGTTAATGGGGGCCTGTTCAGCCCGCCTTTTCCTGTAGTCCACTATCAGCTCCTTTGTCTTGCTCACATTGAGGTAGAGGTTGTTGTCCTGGCACCAAACTGCCAGTTCTCTGACCTCCTCCCTATAGGCTGTCTCATCATTGTCAGTGATCAGGCTGATCACACTGTTGTGTCGTCAGCAAACTTAATGATACTGTTGGAGTCGTGTTTGACCATGGAGTCGTGTTTGACCATGCAGTCGTGGGTGAACAGGAAGTACAGGAGGGGAGTAAGTAAACACCCCTAAGGGGCCCCAGTGTTGAGGATCAGCGTGACAAATGTGTTGTTGCCTACCCTTACCACCTGGGGACGGCTGTCAGGAAGTCCAGGATCCAGTTGCAGAGGGAAGTGTTAAGTCCCAGGGTCCTTAGTGTAACAGTTGTTAAAGTACTTTGTGAATTTCACCAGGTTCATATATTAATACAGCAGGTTTATTTGTTATTATGCATGCCTGCATCCTGGGAATAGGGGAATGTGTACTTATGTTTTGCCCTGCGTGCCCGTGCTCAAATCATTCTGATGCACTATGAGAGGTAGGCACGCTTTTTCTTCAGAAAAGTTTGATTCCTTTAAGCACAAAGTCATACACAGTGTTTTGTTCATGAATAATGTTGTATATTTAGAGGTTACTCATAAGTGGATGGAATTGTTAAGATGCAATTGTAATTGTACTTTTTAGGATGATATTAACATTCTGAATTTAACGTAATGTGGTTACGAGCTAGCTAAGGTATTAGCTAGCTATTGTATGTGTGAACGATGGCTAGCTCCTCGAATTATCCCAGTCCCTTGTATTGTGTGTCTGTTGTAGAAAGAGACAACGATTCGCAGAACATATATCAACCACACACAATGCAGAGCTACAGCGGTGCAGTACAGCACTGGTTACATTAGCTTAGTGATGAGCTCTGTGGGCACTATGGTGTTGAACGCTGAGCTGTAGTCAATGAACAGCATTATCACATAGGTGTTCCTTTTGTCCAGGTGTGAAAGGACAGTGTGGAGTGCGATTGAGATTGCATCATCTGTGTATCTGTTGGGGCGGTATGCGAATTGGAGTGGGTGGAGGGTATCCGGGAGGATGCCGTTGATGTGAGCCATGACCAGCCTTTCAAAGCACTTCATGGCTACCGACATGAGTGCTACAGGGCGGTAATCATTTAGGCAGGTTACCTTCGCTTCCTTGGGCACAGGGACTATGGTGGTCTGCTTGAAACATGTAGGTATTACAGACTCAGTCAGGGAGAGGTTGAAAATGTCAGTGAAGACACTTGCCATTTGGTCCGCGCATGCTTTAAGTACACGTCCTGGTAATCAATCTGGCCCCGCGGCTTTGTGAATGTTGACCCGTTTAAAGGTCTTGCTCACATCGGCTACCGAGAGCGTTATCACACAGTCATCCAGAACAGCTGGTGCTCTCGTGCATGCTTCAGTGTTGCTTACCTCAAAGCGAATATAAAAGGCATGGGTACTTTTGATACATCTTGCTTTAGTTTTGGCTTGTAAGCAGGAATCAGGAGGATTTAATTATGGTCAGATTTGCCAAATAGAATGCGGGGGAGAGGTTTGTATGCATCTTTGTGTGTGGAGTAAAGGTGGTCTAGAGGTTTTTTTTCTCTTGTAAAAAGTTGTAACACTGATTTAAGTTTGCCTGCATTAAAGTCCCCGGCCACTAGGAGCACCGCTTCTGGGTGAGCATTTTCTTGTTTCGCTTATGGCCTTAAAGAGTTGGTTGAGTGCGGTCATAGTGCCAGCATCGGTCTGTGGTGGAAAATAGATGGCTACGAATAATATAGATGAGAACTCTCTTGATAGATAGTGGAGTCTACAGATGACCATAAAGTACTCTGCCTCAGGCGAGCAATAGCTCGCACCAGCTGTTATGGACAAAAAGACACATACCCCCTCCCCTCGTTTTACCAGACGTAGATTAGATGGATTAATTTCTGTGTTCTGTCAGTTTAATCTCTGAATAAGATTTATATTATTCAATTGACAGCGGGTCTACTTAATCGTGTGAAAATGCATTTAAGTTTACTTACAAATGAATATACTGATATGTAGGCCTACTACTCAAACCTCATGCTCCTGTTAAATTAGTGTAAAAAACAACTAATATTCTGTAAAGTTCTGATGACGTCAATAAATACATCATACAACAAGGACTCAAGGAGCAATAAAAACAGAACAATCAGAAGGCTACGCACGGGTTTTCATTTGGAACTTGCAACAATGTTTCTCGTTACTAACATATGTTTTTTTGTAGTCCATTGTCTCTTGGACGATAATTAACCAGTTCTGTGTGGGAATTTTAAAATCTGAGGCACTACGGCACTGGGTACTATCAACTCATTTGGTGAGGTACAGCTAGTCGGATTAATCATGCTGTAATACACAATTAATTGGTACATAAAGCCTGAGAAATGTGTGTGCAAAATCGTTTAAATGTACCTTACAAGCCAGAATCTTGAATACAATCACATTTAAACTTACTCTACCGGTTGTCTGGGCGGTTTGTCCTTCAGCTGCTCGAAATTTGAAAAAAAAGATCCACAAGAAAGTATTGTTTACCTGACTTTTTAGAGAGCCGGTAGGTATATAGTTAGGTTCAGCACAAAGGTCAAATGTGTTTCATATTGGATATTCGGTTTCCTCTTATCAATAGCAATTGAACCAAGCATGCCGTGACACATTGTATATTCTGAATCAGGGGAGGATGGAGAACAAGCCACACCCTCGTCACACCCTGACCTAACCAAAATAATAAAGAAAACAAAGATAACTAAGGTCAGGGCGTGACAAGGAGACACAAATGACTTCTGAAATCTGAAAATGACAAATGGATGATTGCATCTACACTGAAAGGTGGGAAGAAGTGATAACAGAATGATGAAATGATATGGCAACTAACACACACACACACCAACCGTGTGTGTGTGTGTGAGAGAGAGACAGAGAGAGATTGTTCATTTCACTTTTGTTTGATCTATTTCACTTGCTTTGGCTATGTAAACATATGTTTCCCATGCCAATAAAACCCTTTGAATTGAGAGAGAGAGAGAGAGAGAGAGAGAGAGAGAGAGAGAGTGTGTGTGCAAAGGAGAGGTGAGAGTGAAATAGTGTGCTTGTGAATGTGTAAGGTGTGTGGCTGGAGCTTTTTCTGATCATTACTTGAGTTTCATTACAAATATTTTATAGCATAGTGTTTTATGAATGCGCATGGTAAACACTGAGTCAAGGAGACCGTTTTATGTGGGATATCTGTTTGACTGTTAAATGAGAAACAACTGTTTTATGGCTATCTGGCCAACCCCTGTACTTTCGCGCTGTTGTCGGCACTGTAGCCAATAGGATCGCCAAAGGTAGATTAATGGTCAAGGTGTCACGCCCTGACCTGAGTATTCTTTGTTTTCTTTATTGTTTTGGTTAGGTCAGGGTGTGACATGGGTGATGTATGTGTTTTTGTACTGTCTAGGGGTTTTGTAGGTTTTTGGGGTTGTTTACTGTCTAGGTGTTTATATATGTCTATGGTTGCCTAGATTGGTTCTCAATTAGAGGCAGGTGTGTATCGTTGTCTCTGATTGGGAACCATATTTAGGCAGCCATCTTCTGTGAGTTATTGTCCATGTCTAGTTGCCTGTGTCTGCACGTTTGTGGTATAGCGGCACGGTTGTTTTGTTGGTTTTGGTAGTTTGTTTAGTGTCCGTCTTCATTAAATATATAACATGTATTCATATCACGCTGTGCTTTGGTCTCCTCTTTAAGACGAACGTGACACAAGGAGTATCAGCTGGCCATCAGTAATGGACCTAACGCTCTCCATAGAGGACTAAGGGGCTTCAGAGAGGTAAAAACAACCACAAAAGTATTGAAACACAATCTCAGTATGATTTTGTGTGTGTGTGTGTGTATGACTAAAGACAGTATGTCAACTAGACCCTGTAAAATCAAGTTTTATTGGTCACATACATACACATGGTTCGCAGATGTTAATGCGAGTGTGGAGAAATGCCTGTTTCTAGTGCTGACAGTGCAGCAACATCTAACAAGTAATCTAACAGTTCCACAACTACCTTATACACACAAATGTAAAGGGATGGAATAGGATTATATATATATATATATATATATAAACTGAGCGGCATAGGCAATATGGTATTAAATACAGTTTAAACAAATGAGATGAGTAACGCAAGATCTGTAGACATTATTAAAGTGACTAGTGATCCATTTATTAAAGTGGCCAATGAGTTCAAGTCTGTATGTAGGCAGCAGCCTCTGTTTGTGCTGTTGCGCCTTCTTCACCATGCTGTCTGTGTGAGTGGACCATTTCAGTTTGTTCTTGATGTGTATGCCAAGGAACTTATAACTTTCCCCCTTCTCCACTGCTGTCCTGTCGCTGTGGATAGGGGGGTGCTCCCTATGCTCTGTCCTGAAATCCACGATCATGTTCTTTTGTTGACCTTGAGTGAGAGGTTGTTTTCCTGACGCCACACTCCGAGTGCCCTCACATCCTCCCTGTAGGCTGTGTTGTTGGTGATCAAGCCCCCTACTGTTGTGTCATCTGCAAACTTGATGATCGAGTTGGAGGCATGTATGGCCATGCAGTCCTGAGTGAACAAGGAGTACAGGAGGGGGCTGAGCACGCACCCTTGTGGGGTTCCAGAGTTGAGGATCAACGAAGTGGAGATGTTGTTTCCTACCTTCACCACCTGGGGGCGGCTCATCAGGAAGTCCAGGACCCAATTGCACAGGGCGCGTTTGAGACCCAAGGCCTGAAGCTTAATGATGAGCTTGGAGGGTACTATGGTGTTGAATGCTGAGCTGTAGTCAATGAACAGCATTCTTACATAGGTATTCCTCTTGTCCAGATGGGATAAGGCAATGTGCAGTGTGACAGCGACTGCATCATCTGTGGACCTATTAGGGCGGTATGTAAATTGAAGGGTGGCAGGTAAGGTGGAGGTGACATGATCCTTGACTAGTCTCTCAAAGCACTACATGATGACGGAAGTGAGTGCTATGGGGTGATGGTCACTTAGTTCAGTTACCTTTGGCTTCTTGGGTACAGGAGCAATGGTGGCCATCTTGAAGCATGTGGGAACAGCAGACTGGGATAGATAGAGATTTAATATATCCGTAAACACACCAGCCAGGTGTCTACGCATGCCCCGGGATGCGGCTAGGGATGCCGTCGGGGCTGGCAGCCTTGCGACGGTTAACACGTTTAAATGTGTTACTCACGACGGCCACGGAGAAGGAGAGGCGGGCCCATAGTCCTTGGTAGTGGCCCGTGATTGCCTGTAGACCCTGCCACATATGTCTTGTGTCTGAGCTGTTGAATTGCGATGCCACTTTGTCCCTATACCGATATTTTGTTTGATTGCCTTGCGGAGGGAATAACTACACTTTGTATTTGGTCATATTACAAGTCATATTTCCATTTTAAATGCGGTGGTTCTCACTTTCAGTTTTGCGTGAATCCCGCCATCTATCCACAGTTTCTGGTTAGGGTAGATTTTAATAGTCACAGTGGGTACAACTTCTCCAATGCACTTCCTTATAAACTCACTCAACGAATCAGCGTATAAATCTATATTATTCTCTGAGGCCACCCGGAACGTTTCCCAGTCCGCATGATTAAAACAATCTTGAAGTGTGGATTCCGATTGGTCAGACCAGCGTTGACTGGTTCTCGTCATGGGTACATCCTGTTTTAGTTCCTCCTGGTTGGCGCAAAAAGGACGGAAGGAGCAAAATGGAGTCGTGTTCAGATTTGCCAAAGTGAGGGCAGGGGAGGGCCTTGTATGCATCAAATTGTTCTCAAATTTGCTTTGTTAAAATGCCCAGCTACAATAAATGCAGCCTCAGGATATATGGTTTGCATAGTGTGCAGTTCCTTGTGGGCTGTCGTGGTATCGGCTTGAAGGGGGATATACACTGCTGTGCCAATAACCGACAAGAATTCTCTTGGGAGACAATATGGTCGGCATTTGATTGTGAGGAATTCTAGGTCGGTTGAACAAAAGGACTTTGTTCCTGTATCTTACGATTACACCATGAGTCGTTAATCATGAAGCATACACCCTTGCCCTTCTTCCCAGAGATGTTTATTTCTGTCATAAAGAATCCGGAGGCTGTACTGACTCCGAGAGAGCCATGTTTCCATGAAACAGTATGTTACAATCCCTGATGTCTCTCTGGAAAGCAACCCTTGCCCCAATTTCGTCTACCTTGTTACTTAGAGACTGGACATTGGCGAGTAAAATACTCAGAATTATGACCAGGAGGCCGCTCAGTCTACCTCTTCTGCAGCGACAATGCTTTGGGTCAACCTCTGGAATCGGATCCAATGCTCTGGGTTGTGGTGCGAACAGAGGATCCGCTTCGGGAAAGTCGTATTCCTGGTCGTAATGTTGGTAAGTTGATGTCGCTCTGATATCCAATAGTTCTTCCTGGCTGTTTGTAATAAGATTTTCTGGGCTAACAATGTAAGAAATAATACAATTGAAGTCAGAAGTTCACATACACCTTAGCCAAATACATTTAACCCCTCTGCGCACAGAACCCGCTAGCGGGCTGAAATGCCACAACATACGGTGATCTCTATGTAAATAGTCATATTAAACATTCATGAAAATACAAGTGTCTCACATGTATCGAAAGGCTAGAATCTTGCTAATCCAACTGCGTTGTCAGATTTAAAAAAGGATTTGCTGCGAAAGAATACGATGCAATTATCTGAGCATAGAGCCCCATAAAAATTTTACCAGCACAGGCGTAACATAATCACAAACTGCATTAAAATAAATCGTTTACCTTTGACGATCTTCATCTGTTTGCAATTCCAATGCTCATTGTTACACAATGTTTGATAAAAATCCGTTTTTATAGCCTAACACGAAACATTTTGTGAACCGCTTGTGTCGTGAATTCCGTCTCATTCCATTTTCGGTGACACATTCCAGGTAAATAACCCACACAGAACGTGACTTTTCCAGTCATGTTTGGTTTCACTGCAATCAACTGGTTTGTTTGTAACACAATACACCCAGAATGGCCATTTCGCGGGACGTATTGACTGGTTTCTTTCAATTTGAAGACAACAAGTCATGACATTGTGCACCAATGATTTGCCTGCTGTTTTGTTGATTGACTGTCTTTTAACCCAATGACCACTGATTGTCTTGAAATCTAGCTGGGTAGATAGCCGCTGTGCTAAACGGCAATACGCCATGTTTATGTGTTGCAAGACCAACCCATGTAGTAAGCTTCAGCGTGAAGGGAGTCATTCGCTATTGAAGTTTCATACCGGTAGGAGCTACGCATATTACGCACTGCATTGTTTGGTGAACACGCAAATACAGCTGTTTATATATCAATCATTATGGTGACTAAGTCAGGGAAAGCTAAGTCTAGATACAGATGTACACACAATTTTAGAATAAATTGATTGGGAAGGTGAGACATATTGTTGTAGGACGTTTCGTTTAGCGATTGTGGAGGAATATTTTTTTGAACGGGAGAGGACATTGTTTTGGACTGGTAAGTTCTTATCATGCTAATGCCCTTGTTTGAAATTAATAATATAAAATATATATTTTCATTTTTTTAAATTTAAAAGCAATATATAAACATGTAATGTGAGCTGCATGTGTCTGCCACCCCAACCCACATGAAATAGCCTATTTGAGGCTGTTGAGGAGAGGGCAGGACCACATCAATGGCTGAGGTGAAATGGAGACAGATACAGCTGAAATGTCATAATATAAGAGACAGTATCTAGCAATAATATAATATATTCAACCTTTCTCTCTCTATATATATATATATATATATATATGTATATGTTTATTATACCTGTTGAAACAGGGCTCATATGTGAAATTATTCTAACTTAACATTTTCTTTCACAGTGACACTGACTCCGAATGGGAGTCTTATCCGGTGTCCTGTGTGAATTTTAAGTATGCTCTCTAATTCTCTCTTTCTCTCGGAGGAGGACCTGAGCCCTAGGACCATGTGTCAGGACTACCTGGCATGATGACTCCTTGCTGTCCCCAGTCCACCTGGCCTTGCCGCTGTTCCAGTTTCAACTGTTCTGCCTTCGGCTATGAAACCCTAAACTGTTCATTTTTACTCTTGAGGTACTGTCCTGTTGCACTCTACAACCACTGTGATCTCCACCCGGCACAGCCAGAAGAGGACTTGCCACCCCTCAGCCTGGTTTCTTCCTAGGTTTTTGCCTTTCTAGGGAGTTTTTCCTAGCCACCGTGCTTCTACACCTGCATTGCTTGCTGTTTGGGGTTTTAGACTGGGGCTATATAAATTGATTTGATAGAGGACTGAGGGTCTTCCAAATATTGAAAGTGTAAATAGTTACCCATGTTATTTTGTAAGTGTGTATATATTTTTTTATCAATAATTATTGATACCATTTTGGTATTTTGTATATAGTGTTTCAAAATGTATACCATTTGGCCACTTGGGTACATTTGGGCTACTTGTGTGGGACACCTGGGTGACTTCATGATAAATGTCATGTAGCACACTTATTTTGGAGGTTATCATTCTGAAACTTTGCACAAGTACTGTTGCCCTCTTATATTTTTCACTGAAATTGTCCCCATCAGCCTATCTGAATGTTTGTTTTATCTTGTTCATTTTTAAAAATGATACATTTTTTTTCATTGTTTTATCTAAACCAGCTCTATTGTGTGTTCTCCTACATTCACTTCACATTTACACAAACCTCAATGTTTTCTTTCAAATGGTACCAAGAATATGCATATCCTTGGTTCTGTTCCTGAGCTACAGGCTGTTATATTTGAGTATGTCTTCAGGTGGAAATTGCACAAAGTAGGGGAGGGAGGGGGGCTGCAATTAATATTCTTGCCCAATATTGCCATAATTGGGCCCTGGCAGTAAATTTTAAAAAATAATCATGATTTTCCCCCCCAAAAACATGTCAGAAACAAATATAAATTCACCCTGAACAACACCATAATTGAACACACAAAAAATTACACATACCTTGGTCTGACCATATTTATTTATTTATTTATTTATTTTACCTTTATTTAACCAGGTAGGCAAGTTGAGAACAAGTTCTCATTTACAATTGCGACCTGGCCAAGATAAAGCAAAGCAGTTCGACAGATAAAACGACACAGAGTTACACATGGAGTAAAAACAAACATACAGTCAATAATGCAGTATAAACAAGTCTATATACAATGTGAGCAAATGAGGTGAGAAGGGAGGTAAAGGCAAAAAAAGGCCATGATGGCAAAGTAAATACAATATAGCAAGTAAAACACTGGAATGGTAGTTTTGCAATGGAAGAATGTGCAAAGTAGAAATAAAAAAATAATGGGGTGCAAAGGAGCAAAATAAATAAATAAATAAAAATTAAATACAGTTGGGAAAGAGGTAGTTGTTTGGGCTAAATTTTAGGTGGGCTATGTACAGGTGCAGTAATCTGTGAGCTGCTCTGACAGTTGGTGCTTAAAGCTAGTGAGGGAGATAAGTGTTTCCAGTTTCAGAGATTTTTGTAGTTCGTTCCAGTCATTGGCAGCAGAGAACTGGAAGGAGAGGCGGCCAAAGAAAGAATTGGTCTTGGGGGTGACTAGAGAGATATACCTGCTGGAGCGTGTGCTACAGGTGGGAGATGCTATGGTGACCAGCGAGCTGAGATAAGGGGGGACTTTACCTAGCAGGGTCTTGTAGATGACATGGAGCCAGTGGGTTTGGCGACGAGTATGAAGCGAGGGCCAGCCAACGAGAGCGTACAGGTCGCAATGGTGGGTAGTATATGGGGCTTTGGTGATAAAACGGATTGCACTGTGATAGACTGCATCCAATTTGTTGAGTAGGGTATTGGAGGCTATTTTGTAAATGACATCGCCAAAGTCGAGGATTGGTAGGATGGTCAGTTTTACAAGGGTATGTTTGGCAGCATGAGTGAAGGATGCTTTGTTGCGAAATAGGAAGCCAATTCTAGATTTAACTTTGGATTGGAGATGTTTGATATGGGTCTGGAAGGAGAGTTTACAGTCTAACCAGACACCTAAGTATTTGTAGTTGTCCACGTATTCTAAGTCAGAGCCGTCCAGAGTAGTGATGTTGGACAGGCGGGTAGGTGCAGGTAGCGATCGGTTGAAGAGCATGCATTTAGTTTTACTTGTATTTAAGAGCAATTGGAGGCCACGGAAGGAGAGTTGTATGGCATTGAAGCTTGCCTGGAGGGTTGTTAACACAGTGTCCAAAGAAGGGCCGGAAGTATACAGAATGGTGTCGTCTGCGTATAGGTGGATCAGGGACTCACCAGCAGCAAGAGCGACCTCATTGATGTATACAGAGAAGAGAGTCGGTCCAAGAATTGAACCCTGTGGCACCCCCATAGAGACTGCCAGAGGTCCGGACAGCAGACCCTCCGACTTGACACACTGAACTCTATCAGAGAAGTAGTTGCTGAACCAGGCGAGGCAATCATTTGAGAAACCAAGGCTGTCGAGTCTGCCGATGAGGATATGGTGATTGACAGAGTCGAAAGCCTTGGCCAGATCAATGAATACGGCAGCACAGTAATGTTTCTTATCGATGGCGGTTAAGATATCGTTTAGGACCTTGAGCGTGGCTGAGGTGCACCCATGACCAGCTCTGAAACCAGATTGCATAGCAGAGAAGGTATGGTGAGATTCGAAATGGTCGGTAATCTGTTTGTTGACTTGGCTTTCGAAGACCTTAGAAAGGCACGGTAGGATAGATATAGGTCTGTAGCAGTTTGGGTCAAGAGTGTCCCCCCCTTTGAAGAGGGGGATGACCGCAGCTGCTTTCCAATCTTTGGGAATCTCAGACGACACGAAAGAGAGGTTGAACAGGCTAGTAATAGGGGTGGCAACAATTTCGGCAGATAATTTTAGAAAGAAAGGGTCCAGATTGTCTAGCCCGGCTGATTTGTAGGGGTCCAGATTTTGCAGCTCTTTCAGAACATCAGCTGAATGGATTTGGGAGAAGGAGAAATGGGGAAGGCTTGGGCGAGTTGCTGTTGGGGGTGCAGTGCTGTTGTCCGGGGTAGGAGTAGCCAGGTGGAAAGCATGGCCAGCCGTAGAAAAATGCTTATTGAAATTCTCAATTATGGTGGATTTATCAGTGGTGACAGTGTTTCCTATCTTCAGTGCAGTGGGCAGCTGGGAGGAGGTGTTCTTATTCTCCATGGACTTTACAGTGTCCCAGAACTTTTTTGAGTTAGTGTTGCAGGAAGCAAATTTCTGCTTGAAAAAGCTAGCCTTGGCTTTTCTAACTGCCTGTGTATAATGATTTCTAGCTTCCCTGAACAGCTGCATATCACGGGGGCTGTTCGATGCTAATGCAGAACGCCATAGGATGTTTTTGTGTTGGTTAAGGGCAGTCAGGTCTGGGGAGAACCAAGGGCTATATCTGTTCCTGGTTCTAAATTTCTTGAATGGGGCATGTTTATTTAAGATGGTTAGGAAGGCATTTTTAAAAAATATCCAGGCATCCTCTACTGACGGGATGAGATCAATATCCTTCCAGGATACCCCGGCCAGGTCGATTAGAAAGGCCTGCTCGCAGAAGTGTTTCAGGGAGCGTTTTACAGTGATGAGTGGAGGTCGTTTGACCGCTGACCCATTACGGATGCAGGCAATGAGGCAGTGATCGCTGAGATCTTGGTTGAAGACAGCAGAGGTGTATTTAGAGGGGAAGTTGGTTAGGATGATATCTATGAGGGTGCCCGTGTTTAAGGTTTTGGGGAGGTACCTGGTAGGTTCATTGATTACTTGTGTGAGATTGAGGGCATCAAGTTTAGATTGTAGGATGGCTGGGGTGTTAAGCATGTTCCAGTTTAGGTCGCCTAGCAGCACGAACTCTGAAGATAGATGGGGGGCAATCAGTTCACATATGGTGTCCAGAGCACAGCTGGGGGCAGAGGGTGGTCTATAGCAGGCGGCAACGGTGAGAGACTTGTTTTTAGAGAGGTGGATTTTTAAAAGTAGAAGTTCAAATTGTTTGGGTACAGACCTGGATAGTAGGACAGAACTCTGCAGGCTATCTTTGCAGTAGATTGCAACACCGCCCCCTTTGGCAGTTCTATCTTGTCTGAAAATGTTGTAGTTTGGAATTAAAACTTCAGAATTTTTGGTGGTCTTCCTAAGCCAGGATTCAGACACAGCTAGAACATCCGGGTTGGCAGAGTGTGCTAAAGCAGTGAATAGAACAAACTTAGGGAGGAGGCTTCTAATGTTAACATGCATGAAACCAAGGCTATTACGGTTACAGAAGTCGTCAAAAGAGAGCGCCTGGGGAATAGGAGTGGAGCTAGGCACTGCAGGGCCTGGATTCACCTCTACATCGCCAGAGGAACATAGGAGGAGTAGAATAAGGGTACGGCTAAAAGCTATGAGAATTGGTCGTCTAGAACGTCTGGAACATAGAGTAAAAGGAGGTTTCTGGGGGCGATAAAATAGCATCAAGGTATAATGTACAGACAAATGTATGGCAGGATGTGAATACAGTGGAGGTAAACCTAGGTATTGAGTGATGAAGAGAGAGATATTGTCTCTAGAAACATCGTTGAAACCAGGAGATGTCATTGCATGTGTGGGTGGTGGAACTAATAGGTTGGATAAGGTATAGTGAGCAGGACTAGAGGCTCTACAGTGAAATAAGCCAATAAACACTAACCAGAACAGAAATGGACAAGACATATTGACATTAAGGATAGGCATGCTTAGTCGAGTGATCAAAAGGGTCCGGTGAGTGGAGAGGTTGGTTGGTGATTTAGACAGCTAGCCAGGGCATCGGTAGCAAGCTAGCATAGGATGGAGGTCTGTTAGCCACCCCTTACGTTCCGTCAGTAGATTAGTGGGGTTCCGTGTGGTAGAGGGGATTAATCCAAATCACACAACAACAACAAAAATAAAAACAATAGATATAGTTATAGAGGCCCAAGAAGAAAATATAATAATAATAATTTAAAAAATAATTTAAAAAAAAATAATAATAAAAAAATTGTCCGATTGTCTATTCAGATAGCAGCCGGTAAGACAGCTAACGGTTAGCAGGCCGCAGATGGGCGTTCAGGTAACGTCGCGACGGAGGAGCCGGCCGAATAACTCCTTCGGGTAGATAACGTCGGCAGTCCAGTTGTGAAGGCCCGGTGGGGCTCCGCGAAGGCAGTAAAACGGGTCCGGATAGGTGACTGCAGCCCAGGTGTGATTGATGGAACTCAGGAGTGATTGACGGAGCTTGCTAGCTCCGATGGTCACACGGATAGCAGCTAGCTAGCTGTGAGATCCGGGTATGAATGTCCAGGGACATGGAGAGAAAAATTGGTCCGGTATGTTCCGTTCCGAGCCGCGCTGCGCCGTACAGAACTGGCGATAGATTTTCGAGCTAAAGGATAGCTGATGACCACAAAACGATTTGCCAGTAAAGGAGCTAACTAGCTTCTGAACTAGCTTCTGGATTAGCTTCTGGCTAGTTTCAGGCTAGCTTCTTGGAGTTTCTGGCTAGCTTCTTGGAGGATTACAGATCTGAGGTAAATAATACTTTTTTATAAATATACATTGGTGAGGCGGGTTGCAGGAGAGTGTTTTGAAGATGAGTTGATGGAAAATAAAAATAAAATGTATGTGAAAAAGTTGTAAATATATATATATACAGGACACGACAAGACGAGGACAAAAGACGTCTGAACTGCTATGCCACCTTGGAGAGCTCTCTGCATCGGGAAACTTTAATATGGCAGTGAATGCACTCAAAGAAAAAGCCTGCAGAGCATTGTATGCAATAAATGAAATTATTCAAAATCAACATCCCAATTAGAATTTGGACAAATATTTGACAGTGTAATCCTACCAATAGCTCTTTACGGAACTGAGGTTTGGGGGGCCATTCAATAAACAGTATTTATGCTGCAGTAGTTTGTGTCGGGGGGCTGGGGTCAGTTTGTTATATCTGGAGTACTTCTCCTGTCCTATTCGGTGTCCTGTGTGAATCTAAGTGTGCGTTCTCTAATTCTCTCCTTCTCTCTTTCTTTCTCTCTCTCGGAGGACCTGAGCCCTAGGACCATGCCCCAGGACTACCTGACATGATGACTCCTTGCTGTCCCCAGTCCACCTGGCCATGCTGCTGTTCCAGTTTCAACTGACCTGAGCCCTACGACCATGCCCCAGGACTACCTGACATGATGACTCCTTGCTGTCCCCAGTCTACCTGGCCATGCTGCTGCTCCAGTTTCAACTTCCACCTGACTGTGCTGCTGCTCTAGTTTCAACTGTTCTGCCTTATTATTATTCGACCATGCTGGTCATTTATGAACATTGAACATCTTGACCATGTTCTGTTATAATCTCCACCCGGCACAGCCAGAAGAGGACTGGCCACCCCACATAGCCTGGTTTCTTCCTAGGTATTGGCCTTTCTAGGGAGTTTTTCCTAGCCACCGTGCTTCTACACCTGCATTGCTTGCTGTTTGGGGTTTTAGGCTGGGTTTCTGTACAGCACTTTGAGATATCAGCTGATGTACGAAGGGCTATATAAATAAATTTGATTTGATTTGAATAAACTGGACTTTAATATGTGGGACAAACATCCAATTGCAGCCCTACATGCAGAATTTGGTCGGAAAATTCTACAAATCCAGAGAAATACACCAACTAATGCATGTAGGGCAGAATGGGGCTGCTCTCCAGTAATGAAAATATCATTAAACTTTTGGCTACATCTAAATTCAAGTCTGCAATTTAAAGCATTTCAAACCCAAGAGCTGAGCCCAGAAACGAGCCCTCTCAGTCAGCTGGTGTTGGACCTCACCAACCAAGCTGAGCCCAGAAACGAGCCCTCTCAGTCAGCTGGTGTTGGACCTCACCAACCAAGCTGAGCCCAGAAACGAGCCCTCTCAGTCAGCTGGTGTTGGACCTCACCAACCAAGCTGACATCAGCACTGCTTCAACCATTTTTTATTCCAATAAACAAAATCATGAACCAATCATAGGACTCATATTTACATTGGAAAAACAAAACAAAATCCCAAAGCTGACTAAATCGCTATCTGACCCTAAACGGAGAATATGAATTGGCTGATTATCTCTAATCTGTCAGAGATACGAAGCAGACAGATCCTTGCCAGGTGCAGGCGGAGTGACCACCAATTGACAATAGAAACCGGCAGACATAAAAAGACATGGCTACCCAAAGAGGAGTGTCTATGTGGTCACTGCTCGACAGGGGAGGTAAAAACAGATGCACTTTCTCCTTTACTGTGTGAAATATTCCTCACCAAGTGATTCATTATTCACAGAAATGACTATATGTTTTCATATTTTTGACTTATTAAACCCAGAGTAAAAACTGAAATACACATGGGCGAAGGAGCAATGGCTCCTCTTGCAGCCAAATATGTATTTGCCTGCTATAGCCTGAGGCACACTGAATAATAACAACTGCATAGTAAATAGTAACCTACTTATTATTAGTATTATTACTATTATTGTTATTGCTACTATTGTTATTTCTATTATTGTTGTTTATCATTCCAAATAGTAGTGGAATGGGTAGTAGGGTGATGGTAATGATAGCAGTTTAATGATGATGATGGTAGTAGTAGTAGTAGTAGTAGTAGTAATGATGATGGTAGTTATAGTACTGATGTAATGGTGAAGATGACAGTTATTTAGTTATAAGTTATAGTTTAATTTTCCATGTTTAGCTTTTCATATTACATTCCTACTATATTGTTATTTTTGTATTTAAATTTGTATTATTATTTACTACCATTTTGTTACAATGTATATTGTATACATTGTTGCTTTGGCAATATTGACACAATGTTTTTCATGCCAATAAAGCAGCTTGAATTTGAGAAGCAGAGAGAAATAGAGACAGAGAGAAATAGAGACAGTGATAGAGGCAGGGAGAGAGAAACAGAGAGAAATAGAGAGAGAGAAATAGAGACAGTGATAGAGAGAGGCAGGGAGAGAGAAACAGAGAGAAATAGAGACAGAGAGAAATAGAGACAGTGATAGAGAGAGGCAGGGAGAGAGAAACAGAGAGAAATAGAGACAGAGAGAAATAGAGACAGTGATAGAGAGAGGCAGGGAGAGAGAAACAGAGAGAAATAGAGACAGAGAGAAATAGAGACAGTGATAGAGAGAGGCAGGGAGAGAGAAACAGAGAGAAATAGAGACAGAGAGAAATAGAGACAGTGATAGAGAGAGGCAGGGAGAGAGAAACAGAGAGAAATAGAGACAGAGAGAAATAGAGACAGTGATAGAGAGAGGCAGGGAGAGAGAAACAGAGAGAAATAGAGACAGAGAGAAATAGAGACAGTGATAGAGAGAGGCAGGGAGAGAGAAACAGAGAGAAATAGAGACAGAGAGAAATAGAGACAGTGATAGAGAGAGGCAGGGAGAGAGAAACAGAGAGAAATAGAGAAAAAAAGAGAGAGAAACAGACACAGTGATAGAGGCAGAGAGAGAGAGAGAAAGAGGCAGAGAGAGAAACAGACACAGTGCTAGAGGCAGAGAGAGAGAGAGAGAGAGAAAGAGGCAGAGAGAGAAACAGAGAGAAACAGAGACAGAGATGTAGGGAGAAATAGATACAGAGAGAACTAGAGAGAGAATAAGAGACAGCGATAGAGAGAGGGAAACAGAGACATATGTAGAGAGAAATAGAGGCAGAGATAGAGAGAGACATAGAGACTGAAATAGAGAGGGAAATAGACATAGATAGAAATAGATACACAGAGAGAGAGAGAAACAGAGATAGAGAGAGGAACAGATAGAGATACATAGAGAGAAACAGAGACAGCGATATAGAGAGGGAAACATTGGCATAAAGAGCAGGAACCTGGACTTCAAAGAAATCGGAAATACAGACATTTATTGTCATCCTACAAGAAACCTGGTATAGAGGAGACGGACCCACTGGTTGCCCTCTAGGTTACAGAGAGCTGGTAGTCCCATCCACCAAACTATCAGGTGTGAAACAGGGAAGGGACTCAGGGGGTCTGCGAATTTGATATAGAGCAGACCAAACTCATTCCATTAAATTCATCAGAACAGGAGCATTTTGCATTTGGCTAGAAATTTAAAAATGAATCTTAACGGAGAAACATCCTGGAGGGTTCTAGTCTGTGTGCTCCCTAAATCCCCCCACTAGAATACCCATCCTGGAGGGTTCTAGTCTGTGTGCTACCTATATCCGCCCAGTAGAATACCCATACTTTAATGAAGACAGCTTCTCCATCCTGGAGGGGGAAATCAATAATTTCCAGGCCCAGGGACATGTTCTAGTCTGTGTGCTACCTATATCCCCCCGCTAGAACCTCCATCCTGGAGGGAGAAATCAATCATTTCTAGGCCCAGGGACAAGTTCTAGTATGTAGCGACCTAAATGCCAGAACCGGACAAGAACCTGACACCCTCAGCACACAGGGGGACAAACACCTGCCTGGAGCTGACAGCATTCCCTCCCTCATATGCCCCCCTAGGCACAACTATGACAACGTAACCAACAAAAATGGGCCACAACTCCAGCAGCTCTATCACCCGCTGGGTATGTACATAGTCAATGGTAGGCTTTGAGGGAACTCCAATGGTAGGTACACCTGTAGCTCATCTCTTGGCAGTAGTACTGCAGTCTACTTTATCACTGACCTCAACCCCGAGTCTCTCAGAGCGTTCACAGTCAGCCCACTGACACCCCTATCAGACCACAGCAAAATCACAGTCTACTTGAACAGAGCAATACACAATCATGAGGCATCAAAGCCAAAGGAACTGAATAATATTAATAAATGCTATAGATGGAAGGAATGTAGTTTGGAAACCTACCAAAAACAATTAAGCAACAAATTCAATCCCTTTTAGACAACTTCCTGGATAAAACGTTCCGCTGTAATATGTGTAGGTGTAAACTTGGCAATAGAAAATCTTAACAGTATATTTGACCTCTCAGCTTCCCTATCAAATCTAAAAATCTCAAATAGAAACCGAAGAAAATGAACAACAATGACAAATGGTTTGATGAAGAATGCAAAAATCTACGCCTTCACTATGGTGAATCACAAAACAGTACAGAAATACGCTACGGAAAAAGAAGGAACAGCACGTCAGAAATCACTTCAATGTAATTGAAGAATCCATAGACTAACTACTTCTTGGAAAATTGGAAAACACTAAACAAACACAAGAATTATCTATCCAAAATGGAGATGTCTGGGTAAACCACCTCTCCAATCTTTTTGGCTCCATAACAAAGACCAAACAGCAAAAACATATATGATCAAATACAAATCTTAGAATCAACTATTAAAGACTACCAGAACCAAAAGTGGAAACAAATTTGACCCCAATAACTACTGTGGGATATGCATAAACAGCAACGTTGGGAAAATTCTTTGCATTATCATTAACAGCAGACTCATACATTTCCTCAGTGAAAACAATGTACTGAGCAAATATCAAATTGTCTTTTAATGAAATTATCGTATACAGACCACTCATTCACCCTGCACACCCTAATTGACAAACAAACAAACCAAAACAAAAGGTGAAGTCTTCTCATGCTTTGTTGATTTCAAAAAAGTATTTGACTCAATTTGGCATGAGGGTCTGCTATACAAATTGATGGAAAGTGGTGTTGGGGGAAAATATACGACATTATAAAATCCATATACACAAACAACAAGGGTGTAGTTAAAATAGACAAAACACACATTTCTTCCCACAGGGCCGTGGTGTGAGACAGGGATACAGCTCAAGCCCCACCCTCTTCAACGTATATATCAACAAATTGGCGAGGGCGCCAGAAAAGTCTGCAGCACCCGGCCTCACCCTACTAGAATCTGAAGTCAAATGTCTACTGTTTGCTGATGATCTGGCGCTTCTGTCACCAACCAAGGAGGGCCTACAGCAGCACATATATGTTCTGCACAGATTCTGCCAGACCTGGGCCCTGACAGTAAATCTCAGTAAGACCAAAGTAGTGGTGTTCCAAAAAAGGTCCAGTCACCAGGACCACAAATACAAATTCCATCTAGACACCACTATTTATTTTCCACCATAATTTGCAAATACATTAATTAAAAATCCTACAATGTGATTTTCTGGATTTTTTTTCTAATTTTGTCTGTCATAGTTGTAGTGTACCTATGATGAAAATTACAGGCCTCTCTCAACTTTTTAAGTGGGAGAACTTGCACAATTGGTGGCTGACTAAATACTTTTTTTGCCCCACTGTACATATGACATTTGTAATGTCTTTATTCATTTGGAACTTCTGTGAGAGTAATGTTTACTGTTCATTTTTATTGATTATTTCACTTTTGTATATTATCTGCTTCACTTGCCTTGGCAATGTTAACATACGTTTCCCATGCCAATAAAGCCCTTTGACTGAAACAGAGAAAGAGAGAAATTCAATTGAAATTTATAGAGAAAGAAGAGACAACTCCTGTATTTAGGAGAAAACTGTCTGTCGGCCACCCTGCTATAATGGCCATCATCCCGCCTACAGACAAACCAAAAAAGACTTGTCCTCAATACCCCTGGTATTACCATTCAAACAAACCTGGCAACATTAACCAGTAGCCCATAGGCCTAACTGACTTATATTGTATCCGTTCCTAGAGAAAATGACTGATCTGTGCAATTTTTTTTTTTTAAATTGCTGACTGCTTTTGTGTAATTTAGGCACAAATCATTAGGAAATCATGGAATCATGGAAGATCATTATTTTACCCATGTGGCTCTAACACATCAGTTTTTCTGTGGTGTAACGTCACGCAGACATTGCTAATGGAGCAACACTTGGACTCCCTACTAAATTATTTCTCAGTCGTTCTGCTCTCCCCAGCTGCTCTCGCTCTGCTGATTAATCCTAATGGAAGATTACAGCCGGAATCCCACCAATCTACTTAAATCTTTCACATCCTGTTAACAATCTATAGAGTTATTCATGCATTCTAGTATTGTCTAGACTCACTGTGACCTAAGTCAGAGAGGAAGAAAGAGGAAGAGAGAGAGATAGATAGAGAGGGAGAGAGGAACATACCACATTATGAAATCCATATACACAAACAACAAGTGTGCGGTTAAAATTGGCAAAAAACACAAATGTCTTCCCACAGGGCCGTGGGGTGAGACAGGGATGCAGCTTAAGCCCCACCCTCTTCAACATATATATCAACGAATTGGTGCGGGCACTAGAAAAGTCTGCAGCACCCTACTAGAATCTGAAGTCAAATGTCTACTGTTTGCTGATGATCTGGTGCTTTGGTCACCAACACAGCAGCACATACAGCAGCACATATATGTTCTGCACAGATGCTGCCAGACCTGGGCCCTGACAGTAAATCTCAGTAAGACCAAAATAATGGTTTTACAAAAAAGGTCCAGTCACCAGGACCACAAATACAAATTCCAACTAGACACCATTGCCCTAGAGCACACAAAAAACTATACATACCTTGGCCTAAACATCAGCGCCACAGGTAACTTCCACAAAGCTGTGAATGATCTGAGAGACAAGGCAAGAAGGGCATTCTATGCTATCAAAAGGAACTAAATTCAACATACCAATTAGGATCTTGCTAATAATACTTGATGGTTGTGAGGTCTGGGGTCCGCTCACCAACCAAGACTTCACAAAATGGGACAAACAGCAAATTGAGACTCTGCATGCAGAATTCTGCAAAAATATCCTCTGTTTACAACGTAGAACACCAAGTAATGCATGCAGAGCAGATTTAGGCCGATACCCACTAATTATCAAAATCCAGAAAAGAGCCATTAAATTCTATAACCACCTAAAAGGAAGTGATTCCCAAACCTTCCATAACAAAGCCATCACCTACGGCGAGATTAACCTGGAAAAAAGTTCCCTAGGCAAGCTGGTCCTGGGTCTCTGTTCACAAACACAAACACACCCCACAGAGCCCCAAGACAGCAACACAATTAGACCCAAGCAAATCATGAGAAAACTAAAAGATAATTACTTGACACATTAGAAAGAATTAACATAAAAACAGAGCAAACTAGAATGCTATTTGTCCATAAACAGAGTACACAGTGGCAGAATAACTGACCACTGTGACTGACCCAAACTTAAGGAAAGCTTTGACTATGTACAGACTCAGTTAGCATAGCCTTGCGATTGAGAAAGGCCACCGTAGGCAGACCTGGCTCTCAAGAGAAGACAGGCTACATGCACACTGCCCACAAAATGAGGTGGAAACTGAGCTGCACTTCCTAACCTCCTGCCCAATGTATGACCATTTTAGAGACACATATTTCCCTCAGATTACACAGATCCACAAAGAATTCGAAAACAAACCCAATTTTGATCAACTTCCATATCTACTGGGTGAAATTCCACAGTGGGCCATCACAGCAGCAAGATTTGTGACCTGTTGTCACAAGAAAAGGGCAACCAGTGAAGAACAAACACCATTGTAAATACAACCCAACTAATAATGTAGGTGGTTCTTATCAGTGTGTTGATGCTGACTTAAGGCCATAAACTAAAAAAAGCTTTGCCAACTAGTTGTTTTTTTACATATTAAAATGTGTAAGAAAGAAACAGTGCGAGAGTCAGCACTCTGTCACTGATACTAAGGTGATGTCTGAAGATACATTATTTCTGCCATCTGATGTATCGGACACTATGGCTGCATTTGGCCAGACAGCCCAATTCTGATATTTTTTCACTATTTAGTCTTTTGACCAATCAGCTTTGAAAAAGATCTGATGTGAAAAGATCTGATGTAATTGGTCAAAATCCCAATTTGTGGAATAAAGAGCAGATTTGCACTGCCTGTGTAAATGCAGCCGAACATACATTATTAGAGCAGTATTTCAGAAGTAGACCAGAGCCCATGGGTTTGGTCTGTCTGTGAGAGAAGACAACCACAGCTTCTTGACAGCGCTGTGTGTGAAGGTCACAATTGATTCATTTAGCAGACACTCAAAAGCGACTTAGTGAGTGAATGCATGTTTGTACTTGTACCCCGTGGGAATCGAAACCACAACGCTGGTGTTGCATGTACCATGCTCTACCAACTGAGGCACATGGTCACACACACACACGCACGTGCATATGCATGCACACACACACACATACATGCCAACACCTCAGGGTGTTGACATGGGTAGAGACGAAGCAGGGTAGAGACGAAACACAAAGGTTAACGTGACCAGTGTAAACATTATCTCACAGAGTAAAGGTTAACTCGGACAGTGTAAACATTATCACACAGAGTAAAGGCTAACTTGGACAGTGTAAACATTATCACACAGAGTAAAGGCTAACTTGGAGGCTAACTTGGACAGTGTAAACATTATCACACAGAGTAAAGGCTAACTTGGACAATGTAAACATTACCACACAAATGGTTGCTTCTGAGAGGTAGGGTTAGGATAGTGCAAGAACTAGTCTCACCATGTCATTATCCTACCTACAACATCAATATGTTCCTTTAATGAGTGTTGCCCCTTTTCTACTTTTTTGGTGATAAAAATGATAATTTCTATAAAGATGGAGACATCCACAGGCAGACGTAGTGTGTTGGAGTGCTGATGAAAACTTCACGGTTGTATATGTCAGCTTAGCCCTGCAGGCACACACACACACAATTAACACACAGCCTGGAGATACACTACATTACCAAAAGTATGTGGACACCTGCTCATTGAACATCTCATTCCAAAATCATGGGCATTAGTATGGAGTTGGTCCACCCACTTTGCTGCTATAACAGCCTCCACTCTTCTGGGAAGGCTTTCAACTATATTTTTGAACATTGCTGCAGGGACTAGCTTCAATTCAGCCACAAGAGCATTAGCGAGGTAGGGCACCACTACAGCCGACGCTTGGCATTGAGCATGGTGATCTTAGGCTTGTGCGTCCACATACTTTTGTATATACAGTGTATGTGCCTTGTTACCATAACATCAAACAAAGCACAGGTAGGGTCACACTAAAAAGTAACTCAATCTCAGCCTCCATGCATGCTCCTGAGACCCTATAACTCAGAACGTTCAGTCTAAAAACACTTTCTTTCAATAACCCTGTTACCTCTCTGTTGACAGCAGAAGAGATCAGGAGATACTGAGTAGGAGATACTGATCAGGAGATACTGAGTAGGAGGTACTGATCAGGAGATACGGATCAGAAGATACGGATCAGGAGATACTGATTAGGAGATACTGATCAGGAGATACGGATCAGGAGATACGGATCAGGAGATCAGCCTCCTTCCAGACTCCCTCTGTCTACCCAAGGACGCCAGAGGACAAAAATCAGTTAACCACCTAACTGAGGAACTCAATTTAACCTTGAGCAATACCCTAGATGCAGTTGCGCCCCTAAAAACTAAAAACATTTCTCATAAGAAACTAGCTCCCTGGTATACAGAAAATACCCGAGCTCTGAAGCAAGCTTCAAGAAAATTGGAATGGAAATGGCGCCACACCAAACTGGAAGTCTTCCGACTAGCTTGGAAAGACATTACCGTGCAGTATCGAAGAGCCATTACTGCTGCTCGATCATCCTATTTTTCCAACTTAATTGAGGAAAATAAGAACAATCCGAAATTCCTTTTTGATACTGTCGCAAAGCTAACTAAAAAGCAGCATTCCCCAAGAGAGGATGGCTTTCACTTCAGCAGTAATAAATTCATGAACTTCTTTGAGGAAAAGATCATGGTTATTAGAAAGCAAATTACGGACTCCTCTTTAAATCTGCGTATTCCTTCAAAGTTCAGTTGTCCTGAGTCTGCACAACTCTGCCAGGACCTAGGATCAAGAGAGACACTCAAGTGTTTTAGTACTATAGCTCTTGACACAATGCTGAAAATAATCATGGCCTCTAAACCTTCAAGCTGCATACTGGACCCTATTCCAACTAAACTGCTGAAAGGGCTGCTTCCTGTGCTTGGGCCTCCGATGTTGAACATAATAAACGTCTCTCTATCCACCGGATGTGTACCAAACTCACTAAAAGTGGCAGTAATAAAGTCTCTTGAAAAAGCCAAACCTTGACCCAGAAAATATAAAAAACTATCAGCCTATATCGAATCTTACATTCCTCTCAAACATTTTAGAAAAGGCTGTTGCGCAGCAACTCACTGCCTTCCTGAAGATAAACAATGTACACGAAATGCTTCGGTCTGGTTTTAGACCCCATCATAGCACTGAGACTGCACTTGTGAAGGTGGTATATGACCTTTTAATGGCATCAGACCGAGGCGCTGCATCTGTCCTCGTGCTACTTAGTGCTGCTTTTGATACCATCGATCACCACATTCTTTTGGAGAGATTGGAAACCCAAATTGGTCTACATGGACAAGTTCTGGCCTGGTTTAGATCTTATCTGTCAGAAAGATATCAGTTTGTCTCTGAATAGTTTGTCCTCTGACAAATCAACTGTAAATGTCGGTGTTCCACAAGGTTCCGTTTTAGGACCACTATTGTTTTCACTATATATTTTACCTCTTGGGGATGTCATTCGAAAACATAATGTTAACTTTCACTGCTATGCGGATGACACACAGCTGTACATTTCAATGAAACATGGTGAAGCCCCAAAATTGCCCTCGCTAGAAGCATATGTTTCAGACATAAGGAAGTGGATGGCTGCAAACTTTCTACTTTTAAACTCAGACAAAACAGAGATGCTTGTTCTAGGTCCCAAGAAACAAAGAGATCTTCTGTTGAATCTGACAATTAATCTTAATGGTTGTACAGTCGTCTCAAATAAAACTGTGAAGGACCTCGGCGTTATTCTGGACCCTAATCTCTCTTTTGAAGAACATATCAAGACTGTTTCAAGGACAGCTTTTTTCATTTTTCATTGCAAAAATCTGAAACTTTCTGTCCAAAAATGATGCAGAAGAATTTATCCATGCTTTTGTCACTTCTAGGTTAGACTACTGCAATGCTCTACTTTCCGGCTACCCGGATAAAGCACTAAATAAACTTCAGTTAGTGCTAAATACGGCTGCTAGAATCCTGATTAGAACCAAAAAAAATTGATCATATTACTCCAGTGCTAGCCTCCCTACACTGCCCTTGCCTGTCAAGGCAAGGGCTGATTTCAAGGTTTTACTGCTAACCTACAAAGCATTACATGGGCTTGCTCCTACCTATCTCTCTGATTTGGTCCTGCCGTACATACCTACACGTACACTACGGTCACAAGACGCAGGCCTCCTAATTGTCCCTAGAATTTCCACCCCACATAGCCTGGTTCCTCTCTAGGTTTCTTCCTAGGTTTCGGCCTTTATAGGGAGTTTTTCCTAGCCACCGTGCCTCTACACCTGCATTGCTTGCTGTTTGGGGTTTTAGGCTGAGTTTCTGTACAGCACTTTGAGATATCAGCTGATGTACACCTATATAAATAAATGTGATTTGATTTGATTTGAGTAGGAGATACTGATCAGGAGATAGAGTAGGAAATGGGAATCTGTATTACACAACATAATGCCTGTGAAGGATTAAGGCAATAACCAATCACTCTGCAATCCCACTACGATGTCTGATATGAAATACTGACATAGAATAATAGTTAACAATATAGAAATAGTCTACTTCACACTGCCACCTTTACACTGCCTGGGAGCTTTACATTGATTGGCTGGTTCTGTCCATACATCTTCAACATGATTTCTCTACATGTCACTGCACATTACAGTACATTGGACATAGTACTACATGTATCATAACACATTGAGACATATTTTCTAATCTACAGTGGCGTGAGAAAGTATTTGCCCCCTTTCTGATTCTCTAATTGTGCATAATTTTGATACTGAATGATCTTCAACCAAAACCTAATATTAGATAAAGGGAACCAGAGTTTACAAATAACCCAAAAAATGGATACTTGTTTTATTTATTTAATTAATGAAGTTATGCAACACCCAATTATCCTATTTGAAAAAGTAATTGCCCCTTTACACTCAGTAACTGGTTGTACCACCTTTATCTGAAATGACTGTGACCAAATGCTTCCTGTAGTTGTTGATCAGTCTCTCACATCGCTGTGGAGGAATTCTGGTCCACTCTTACATGCAGAACTGCTTTAACTCAGTAACATTTGTTGGTTTTCAAACATGAACTGCTCGTTTCAAGTCCTGCCACTACATCTCAATTGGGATTAGGTCTGGACTTTGACTAGGCCATTCCAAAACTTTACATTAGTTGCTTTTTAGCCATTTTCATGTAGACTTCACTAAGTGTTTTGGATCATGGTCTTGCTGCATGACTCAGCTGCACTTCAGCTTCAGCTCACAGATGGACGGCCTGACGTTGTCCTGTAGAATTCTCTGATACGGAGCAGAATTGATGGTTCCTTCTATAAAGGCAGGGTCCCGAGGTGCTGAAGCAGCAAAGCATCCCAAAAGCATCAGCCCACTACCACCATGCATGACCGTAGGTATGGGATGCTTACTGTGGAGTGCAGAGTTTGGTTATCGCAAGGCCTAATGCGACCCATGTCAATGATAAAGTTGACTCAAGTTTCCAAAAGCACCTAGAAGCACCTGGTTGATCATCAATACCCTTATAAGAAAGTTCTATGGACAGATGATTCAAAAGCAGAACTTTTTGGATGACATGGGTCCCATTGTGCCGGGCGAAAACCAAACACTGTCACATTCCTCCATCAGCGCTTCTAAAAATACGTGTTTGCTCCAATGACAGCAGCCAATGTCAAACACTGTCTACAGTTAGTGGCATCTTTTGTTCCAGCCTCTTTCTCATCCATCAGTTTGTCATCTCCATCGTGGTGCTACCGGTGCTATCTGCTATTTACAACTAGCAGGCCATCAGTCTGATATCTGTTGAGTCATGGCGCGACACATGTGGCTTGGCAAGATGCTAAGGACTCAAAAGAACAACAGTGGCCTCTGCAGCCGTCTGTAAACAAATCTCTCCACGCTGATTACCTCGCCTAACCAGTACCCCTGCACATTGACTCGGTACCGGTACCTCCTGTATATAGCCTCATTATTCTTATGTACATGTATTGTGTTTCTATTTGATTGATTATAATTTTTTTACTTCAGTTTATTTAGTAAATATTTGATTATTTCTTGAACTGCATTGTTGGGGAAGGGGGGACTTGTAAGCAAGAATTTCACAGTAAGGTCTACACCTGTTGTATTAAGGGGCATGTGACAATTGTATTATGTGGGCAACAGTCCACTACAACTACTAGACTGTTGTAGTTGTAGTAGACTGTAATCTAAACTAGATCAAGAGCCAAGAATATTTACACAAGAAACATATACTTGAAAGCTCTTGAATTATAGTAAAGAAACTATAACATAAGACCACAGTTTCATCGTTGTGTGGCCTTGGGTTATGTCTACTACAGAATGAGATCAATTTGTGATCCAAGACAACCACCCACAGACAAAGAAGCTGGTGTGGATACAGGATTTTTTGTGCTCTTGGGGAATCCACTTGACCTGAAGAAACATCGGGGCACATCTATGGGTGTATGAATAAAAAAAGCGTGGATGAGACATGATATGAATAATTCATGATGTCACTGCTTGTATCCTTGATGATCGGAACAAGAATGATGGCAAAGGGCGTTGTTCCGTGGGACATGTTCCACAACCATTATTTGTCTTCAGACTGACTGTGTGGTGTGGGTGATTATTTTATGTTCAGTGTTTTTTCAGCACCATACAGGACTGTTCGTTTGTCGTTTTATTTGTTTTGTTCAGTGTTCATTACGTTATTAAAAAATATGCATTGGTCCTCCTCTTCTTCCACCTACGACGACCGTTACAATCTCACTACATATATTTTAATAAAAAGTTATCAAAAATAGATAAGATCTTAATACCATGGAAAGGAAAATACCTGTCTATTTGTGGAATAATCACCCTGATTAACTCTTTAGTCATATCCCAGATTACCTATTTGCTTATGATCTTGCCTACACCTAGCAACTTGTTTTATAAATTATATGAGCAAAAAGATATATTCATTTTATTTGGAACAGCAAGCCAGACAAAATTAAACGGGCCTATTTATAGAATGAATATGAATTCAGGTGGCAGAAATGATTAAATATTAAAGCATTAGACCTCTCAGGCTTCAGTCATACAAAGGTTATTCTTAAATCCAAACTGGTTATCTAGCAGATTAGTAAGAATGTCTCCCCCAATGATCAAGAATGGCCTTTTCCCCTTTATTCAGCTTGCAACCTTTCACGTTTGATTTTTAAAATTAAATCTCCAAAATATCGCTATATTTAACTTCTTGCGTCGAGCCATCCCGGATCCGGGATCGTGAATACAGCCTCAAGCAAATTACCATAACGCAACGTTAACTATTCATGAAAATCGCAAATGAAATGAAATTAATATGCTAGCTCTCAAGCTTAGCCTTTTGTTAACAACACTGTCATCTCAGATTTTCAAAATATGCTTCTCAACCATAGCAAAACAAGCATTTGTGTAACAGCTAGCGCAGCTAGCGTAGCATGTAGTGTTAGCATTAGCAGGCAACATTTTCACAAAAACCAGAAAATCATTCAAATAAAATCATTACCTTTGAAGAACTTCAGATGTTTTCAATGAGGAGACTCTCAGTTAGATAGCAAATGCTCAGTTTTTCCTGAAAGATGATTTGTTTAGGAGAAATCGCTCTGTTTGGTGCGTCACGTTTAGCTACGAAAAAAACCTGTATCCAGGAGTCTAATTATCCCCGCAGCTCATTAGCATAGCACAACGTTAACTATTCATGAAAATCGCATATGAAATTAAATTAATATGCTAGCTCTCAAGCTTAGCCTTTTGTTAATAACTCTGTCATCTTAGATTTTCATAATATGCTTCTCAACCATAGCAAAACAAGCATTTGTGTAACAGCTAGCGCAGCTAGCGTAGCATTTAGCGTTAGCATTAGCAGGCAACATTTTCACAAAAACCAGAAAATCTTTCAAATAAAATCATTACCTTTGAAGAACTTCAGATGTTTTCAATGAGGAGACTCTCAGTTAGATAGCAAATGCTCAGTTTTTCCTGAAAGATTATTTGTTTAGGAGAAATTGCTCCGTTTGGTGCGTCACGTTTGGCTACCAAAAAAACGAAAATTCAGTCTTCAAAACGCCAAACTTTTTCCCAAATTAACTCCATAATATCGACTGAAACATGGTAAACGTTGTTTAGAATCAATCCTCAAGGTGTTTTTCACATATCTCTTCATGATATATCGTTCGTTGAAAGCCTCCTCTCTCCTCTCAATCACTGGATGACTGCGTGCAGCTTGTAGATTACGCACCAATTTAGACAAAGGACACCGGGCGGACCCCTGGTAAATGTATTCTCTTATGGCCAATCTTCCAATGATATGCCTACAAATACGTCACAATGCTGCAGACACCTTGGAGAAACGATAGAAAGGGCAGGCTCATTCCCGGCGTATTCACAGCCATATAACGAGACAATGGAAAACAGAGCTTCAAAAATTCTGCCCATTTCCTGGTTGAAGTTTCATCTTGGTTTCACCTGTAGCATGGGTTCTGTGGCACTCACAGATAATATCTTTGCAGTTTTGGAAACCTTAGAGTGTTTTCTTTCCAAAGCTGCCAATTATATGCATAGTCGAGCATCTTTTCGTGACCAAATATTGCGCTTAAAACGGGCACGTTTTTTTATCCATAAATTAAAAGAGCGCCCCCTATATCCAAGAAGTTAAAACAAGCCATATAAAGTTGGTTGCAATTTCAGTTTAATCTACCAGAAAAGACTAAACAAATATTATGGTCAAACTCAAAAATGTGACTTGTTTCTGGAAACTAGTCATGTGTCACTACTTTCTTTTTGGCAGAAATGCATTCTGGAACATGTGAACTTTCACGTGCCTAAATAACAAACTTGTATGCCATCTGTAAATATGAATACAATTGTTAAATTACGAGCCTAGTTGGTTTAGCCACAGAAAAAGTAAGCAACTTTCCCGCTAGCCATGATTGGCTGAGATAATGAGTGGGCTGGACATGCTGGAGATGAGTTTGGATTGGTCTGCCATGTACCACACTTCTGTCTATAACATGAGCTAGTCAGTATGTGTAGGTAATCCTTCTAGCGCTGTTTTTTCAAATGAGATCACATAGTAGAACTGCATAAGTTTTGCTCTCCACTTTCTGGAGGACAGAGTTTTGAAATAAGTGGAATTAAAGTATGATAGCTAAGGAGATGGAGAAGATTCTGCGTTTGATTGCAAATATGCAGAAGCAGTCAAAAAGAGAACACACAGAAGACTGTTGTACAAAACACCTGTCTCCGGATTACATCTTCCAACTAAGGTCAACCATGGCATCCGTGACAGAGAGGGAGAAGCGTCCATCCATGTACAGTTGAAGTCGGAAGTTTACCTTATACACCTTAGCCAAATACATTTAACTTCTTTGGGATAGGGGGCTGTATTTTGACACCCGGATGAAAAGCATGCCCAAAGTAAACTGCCTGCTACTCAGGCCCAGAAGCTAGGATATGCTTATTACTGGTAGATTTGGATGGAAAGCACTCTGTAGTTTCTAAAACTGTTTAAATAATGTCTGTGAGTATAACAGAACTGATTTGGCAGGCGAAAACGCGAGCACAATCCATCTAGGGAAAAAATGTTTTGAGCTCAATCTGTTTTCCATTAGTTTATGGCAATCCCTTTTTAATAGAAATATCCTTGCAGTTCAAATGGCTTCCACTAGGTGTCAACAGTCTTAAGAAATTCGTTGATGTTTTTCCTTTGAGAAATGAAGAAGTGCTGCTATTCAGAATGAGTGTCAAGCCAAGTGAACTCGTTTGTTTGAGGCACGCGACCTGGATCTGGCTCCACATTGATTTTATCCGCTATTGAACACAGTATTCCTTAAATTTTTATAGATTATTTACGTTTTAGGATACCTAAGGATGGATTAGGAAATGTTTGGACCAAGTTTACAGGTAACTTTAGATAATTTGTAGTCATGTTGGGCGAGTTGGAACCGGTGTTGCGAACAAGCTTTAACTTCCTGACTGATGTCTTGAGACGTTGTAGCGATGAATAATTTTGCACGCCCAATCTTTCAGTTTTTGATTTGTTAAAAAAGTTTGAAATATCCAATAAATGTCGTTCCACTTCATGATTGTGTCCCACTTGTTGTTGATTCTTCACAAAAAAAATACAGTTTTATATCTTTATGTTTGAAGCCTGAAATGTGGCAAAAGGTCACAAAGTTCAAGGGGGCCGAATACTTTCGCAAGGCACTGTAGATGTCCTAACTGACTTGCCAAAACTATAGTTTGCTAACAAAGATTTGTAGTGTTTGAAAAACAAGTTTTAATGACTCCAACCTAAGTGTGTGTAAACTTCCGACTTCAACTGTGTGTGTGTGTGTGTGTGTGTGTGTGTGTGTGTGTGTGTGTGTGTGTGTGTGTGTGTGCGCGCATGCGTGAGTGAGTGAGTGTGCATGTGTGTGTCTTCCTATGAAACATGCATGATGTGATGCAATTTGTTGTGATGATGTCAATTATAATTTATATCATGCAATTGCAGTGTTCTTGCAGGAAAACAGTCTGGCGCCAAATGGGTTATAGAGTCAGACCCCCGAGGTGGGAAAGGAATGATGAATATGACTGATTACAACTCTGAGCTCTATAATATCAAACATGACAGATCTTCTCCAAGAAAAAGAAGCATAAAACAAAACATATTGATGTAAAACTTGTAGCTAGAAAACTAGGACGTCTTTTGACTTGACCAATCTTTCTGTTGTTAAATATTTGCTGCAGGGCCTCCCGGGTGGCGCAGTGGTCTAAGGCACTGCATCACAGTGCTAGCTGTGCCACCAGAGACTCTGGGTTCGAGCCCAGGCTCTGTCGCAACCCGGGAGGCCCATGGGGCGGCGCACAATTGGCCAAGCGTTGTCGAGGTTAGGGAGGGTTTGGCCGGCAGGGATATCCTTGTCTCATTGTGCACTAGTGACTCTTGTGGTGGGCCGGGCGCAGTGCACGCTAACCAGGTCGCTAGGTGTACGGTGTTTCCTCTGACACATTGGTGCGTCCGGGTTGGATGCGCGCTGTGTTAAGAAGCAGTGCGGCTTGGTTGGGTTGTGTTTCAGATGACACATGGCTCTCGACCTTCGCCTCTCCTGAGTCCGTGCGGGAGTTGTAGCGATGAGATGAGACAGTAACTTCTAACAATTGGGGAGAAAAAGGGGGTAAAAAATAAATATTCGTTGCAGAATTCAAGGGCGCTAATGTCTTATTAAATCTGTGCAAGACAGAGCTGAATATGCTAAAAGACAGACATCTGACAAATCTGGACAGAACTATAGAAAGGCTTTTGGGTCGGTACTCTTTCTAGTGGCATCTGTTCAGAAGAACGTAATCATTTACTGGTTACTGAAATGATTCACATTCAAAAACTCTTATTCTTTTCATTTAAAAAAGGTTGACCTTGTTGCTGCAACCCAGGCTGTATCACAACCGGCCGGGAGTCCAATAAGGGCAGCTCACAATTGGCCCAGCGTCGTCCGGGTTTGGCCAGTGTAGGCCCTCGGTGTAAATAAGATTTTTTTTCTTAACTGACTTTCCTAGTTAAATAAAGGTTAAATATAAATTTAAAATGAAATGAAAATGAGGCCACATTTTTATTTTCTGTGTATTTTCCTGAAGTTACAGTGCAGCTCAATCAAGGTAATCATGTAGAATAGACTGTACCCCTCTACACAGTGCACTTATGGCCCAACAGGGCTCTCAGCGGAAGACTGATTACACCCTGGTGCTCTACAGAAAGGTTAAGAAAATGTCTCCCGCCCACGGCCATGCCTACAGACATTCAGGCTTTTATCAACAGCAGGTCGCAGTCATCATGGCACAAATGCATTGATCACGCACTACCACCGGAGTTGCTCTTTTGAACACTAGTCCAGTACTGTACTTTTTACTTGTCTATGTATAACCTTACATCCCTTTGGGGATTAATAAAGTTTCATCTCAACTCATCTGAGTGAGATAGTTGGTCATACTGTAGTCATGTTGACATCTACACTACTATACTGAACAGAAATTTAAACGCAACATGTAACAATGTTTACGTTTTTACTGAGTATAAGGAAATAAATAAATATGTCTGTAATCTGGGCAAGGGTGCAGCCATGGGTGGGCCTTAGAGGGCATAGGCCCACCCACTTGGCAGCCAAGCCCACCCATTGGGGAGACAGGCCCAGAGAGCGGGAGAGAGAGAGAGAGACTGCCAGTTCCTTAATGTAGCCATTGGCTACAGCCAAAACACTAAGGAACTGGCAGTCTCTCTTTCTCCTTCTCTCTCTCACTGTTTTCTTCTTTTGAAATATATGTCGCCTAATATTTAAACACTTATCTAAAGTGGGCAAAGGGGAACACTTGGAATGCACTAATTTGAAATATGTAGTTAGGCTATATATAAGGTATTATATATATTATAAGATATTTATTCACTGATTTTCTTCTGATGTCTAATATATGTGCTTATTCTAACACTACCGGGATGGGTAACACCTTATTTTAAGGTTCCGTAATAAACCATTTATTAGTAATTTACTAATCATTAGTAGAGTATCTTTGCAGTCCCTAAAGTGAGTGATATTTATTTGGGAGACCAGTGCAATTTGTCAGAAAAAGATGGGCATGCCATTGGTCGACATTCCTGCTGTACCTGGTAAAATAAGAAGCACACAACATAGGATGTTAAAGGAAATATATATATACACCAGTGGAGGCTCCTCAGAGGAAAAAGTGGAGGACCATCCATGAATTTCATTCAGCTAGCTTCTGTCCTCCTCTGTGTACATTGACTTCAATACAAGACCTAGGAGAATCATGGTTCTCACCCCCTTCCATAGACTTACACAATAATTATGACAACTTCCGGAGGACATCCAACCTATCAGAGTTCTTGCAGCATGAGCTGACAAAGGATCAGAATTAATCTAGTATTGAAAGCATAAGCTACAGCTAGCTAGCACTGCATAAAATGTGGTGAGTAGTAGACTTAAAGAGAGAGAAAAAAGGTGGGTTAACAGTTTAACAAATTCATTTATTAAAAAAATGGAGGAGTAAGCGAGCTAGCTGTATTTCGTCAAAAAAACGTACTTAGCTAGCAAATGCAGCTAGCTAGTTTAGCCTACTCAAACACCCAGCTCAAACAGAGGGATGCTATGTTAGCTAGCTGGCTATGACTATCCAACACTGTAACTCTTCCAAGTCAAGGTAAGCTTTTGTTTGTTATTAATTTATTGCCCCCGGGGCCTGCCGATGTAACTGCTAAACTGCTTACTGACTGTACACTACTGCATGATTGTAGCAGGTTTACTAACACGTTACTTTAACTAATATGGTGACAACGATGTGGGCTGTGTGTAGAGGTTACAATATGAAGCTTTGGCTTGGAAAGGTTTTGTTGCCTGGTCACAGACAGCTGATGTGTTGTGCATTGAAGTCCACACGCGAAGGGAAAGGGTGAGAGGAGGAGAGCGCATAGATGCAAGAAGGAATACAACAAGCGTCTGTAGGTGGCTATTAAAGTGAACTGTTTGCTGGGGTGTATTAATTCCACTGATTCTGTTCTTTAATGGAAGCAAACAGAATAAAATGGGGATAAACATACCTGATTTTGTCCAATAGAAACTCTTGTTTGTAACTGTTGGACAAATGATTACAGCCTAGATCAGCTAGATGCAAGCAAGAGTGTGCAAGGAGGTATTGAATGTGTCACTGTCTGTCCATGTGTCACTGTTGCCTCAAATCTTTCTCTCGACCTGTGTGAACCTACGTTGTAAACTTTCATTTATAAACTAGGTTGTAGCAACCACATGATGGGTACAGGGAAATTTGAGTATCATGTAGTAGCCTAAACCTATCAATGTTACATTGAAGTGGATGAATGAACATGAATGACGGTCATCTAATATGCTGTAATATAACTAAGGCCATCCTCGTAAAAAAGAATCTGCGTCCTCCCGCATCTTAAACGACACCGACTGCCACTGATATACATGTGTAAATAACTAGCTTACTAACATATATACATGTGGGAGTAAGGATTAATAGTGATAGTGAGCAAACAGTTTGTAAATGCCTTATAAATAGTTTACTAAGTACCCTTGAAATAAATTGTTACCCTAGGATGTTGCTGGGTCCAGCAAAAGCAGTGTGGTCCCCTGGTCCCAGTGATGCTAGGCATAGCACAGACATCTCAGCTGTAAGGATGTAGGGAGAAAACAAAGAGGGGGGGGAGACACTGACACCAGTTTTATAATATTTTGGCTCTATATTATATATGTAATAGTAATTTACCCTTAGGATATACCCTTAGGATATAGCATGACACCTAGGCACATGTATTTGCAATTTCAGTAGTTAGGCTTTCATAAGGTATTATGTGCCAATGGTCATCTATTAGCCATTTATTCAGTGATCTTTTTACATGTGTTTATTCGTTCACAACTAGGATGTTGCTGGGCCCAGCACAGGCAGTGTGGTCCCCTGGTTCTGGTACCATTGCTGTGGGAAAGAATGTTAGGCTTATCAGAGACAGCTCAGAGGTGAGTGCAGCTCAGAGTGAGTGAGTGCAGTCTGTCTGTATGTCTGTGATTCTCCTTGTTCTCTTCTGTTGTCACTCTGTCTAACTGGCTCACGAGGACGCAGTTCAGGAGCCTCATTCATGCCAGTGTTACGCTACTACAACATTATGAAACCAGTCACAATCCAGAGCGACTCCAGCCAAAGTGGACTTGGATGCTGCCTCATGCAGGAAGGCCAGCGCGTTGCATTTGCCTCAAGAGCTCTCACCCCCACTGAACAAAACTATCAGCAAATTGAAAAAGAGTGCCTCAGCATCCTCTTCTCCTGTCAGCTCTTCCATCACTACTTGTATAGTCATGAGCTGATCACCATTGAAACCGATCACAAACCACTAATTTCCATTTCTAGTAAACCTCTCTTCAATGCTCCCAAGAGGCTTCAAAGCACACTCCTGACTCAAAGCTACAGCACACTGAGCAGGGCAACAGCACAATGTATAGGCGGAGGCATGGCCTATCAGCGACATGCCATCTGTTCCCTACAGCAGGAACCAAGACATTTTAAACACATCAATCAGGCAGACTACATCACAGATTGCCGCCTAGCCCAGATCAGGCAATAGACAGACACGGATGAACACCTACAGTCACTGAAGCCCATTCTTCTCACAGGTTGACCTGAAAGAGGAAACAGTGAGAGAATACTGGACCTTTTGAGACGAGATCAGCATGCAAAATGGCATCTTGTTCAGAGGTCAGAAGGTGATTACCTCCAAACCACTACATCCAGAGATGCTTACCCGCATACACTCCAGTCACGTTGGAGGTGACGCATGCTACCGCCAAGCACGCAAAACATTATACTGGCCAAACATGCAGGCAGAAATTAAAGACTATTTCAGCAGCTGTATAACATGCAACAAGTACATTTATGAACAACAAAAGGAAACCATGATGTCTCACAAAGGTCTGGCAGATCGTTAGCATGGACTTATTCAGCCACAGACAGAAAGACTATCATCTCATCGTTAAACACTACTCTGACTTTTGGGAAATTGAACTGCTCCCTGACTTGTCTTCAGAGACGGTCATAAAGTGCTGCAAGGCACAGTTCGAAAGGTAAGGCCAGCCTGACAAGGTCATCACGGACAATGACCCACAATTCACCACACAGTTCAAGCGTTTTGCCTCAGAATGGGAGTTTAACTACGTGACCTCCTCTCCAAGGCACCCAAAGGCAAATGGCAAGGCAGAGTCAGCTGTCAAGATGGCAAAACACCTGTTAAGGCCTTGCATGACAGACACGACCCCTGATAAAAACCTGTTACACAAGGCCTTGCATGACAGACACGACCCCTGATAAAAAAAAACTGTTACACAAGGCCTTGCATGCCAGAAACAACCCCTGATAAAAATGGACAATGACCCCAAACATACTTCCAAAGTTGTGGCAAAATGGCTTAAGGACAAGAAAGTCAAGGTACTGGAGTGGCCATCACAAAGCCCTAACCTCAATCCAATAGACGATTTGTGGGCAGAATTGAAAAAGCGTGTGCGAACAACGAGGCCTACAAAGCTGACTCAGTTACACCCGCTCTGTCAGGAGGAATGGGCCAAAATTCACCCAACTAATTGTGGGAAGCTTGTGGAAGGCTACCTGAAACATTTGACATAAGTTAAACAATTTAAAGGCAATGCTACCAAATACTATTTGAGTAAACTTCTGACCCACTGGGAATGTGATGAAATAAATTAAAGCTTAAATTAAGTATTCTCTCTACTATTATTCTGACATTTCACAGTCTTAAAATACAGTGGTTATCCTAACTTTTTACTAGGATTGAATGTCAGGAGTTGTGAAAAACTGAGTTTAAGGTACTGTTGAAGACCTTCTTTGGTTGGTAATAGAAGTACGAAGTCATCAGCATATAGCAGATTTGACCTCTGTGTCAAATAGTGTGAGTCTGTTTCTATTTCTCTCTCTCTCTATTTATCTCTTTCACTGTCTCTGTTTCTCTCTCTATCACTGTCTATTTTCCTCTCTCTCTATCTCTACTTCTCTCTCAATATCTGTCTTTATTTCTCTGTCTCTCTATCAGTCTCTCTATATCTCTCTCTGTTTCTCTCTGTCTATCCCTCTCTCTGTCTCGCTCTATCACTCTCTGTTTCTCTGTCTATCCCTCTCTTTTTCTCTCTATCTCTCTCTGTTTCTCTCTCTCTGTCAGTCTCTATTTCTCTCTGTTTCTTTCTCTCTGTTTCTCTCCCTCTGTCTCTATTTCTCTCTCTTTCTCTGTTTCTTTCTCTCTATCACTGTCTCTATTTCTCTGCTTCTCTCTCTCTGCCTCTCCTTGTTTCTCTCTCTTCATCTCTCTCTTTTTCTCTCTCTCTCTATTTCTCTCTCTCTCCCTCTATTTCTCTCTCTCTCTCAGTATCTTTTTTATCTCTATCTCCGTTTCTATTTATCTCTATCATTGTCTATATTTCTCTCTCTCTGTCTCTATCTCTGTTTCTGCCTCTGTATGTATTTCTCTATCGCTGTCTTTTTTCTCCACATATCTCTCTGTTTCTCTCTCTCTCTTTCTCTCTATATATATATATTTCTTCTCTGCTAAAGGTGACAAACTGTCACTGTGTTGAGTTTCAGAATAATCATTAACGTACTTCAGATGAACCTATCTCGTAGACCTTTAGATAAACACATTAATTGTAGTTCAATTACCAGTCCGCCCCATGGGACGGCCTAATGGTCCAGACAACATAGTTAATGACTGTTTATTTTACAGTTGGTTTGGAGACAGTAAATTGGGCTTTAGAGTAAATATTAGTCCAGAGTCTAGATGTATTTTCAGCTTGGTCCAAATCAAATTTTATTCGTCACATACAAATGGTTAGCAGATGTTAATGTGAATGTAGCGAAATGCTTGTGCTTCTAGTTCCGCCAATGCAGTAATATCTAACAGGTAATCTAACAATTTCACAACAACTTCCTCATACACACAAAGTTAAAGGAATGAATAAGAATATGTACATAAAAATATGGATGAGCGATGGCTGAACAACATAGGCAAGATGCACTAGATGGTATAGAGTACAGTATATACATTTGAGATAAGTAGTGTAGTGTATGTAGACATTATATAAAGTGGCATAGTTTAAAGTGACTAGTGATACATTTATTAGATCCAATTTTTAATTATTAAAGTGGCTAGAGATTTGAGTCAGTACGTTGGCAGCAGCCACTCAATGTTAGTGATGGCTGTTTAACAGTCTGATGGCCTTGAGATAAAAGTTGTTTTTCAGTCTCTCGGACCCTGCTTTCATGCACCTGTACTGACCTCGCCTTCTGGATGATAGCGGGGTGAACAGGCAGTGGCTCGGGTGGTTGTTGTCCTTGATGATCTTTTTGTCCTTCCTGTGACAAGGGGTGGTGTAGGTGTCCTGGAGGGCAGGTAGTTTGCCCCCGGTGATGCGTTGTGCAGACCTCACTACCCTCTGCAGATCCTTATGGTTGTAGGCGGGGCAGTTGCCGTACCAGGCGGTGATACAGCCCGTCCAGCTGACGCCTCTGTGTTTGTTTATTTGAAATGGAGAGAGATCAGCTATTGTTGGGGGTTGACTGCACCCGGGGAGCAGTTCTTGTTGGGGGTTAACAGCCTTGCTCAATGGCAGAATAGATTTGAACCAGCAACGTTTCAGTTACTGGCCCAAAGCATGTAAATTAAATCAAATCAAATTGTATTAGTCACATGCGCTGAATACAACAGGTGTAGGTAGACCTTACAGTGAAATGCTTACTTATGAGCCCCTAACCAACAATTCAGTTTAAAAAAAATATGAGTAAGAATAAGAAATAAAAGTAACAAGTAATTAAAGAGCAGCAGTAAAATAACAATAGCGAGACTATACACAGAGAGGTACCGCTACAGAGTCAATGTGCGGGGGAACTGGTCAGTTGAGGTAATATGTACGTGTAGGTAAAGTTATTAAAGTGACTATGCATAGATGATAACAACAAAGAGTAGCAGCGGTGTAAAAGGGGGGGGGCAATGCAAATAGTCCAGGTAGCCATTTGATGAGATGTTCAGGAGTCTTATGGTTTGGGGGTAGAAGTGGTTTAGAACCTTAGACTTGGCGCTCCGGAACCGCTTGCCGTGCGGTAGCGGAGAGAACCATTTTTAGGGCCTTCCTCTGACACCGCCTAGTATAGAGCTTAGCCCCAGTGATGTACTGGGCTGTACACACTACCCTCTGTAGTGCCTTGCAGACGGAGGCCGAGCAGTTGCCATACCAGGCAGTGATGCTCTCGATGGTGCAGCTCTAGCACCTTTTGAGGATCTGAGGACCCATGCCAAATCTTTTCAGTCTCCTGAGGGGGAATAGGTTTTGTCGTGCCCTCTTCACGACTGTCTTGGTGTGTTTGGACCATGTTAGTTTGTTGGTGATGTGGACACCAAGGAACTTGAAGTGCTCAACCTGCTCCACTACAGCCCCGTTGATGAGAATGGTGGCATGCTCGGTCCTCTTTTCCTGTAGTCCACAATCATCTCCTTTGTCTTGATCATGTTGAGGGAGAGGTTGTTGTCCTGCCACCACATGGCCAGGTCTCTGACCTCATCCCTATAGGCTGTCTCGCCTTTGTCGGTGATCATCATTTTTACCTGCCCTTACCACCTGGGGGGGGTCCGTCAGGACGTCCAGGATCCAGTTGCAGAGGGAGGTGTTTAGTCCTAGGGTCCTTAGCTTATCTAGCCTTTAGCTCAGTGCGGATGTTTCCTGTAATCCATGGCTTCTGGTTGGGGTATGTATGTACGGTTACCGTGGGGACAATGTCATCGATTGATGAAGATAGTGGCTGATGTGGTGTACTCCTCAATGCCATCGGAGAAATCCCAGAACATATTCCAGTCTGTGCTAGCAAAACTGTCATGTAGCTTAGCATCTGCTTCATCTGACCACTTCTTTATTGATCAAGTCATGGGTGCTTCCTGCTTTAATTTTTGCTTGTAAGCAGGAATCAGGGGGATGGAGTTGTGGTCGGATTTTCCGAATTGAGGGTGAGGTAGAGCTTTGTACATGTTTCTGCGTGTGGAGTAAAGGTGGTCCAGAGTTTTTTTCCCCCTCTGGTTGCGCATTTAACATGCTGATAGAAATGTGGTAAGACGGATTTAAGTTTTCCTGCATTAAAGTACCCGGCCACTAGGAGCCCTGCCTCTGGGTATGCTTATGGCAGAATACAGCTCATTCAGTGCGGTCTTAGTGCCAGCATCAGTCTGTGGTGGTATGTAGACAGCTAAGAAAAATAGGTAGATAGTGTGGACTACAGCTTATCATGAGATACTCTACCTCAGGAGAGCAAAACCTCGAGACTTCCTTAGATGTCGTGCACCAGCTGTTATTTAGAAAAATACGTAGGCCGCCGCCCCTTGTCTTACCAGACGCAGCTGTCCTATCCTGCCGATACAGCGTATAACCAGCCAGCTGTATGTTGATAATGTTGTCGTTCAGCCACGACTCAGTGAAGCATAATATATTACAGTTTTGAATGTCCCGTTGGTATTTTAATCTTCCGCGTAAGTTATCGATTTTATTTTCCAAAGATGTTTGCTAGTAGAATGGAAGGGAGTGGGGGTTTACTCGATCGCCTATGAATTCTCAGAAGGCAGCCCCCCCTCTGGACCCTTTTTCTCTGCCTTCTCTTCACGCAAATGACGGGGATCTGGGCCTGTTCCTGGGAAAGCAGTATATCATTCACGACGGGCACGTCGGACTCGTTAAAGGGAAATAAAGGATTCTGCCAGTCCGTGGTGAGTAATCACAGTTTTGATGTCCAGAAGTTATTTTTGGTCATAAGAGACGGTAGAAGCAACATTATGTACAAAATAAGTAAAAAAATAAGTTACAAACAATGCAAAGAAACGAACAAAAAAACACAATTGGTTAGTAATATGTACAACGTCAGCCTTGTTCCCTAGCACTGTTTTGCACTTAACCGTCTGAATGGATTGTGTTTTTGTGTGAAAAGTCCTCTGTATCATGTTACTGGTTTCATTTCCTGACTCTGGATTAATAAGGAAGCCATCTTCGTCATGGTGATATTTTTGGCCTGTGAAATTGTAAGGGGATTGTCGAGGAGGTGGTTTGGGAGGCTGTCTGAGAAGCCTTGGAGTTGCTAAGAGTTTAAAAAGACCGAGAAGGTGATTTGACATTAGTTACGCTGTCAGGGAGAAAGAGACTGTTTGTCCTTCATACCATCTCCCAATATCACTCTCTGTTAAACAGTGGTATGTTACTAATAAGGTATTTCCTGAAGGGAAATTTGGAGCCAAATTATGTTTTTTTTTAGATGATTTGAGAATCCAATATAATCACTGTTTAAATAGAGTGAGGATGTCTCTACCACACCATGTAGCAGAGGAGGCTTCTGGGAGGAACTATAGGAGGATGGGCTCATTGGAATGACTGGAATGGAATCAATGGAACGGAGTAAAAAAAATGTGGTTTCAATATGTTTGCTGTGTTTGACTCCGTTCCATTGATTCCATTCCAGCCATTCCAATGAGCCCATCCTCCCATAGCTCCTTCCACCAGTCTCCTCTGTTGTACTCAACCTGGTCTGTGTGTCTAGTTCTCAGTCTATTTTCTATCTAAATCATTTTAAAGCCTGTTGGTGTTGAATATTTGCCAGTTAATTGTCCAGGTCAGTTGGAAATCCCGCTCATCCCTCATGGAGTGGTGCTCTGACGCTCCATGTCCCTTCCAACCGCTCCTCAAAACCTCTCCTAGCTCACAGGTAGAAAAAAGTTGCTCCATTCATTAGTCACAATTTAACAGTGGTGGAAAAACTTCTCAATTGTAATACCTGAGTAAAAGTAAAGATACCTTAACAGAAAATGACTCAAGTAAAAGTGAAAGTCACCTAGTAAAATACTACTTGAGTAAAAGTCTAAAATATTCGGTTTTAAATATAATTAAGTATCAAATGTAAATGGAATTACTAAAATGTACTTAGGTATCAAAAGTAAAAGTAGAAACTACGCATATTCATGGATACCCAGGGGCACACTCCAACACTCAGACATGATTTACAAACAAAAGATTTGTGTTTAGTGAGTCCGCCAGATCAGAGGCAGTAGAGATGACCAGGGAAGTTCTCTTGATAAGTGTGTGAATTGGACCATTTTCCTTTTAAAATGAGCCTTTTGGGTGTCAGGGAAAATGTATGAAGTAAAAGGTACATTATTTTCTTTAGGGGATGTATTGAAGTAAAAGTAAAAGTTGGCAAAAATATAAATAGTAACGTAAAGTGGTGTGTGTGTCCCGGTCTTTGATTAAGGGTGCATAACTTAACTATTCCTCCCCCACTTTTCCTCTTCAAATTGACCCTGAGAATGCAGACCTCATCATCAACTAATCATTAGATAACTATGGTATTACATAGCCTTTATTGTACATCGACAGACATTTAACTCAGTGTCCACATGTGTATTTAGTCTTTCATTGAAAGATGTAGGAAAGTAAAAGTTGGCAAAAGTACTAGTACTTTAAAGTATTTTTACTTAGGTACTTTACACCTCTGCAATTAACCAACATCAATCTATTTTCTGACTAAAGAGCCTGAACCTACCATTTGGTCTTGAAACTTAACCATATGGATTTGAATGAAAATTATTTTAATAAACATGAAAATGTGAAATTATGAAGCACACATTATTTCAAATAGTCTACATGTCACATTAAACAGCATTTAAACACTCTAAATAGGTCAGGAGCCTGACAGGGAGCATGAGAAGGAACAAAAGTGAATTATTTAGGCTATATTATTTCAATTATTTCAAGGCTATAGCCTACAAAGAAATACATTGTGAAGCATTTGCAAGAGCGACACATTAGGCTCAGCATTTAAACAACATTTTGTTGTATTAAGTCATTACATTTAAATTAAATCATTATAGTCTTTAAATTGTGCATATAGGATGTGACTTACTTAGAATTAAATATAAATTAAACGAATAATGACTTATTAGTGCCTTTTAAATTCATTTTTAGAAATGGCCAGTCTGTGGTTTCAGGCCCATGTGATGGTGCCTTGAGAGCAGGCCAGCAGCGGGGAATATCCTCTCAGCGCTTCAGGGCCACTTCTATTGTTAGGACTAAATATTTTTAGGCAAAATAACCCAATCTAAATAACCCAATCTCCCTGAACGTGGGAATATGCCAGACATATTGGGCCAAAATCAATTATGGCCTATTGTATAGATAATAGAAGAAACATAACAGAAATGAACCGTTTAAGAGATCTGATTTGTGGTTTATAAATACTTTGCTACAATAACACACTTGTCTACCCATCTTGTTCCTTTCGGTTAGCATGTACATGTAGTAAGTACAGTGGCGAGTACACCTGTTTTGAGCCCCACCTTGTTAGCTAAAAAAACAAATACAAATATATATTTTTTTAATATTGAGGGGGGTTGCCTGTTTTGCCTGTTATTGTGACATTAATACGTGTCACATATCAATTTGAAAACAACGTAAAAAAAATATAATATTAGAATAATTTGAGTTAATAAAGCCGCAAACAAACTTGGTCTCTTTTTTGCTTTCTTGAGTAAGGAAGCTCCAAAATGCAGGTCTTTCAGCCTAGCTCATTGCTTTCTGTGGTGGTGGGGCAGCCAGCAGAAAATACAGAGTATAGGGGTTGGTAATGTTCTCTAGTTGCGCCGTGATCGAGTAATGTTCTCTATTTGTGCCGTGATTGGCTCAGTGTTCTGTCACTCATAGGGACTAAGTCACTGCCAAATCAAAGGGCAGAGCTCGACAATTCAAGCCCCTTGGGTGCTGCCATAGAGTTACATTAGAAGTGCCCATCTAAGAAGGCTCAAGGCCATTGGCCAAAGATAAAAGGATGACAAATCACGTTATAATTACAGTAGCTTTGGTTGGACTGATCATGTCAACATCAAACTTTCAAAATCTTAGCTAGCGGTCATCATCATGAACCAAGTTAACAATCTACTGGCAAATCCTTTTTAATCCTTGTCATCGAAAGAGAAATAATGAAGATAAATTATAGATAAACATTCATCAACAAGTTGGACATCGCAAATTCAACAATGAGTGTAACGGCCGTTGGTGGAAGAAGGTGAGGACCAAGGTGCAGCGTGGTAAGTGTTCATTTTAATAGTAAAACTGAACACAATCAAACAAGCAACAAAAGAACAACCAAAACAGCTCCGTCAAGTGCAAAACACACTAAACAGAAAATAACTGCTATTCAGTGGAGTGGGGATTGTGCTTCCAAGTCTGGGTTTAAGGGTCTCTTTTCCCAGCTTAAAAGGATACACATTCAACATTTGCCATGCTGTCAAGCCAGTTTGACCTCTGCCGCGCTCAGCAGTGAGTTCCAGATTTTAAAAAATGAGCTCTGACTGGAGAAATATGTTTTGAACAGTCATCCAACTCAGAATTGCAGGTTGGGAACTCAGACCTCTTTCTAGAGCTCCGACCTGAAGATCACCGACGTCATGATGATTCAACCTTGTTGCCCACGAAGGACCGCCACGCCACCTTCCTGTTCAAGTGAGTACAGCACAACAAGTCTAAAAATGTATTGTACTTTATGCTGCATAAATGATGTAATATGCAAGGGAAATATGTATACTGTAGCTAAGAAAGTAATACTAAATGTATGTTGTGTAGTAAGCTGTTAGTAGCCCACATGCCTAATAATTTGGTCCCTATTTTGCCTACTGTTCTGACTTGGTGGTGCACATGTAGCCTATAGCCTGTTTTAGACAAATGTAATCACCAAATATTGTAAAAGCTTTCATTGTCTGCTAATATGCCCCCTTTATTTATCCTACGTTTTTGACTTGGTGTACAGGGAGAATAGAGTAAGAATGGCCCATGTCATTCTGTCATTGTACATTTCATAAGTGCTGAACAAATAGTTATAATGACTGCGTCCGTTGTTGCTCGCTCATTAATGTCTTAAATCGAAATGACGAATTGCCTCTTATCTGCTCGTCGTCCCCTTATGCCATAGTTTGTGTTTCTTAAAAGATAGTAGTAAACTGTTTCTCTGCCAGACAAGGCTCCGCTGATAGCCAGGTGTTGGGACAGCTTTATGTAGGCCCTAACAGTTTGTGGGCACCGTCTGTCACCATTATAGTGCAATTAATGTATTGTTAAGTGTTGTGTAGTGGCTTTGCTGGTATGTTTGTTTGCCCCACCAAGATTTACATGCTAAAATCACCACTGAGTAAGTACACCATCATGCTTTCAGGATACCTGTCTTTTCACATTCCACCATGATTCTTTAGTTGTGGACACTAGATCACCGCACTCCCTCTCTTGCTCTTGGTCCTCATCTTTGTACGTCACCTTGATTTAGCACTTGTGTGTTTTATCAGTTTCTTTATGAAAATGTTATGTGAACTCCATGACAGTAGCTAAAGCAAGAGGCAATAGCAGTACACAAGTAGACTACAAATGCATGTGCTCCTCACTCCGCTCCAGCTCTGCTCACATACTCTGGTCCAGGTCCACAGCCCTTGTCATGTGAAAATGAACATACTCAGCTCTAATCCTGCTCGGCCTATAGGAGAGATCCGACCTGTGGAGCTCACACCCCTTGACCATGGAAGCCTGTTCTGATTGGCCTATGGCCTGTCATGACCTGCAGATGTGTGAGGCCACAGCGCACTCTCAATGCTCACTGGCTATGTTGGGCTATATAGTTGCTGTTTAACTTGCTGTTTCTCTATGAATCATCAGTAGTGGTCCTGCAGATCAACATTGAACATGCATGATCACTGCACAGTGCCCCAGCTACAACTTTAGATAAGTGAGTGACTGTGTCTCTCTCCTACCCTATCCTCATCTCTGCCCTCCGTCTGTGTCTCCTAAGGGAGCGGGCGTGTTCTGGAGGTCAACACCAATCAGCCTGGCATCCAGTTCTACACAGCCAACTTCCTGGATGGCGCTTTCAAAGGAAAGGACGGGACTTCCTACCCCAAACACAACATCTTCTGCCTGGTGTCCTGTAAGGTAGGCGGAGTAGATCAGTGGTAGAGGAGAGAGCCAGATCATTTGGCCATGGGTCCATAATAGTATATTTTCATTTAACTAGGCAAGTCAGTTAAGAAAAAATTCTTATTGACAATGACGGCCTACCCCGGACCAATTGTGCACCACCCTATGGGACTCCCAATCAAAGCCAGATGTGATCCAGCCTGGATTTGAACCAGGGACTGTAGTGGCACCTCTTGCACTGAGATGCAGTGCCTTAGACCGCTGCGCCACTCCAGAGCACAAATAGAAGTCTGTTGGTGCTTTTCCATGTAGACCTACCCCCAGGCCAGTGTGTCCCCAGTGTTTTATGTGAATGTGAACTCTTGGTGCAATTGTGTCTCCATCAGGAGTGTGACATTAAAGACTTGGAGCAAGCAGAATCAACAACCTCTGCACCATTAAAGACAGTTGCTTTGTGATAAAGTGTTAAATGTTCACAGCCATTGTTATGTAAATGACAGATGAAAAGTATGCAGGTCCCTACCCTGGCTCTAAGTCAGAGCAGGTCTGCCTGAGCCATGGCCCAGTGAGACACCGGTGCCGGCCCACATAGATGGAAACAGAAAGGTCTGAGTATTTTGCGTAAAACACTGGTGTATATCCTCAGTGGAAAAACACCATGTGTAGACTGTAACCACGGAAATCAACTACGGAAATGTTGAGTCACAGTCGCAGTGAGTTGGTTTGCAAATGGCCCATGGGCTAAATTACTGCTGATGTTGACTTTCTATTGATGAGGAACATTACACACTGTCAGTACCTCTCTTCTATTTATGATGGGCGGTCTGGTGGGTCCACATGCATTATATAAACTGCAAGGCAGGCTGCTAACACACACACACACACACACTCATATTTGAATTGTCCCTGAGCTTTTTCCTCACAGCCCATTATCTCTAATAAGACTGACTTACTAATTAACCTCGCTACTATTGTTTTGTCACTACTGTTAAGGTACGACGTTAATGATGTGCCCATTAACTAAATGATTAATGAGACTGCTACTGGGAAATGAAGCCTCGAAGACCATTCGATTCTCTTTGATCTAACATTGCAAATGCTCAGCCATTTAGTTGCATACAAATCTTTTTCAAATAAGTAAAATCAAAGGGTTTTATACTGACTAATATTAAAGACCTTCATATGTTGAATCATACTCACTTGTTTTGCAATTATGTGTAATACTTTACTTTGGAGTTACAGTAAAACTAAACCAAACTGTGATGTGTGTCAGTACTTGTATTACATGAGAGCATAGATGTTTAATGACTAGAATTTACGCAACTAGATTGTAGTTGGTGAATATACAGTAAAAGCATAATGGTGAGATTGTGTGTCGGTGCAGAGAGGTGATTAAAGTACATGGTGCAGGTAGTGTTGATGTAAAGACTGGGGGGTTAGAGAGATTGTCTAAGAGCAGAGGACAGGTTCTGGGGGTTAGAGAGATTGTCTAAGAGCAGAGGACAGGTTCTGGGGTTTAGAGATTGTCTAAGAGCAGAGGACAGGTTCTGGGGTTTAGAGATTGTCTAAGAGCAGAGGACAGGTTCTGGGGGTTTAGAGAGATTGTCTAAGAGCAGAGGACAGGTTCTGGGGGTTAGAGAGATTGTCTAAGAGCAGAGGACAGGTACTGGGGGTTTAGAGAGATTGTCTAAGAGCAGAGGACAGGTTCTGGGGGTTAGAGAGATTGTCTAAGAGCAGAGGACAGGTACTGGGGGTTTAGAGAGATTGTCTAAGAGCAGAGGACAGGTTCTGGGGGTTAGAGATTGTCTAAGAGCAGAGGACAGGTACTGGGGGTTTAGAGAGATTGTCTAAGAGCAGAGGACAGGTTCTGGGGGTTAGAGAGATTGTCTAAGAGCAGAGGACAGGTTCTGGGGGTTTAGAGAGATTGTCTAAGAGCAGAGGACAGGTACTGGGGGTTTAGAGAGATTGTCTAAGAGCAGAGGACAGGTTCTGGGAGTTTAGAGAGATTGTCTAAGAGCAGAGGACAGGTTCTGGGGGTTTAGAGAGATTGTCTAAGAGCAGAGGACAGGTTCTGGGGGTTAGAGAGATTGTCTAAGAGCAGAGGACAGGTACTGGGGGTTTAGAGAGATTGTCTAAGAGCAGAGGACAGGTTCTGGGGGTTTAGAGAGATTGTCTAAGAGCAGAGGACAGGTTCTGGGGGTTTAGAGAGATTGTCTAAGAGCAGAGGATAGGTTCTGGGGGTTTAGAGAGATTGTCTAAGAGCAGAGGACAGGTTCTGGGAGTTTAGAGAGATTGTCTAAGAGCAGAGGACAGGTTCTGGGGGTTTAGAGAGATTGTCTAAGAGCAGAGGACAGGTTCTGGGGGTTTAGAGAGATTGTCTAAGAGCAGAGGACAGGTTCTGGGAGTTTAGAGAGATTGTCTAAGAGCAGAGGACAGGTTCTGGGGGTTTAGAGAGATTGTCTAAGAGCAGAGGACAGGTTCTGGGGGTTTAGAGAGATTGTCTAAGAGCAGAGGATAGGTTCTGGGGGTTTAGAGAGATTGTCTAAGAGCAGAGGACAGGTTCTGGGAGTTTAGAGAGATTGTCTAAGAGCAGAGGACAGGTTCTGGGGGTTTAGAGAGATTGTCTAAGAGCAGAGGACAGGTTCTGGGGGTTTAGAGAGATTGTCTAAGAGCAGAGGATAGGTTCTGGGGGTTTAGAGAGATTGTCTAAGAGCAGAGGACAGGTTCTGGGGGTTTAGAGAGATTTTGTAAAAGCACAGTTTCATGAGGCCAACAGTGGAATCATGGGAAATCAATTGTTGTCAGAGGTGTGGGAGGAGAAGAGAACACTTAACAGATGGAAGGAGAGGAAGAGAGGGAATAGAAAGACAGTGGAAGGTGTGTGTGTGTGTGTGTACTATGCTCCTGCGTGTCCCGGTCTTTGATTAAGGGTGCATAACTCAACTATTCCTCCCCCACTTTTCCTCTTCAAATTGACCCTGAGAATGCAGACCTCATCATCAACTAATCATTAGATAACTATGGTATTACATAGCCTTTATTGTACATCGACAGACATTTAACTCAGTGTCCACATGTGTATTTAGTCTTTAGTCAGAAAGCAATGTAACAACAACAACAAGTACTTTCCCTGAGTATTGAGTTTTCTCATTGACTGTCGCCAGAGCCCCTAACCCCTGTAGCATGCAATGTAATAAAGTGCTTTGACATCTTGTGCTCTTGATTCATCGGGCTCCATCAGCTTATCAGTGAGCTGGCTTCCCTTGGCTAGAGTTACAGTACTGCATGGCTGAGCTGTGCAGCAGCCCACTATACATTATCACACAACACACAGTACAGAGACTGTCTCATGGACTGCATGAAAATAGGTTTTATTGAAACATTTCCCCTTCCTCTGTACACGCACACCTTCGCCCCAGTAATCATTCATTTTAAAGAACCAGATTTAGTTTAATTTAAAAAGCTTTAAATCTGATGGGGTTTTGTTGTGAGTGTGCTGCAGACAGCAGCACATCACATATACTGCAAATATAGACGGCATGAGGATATATTCCAGACATGGACACAGGACACATACAAGGAGCATGGACACGTGTAAGGTTGACACATGGTGCACTGAGAAATATTGTATAACACACACACACACTGTCCAGTTCTCCTCTGTAGTTATAATGCACTTCGGCCCTCTCTCTGCTGGCCCCCTGTGCTTCCATTAGATTTATGGCAGTAATTGTTGCTTGAGTAATCACAGCATCAACGTATAATGGGACTTCAGGGAGTACCCGCTATGAGATTTACTGAGAACTGTATACTCCTCTCCTCCTCTCTTCTCCCCTCCTCTCTATACTCCCCCTCTCTTCTCCTCTCTCCGCTCCTCCTCTCCTCTCTCTTTCTCACCTCTCTCCCCTCCTCTCCTCTATTCTCCTCTCCTCCTCTCTCCTCTCCTCTTCTCTCCTAATCTCTCCTCTTCACTAATTTCCTCTCCTTCTCTCTCCTCTCCTCTTCCCTCCTTTCCTCTCCTCTTCCTCTCCTCTCTCCTCTCCTCACTGTATACTCCTCTCCCCTCTCCACCTCTCTTGCTCTCTCCTCTCCTCTTGCTCTCTCCTCTCCCCTCCTCTCTTCACTCCTCTCCTTTCTTCTCCTCTCCTCCTCTCTTCTCCTCTCCTCCTCTCTCCGCTCCTCCTCTCCTCTCCCTTTCTCACCTCTCTCCCCTCCTCTCTCCTCTATTCTCCTCTCCTCCTCTCTCCTCTCCTCTTCTCTCCTACTCTCTCCTTCCCTCTCCTCTTCACTCCTTTCCTCTCCTCTTTCTCTCCTCTCTCCTCTCCTCACTATATACTCCTCTCCCCTCTCCTGCTCTTTCCTCTCCTCCTCTCTGCTCTCTCCTCTCCCCTCCTCTCTTCACTCATCTCCTTTCTTCTACTCTCCTCCTCTCCTTTCTTCTACTCTCCTCCTCTCCCACTCTCTCCTCTCCGCCTCTCTCCACTCCTCTCCTCTCCTCTCCTCTCCTCTCCTCTCCTCTCCTCTCCTCTCCTCTCCTCTCCTCTCCTCTCCTCTCCTCTCCTCTCCTCTCCTCTCCTCTCCTCTCCTCTCCTCTCCTCTCCGCCTCTCCTCTTCCTCTCCTCTCTCCTCTCCTCACTGTATACTCCTCTCCCCTCACCGCCTCTCCTGCTCTTTCCTCTCCTCCTCTCCTCTCCCTCCTCCTCTCCCTCCTCTCCCTCCCCGCCTCCTCTCCCTCCTCTCCCTCCTCTCCCTCCCCTCCTCCTCTCCTCCTCTCTCTCTCCTCCTCTCTCTCTCCTCCTCTCTACCTCTCTCCTCTCCTCTCTCTCTCCTCTCCTCCTCTCTACCTCTCTCTCCTCTCCTCTCCTCCTCTCTCTCTCCTCTCCTCCTCTCCTTCCTCTCTCCCTCTCCTCTCCTCTCCTCTCCTCTCCTCTCCTCTCCTCTCCTCTCCTCTCCTCTCCTCTCCTCTCCTCTCCTCTCCTCTCCTCTCCTCTCCTCTCCTCTCCTCTCCTCTCCTCTCTCTCCTCCTATCTCTCTCCTCTCATCCTCTCATCCTCTCATCCTCTCCTCTCATCCTCTCCTCTCTCTCCTCTCCTCTCCTCTCCTCTCCTCTCCTCTCCTCTCCTCTCCTCCTCCTCTCTCTCTCTCCTCTCCCCTCTCTCTCCTCTCCTCCTCTCCTCTCCTCCTCTCTCTCTCCTCTCCTCCTCTCCCTCATCTCCTCCTATCCTCACTGTAACGCATTCTCCTGTCTAGACTCTCTTATCTCTCCTCCCATCTCTCTCTTTCTCTTCCTCTTTCTCTTTCATCACTGTTTCTCCCTTCCTCTCTGTTCTTCTTTCTCGACTGCCCTGCACGGTATTGGGGGCTGCACAGTATCAGGGTGGCAGGTAGCCTAGCGTTGTGCCAGTAAACGAAAGGTCGCTGGTTCGAATAACCAACAAGTTGAATAATCTGATGTGCCCTACTACGGCTGACCCTGTAAAACAACACATTTCACTGCACATACACAGTGTATGTGACAATACATATATTTGTTTGTATTGCCTCACCTGTCTCCATCTTTCTCTCTAGGCTCCCTTTGTCTTTCCATCTATCTATATCATAACACTGAGAAATGTAATTATGGGCTGGGAGACTTTTTAAGCAGGAGAAGGCTGTGTGAGGTTGTTGATTTCCATAAATCCGGTTGCTCCTTTCATCTTGCTGTGCTAGAGTTGTGCAGATTAGTTTCACAGCCTCTCTTGCCCACAGTGTCATTAGTGTGAATATGAGCAGGGGAAGGTTCCAGTACACTGTACAGGTCTATGAGCCCCATTTCTGTGATTCCAAATGTTTATGTACAGTTGAAGTCAGAAGTTTACATACACCTTAGCCAAATACCTTTAAACTCAGTCTTTCACAATTCTTGACATTTAATCACAGTAAAGATTCCCTGTCTAAGGTCAGTAAGGATCACCACTATATTTTTAGAATGTTCAATGTCAGAATAATAGTAGAGAGAAAGATTACATACACTCAATTAGTATTGGGTAGCATTGCATTTAAGCCTTTAAATTGTTTAACTTTGGTCAAACGTTTCGGGTAGCCTTCCACAAGCTTCCCACAATAAGTTGGGTGAATGTTGGCCCATTCCTCCTGACAGAGCTGGTGTAACTGAGTCAGGTTTGTAGGCCTCCTTGCTTGCACACACTTTTTCAATTCTGCCCACAAATGTTCTACAGGATTGAGGTCAGGGCTTTGTGATGGCCCCTCCAATACCTTGACTTTGTTGTCCTTAAGCCATTTTGCCACAACTTTGGAAGTGTGCTTGGGGTCATTGTTCATTTGGAAAACCCATTTGCGACCAAGCTTTAACTTCCTGACTGATGTCTTGAGATGTTGCTTCAATATATCCACATAAATTTCGTTCCTCATGATGCCATCTATTTCGTGAAGTGCACCAGTCCATCCTGCAGCAAAGCACCCCCACAACATGATGCTGCCAAAGAAATTTGTGGAGTGGTTGAAAAACGAGTTTTAATGACTCCAACCTAAGTGTATGTAATCTTCTGACTTCAACTGTATGTGTGTATTTGAATTGGCAAGAAGAGTTTTTGAAACATGGCTAATAAGGCTGTCTTGAACAGAGGAAATTACAAGCACTCATGTAGGCCTGCACACACATCCATAAATACACTAGAATGACCTCATCACAGAATCTCTAACCACCGCACCACCGCACCAGTCAATAACACCAAGAGTCTCAGACATGCCTGCATTTAAAGACTAGCAATGAGAAAGCAGCTTATGAGAGACAATGAGCAATATGACTCAGGGTGCTTTCAGACATTGTTTTATCAGCCTTCCATTATTTACTGCATGCTGTGACCAAAATGTTTATTTAGAGCTATAACAATGTGACATATTTACTGTCACTAATTTCATTATATTTCTTGTACAGTAATAAAGAAGGTTAAATATTTAGTGTAGTTGTTTCTAAAAACTGATTGGACATTAAAATATGAAAATGTTCATTCACATTTTATGGATTCACATCTAATGTTATCGTATTTGTATATAGGTATTCTACTTTTGTGTACTAGATCTTATGGAGGGAAAAAGTGTTTCTTCTCAGACATAAATTCAGATGAATTCTGAATTTATTTATTTACACAATTCCAGATGAAAGCCAATATCCATACCTTTCTGGCAGGGGACACTACTACATTATTCAATAAATTGCCGCCTTGGTAGATTGATGAATACAGCTATAGCAAAAACAGTGCAAAAGTGCTCTCAGCTTGAGAGTTTAATGGCTGCTGGTGGGTGCGCTGCCTGGTAATTACAGCCCTTTGTGTTGCCACTACGTGGGTCACATCCAGAGTGTTGGCTAGCGCCAACTCTGGCCCCTGCTCCTCCTCTTCTGTACTGTAGGAGAGGCAGAGACCCACACAGAGAGACAGCCATTTGCATTGGATTGAGCTCAAGAACAAAGTGTGCAGGCAAATGACAGATTGAGAAGAACTTCTATTTGCATACATATCAAACTGCCGCCCATATGGGAGCAAGAGAACACAGCAGTCAGATCAAGCAGGGGGAGGGGAGGAATGAAGAGGGGGGGTGGGAAGACTGGGTAGAATGTGTCAAAACAGGAGATTTGGAGAGAATGGTACACACGCACACGCACACGCGCACGCGCGCGCGCACACACACACACACACACACACACACACACACACACACACACACACACACACACACACACACACACACACACACACACACACACACACACACACACACACACACACACACACACACACACACACACTTGGAGAGATTTGAACTGAACTCTGCCTCTTGTCTTTTTCAGACTTAACAAGGCCAGCCAGTCCATGTTTTAACTTCTCTTTTCTTCTGTTTGGATGGTTCTTCTCCAGTTCCTTAAACCTGACCTCGACATGTGATGGGAAACACAAACACTGTGTGTCTGTGAACGTTTGTTTGTGTGTGTTTGTTCATTCAGCACAATCACTGAACCTCACATTGAGATACTCAATGCAGCTGTCTGTCATGTGACACTTTGGGCCAACAGAGACCTCCGTATTCACTCCTAACCACCTAGCAACCACATCTACAGCTGCATGCCCATAGCAACCAGTTTTAGCCTGTCCACAGTTCTCCCAAAAGCCTTCACACCTTTCTTCTGTCTTCAAGGTGAGCCTCTTGTGTCCTGTCCTTCACGTGTGACCCTGACCATGTGATCCTATGTTTCTGAACAGGCCTCGTTCCCCGACGCCCTGCTGAGAGGAGTACTGTCATGACACTCGCTTCACCTTTTCCACCGCCTGATGGAGAGACAGGGGGTTCAGGGATCAGCATCAAGCACCGAGTTACCAATCAGAATCCCAGCCACTGATCAGAGCTGATTCTTTGCTGAAAGGAGGGATGGAGTGACACGGACCAGGAGATGTTAACACTCAAATCAGAGAGATGATATTGCAATATACAAGGACCAATCTGAGATGGACAGGTAATGATTTTGGAATGAAAATGATGCAGATGATTGGCAGCATGGAAGGCGATGTATATGATTAGAGGTGATGGGTTTATAAAGACACACAGGGACCAATTTGACTCTTTCAACTTCCTCCACATTGCTTTGTTCCCCTATTTTTACAGCTGAAATTTATACCGCATGAAACATTGTGATATCATATGAAGTTGGCTCTGAGCCATGTTGAAATGAAGCTTTTAACTTTAATAAACTCAACCATAAAAGAAACAACCTCTCGCTGTCAACTGCGTTGATTTTCAACAAATGTAACGTGTAAATATTTGTATGAACATAAGATTCAACAACTGAGACATGTGACTAACAGAAATGGAATAATGTGTCCCTGAACAAAGGGGGGGGGGGGGGGGGGGAATCAAAGGCAACAGTCTGGATCTGGTGTGGCCACCAGCTGCATTAACTACTGCAGTGCATCTCCTCCTCATGGACTGCACCAGATTTGCCAGTTCTTGCTGTGAGATGCTACCCCACTCTTCCACCAAGGCACCTGCAAGTTCCTGGACTTTTCTGGGGGGAATGGCCCTAGCCCTCACCCTCTGATCCAACAGGTCCCAGACGTGCTCAATGGGATTGAGATCCTGTCTTGCAGGAAATCACACACAGAACGAGCAGTATGGCTGGTGGCATTGTCATGCTGGAGGGTCATGTCAGGATGAGCCTGCAGGAAGGGTACCACGTGAGGGAGGAGGATGTCTTCCCTGTAACGCACAGCATTATGACACTCACCTGGACTCCATCACCTCCTTGATTACCTGCCCTATATAAAGTTGAAGTGGGAAGTTTACATACACTTAGGTTGGAGTCGTTAACTCGTTTTTCCACCACTCCACACATTTCTTGTTAACAAACTATAGTTTTGGCAAGTCAGTTAGGACATGACTCAAGTCATTTTTCCAACAATTGTTTACAGACAGGTTACTTCACTTATAATTCACTGTATCACAATTCCAGTGGGTCACAAGTTTACATACACTTAGTTGACTGTGCCTTTAAACAGCTTGGAAAATTCCAGATAAGGATGTCATGGCTTTAAAAGCTTCTGATAGGCTGGGATGGTAGAATGGTCCAACATTCCCCCAACTTATTGTGGGAAGCTTGTGGAAGGCTACCCAAAATGTTTGACCTAAGTTAAACAATTTAAAGGCAATGGTACCAAATACTAATTGAGTGTATGTAATCTTCTGACACACTGGGAATGTGATGAAAGAAAGAAATGCTGAAGTAAACCATTCATGAAGAACTGAGGTTAAATGTATTTGGCTAAAGTGTATGTAAACTTCTGACTTCAACTGTACATATAAAATGAGTAAAGCAGTATGGAAATATCGTTAAAGTGACCAGTGATTCCATGTCTATGTATATAAGGCAGCAGCCTCTAGGTGCAGGGTTGAGTAACCGGGTGGTAGCCGGCTAGTGATGGCTATTTAACAGTCTGATGGCCTTGAGATAGAAGCTGTTTATCAGTCTCTCTGTCCCACCTTTGATACACCTGTACTGTCCTTGCCTTCTGGATGATAGCAGGCCTTGGCTCGGGTATTTTTTTTTGCCAAATTCATGAATTAGCTGGCATCATTTTTATGGATTTATACAAAGAAATGTCAAATGAAAAAAGCTTAAACAAATGCAAATGCAGAGACTGTTGTTATTCTGGCTACACTGTTTGACATGACTGTAAATTAGCCGTAGTTAGCTAGCTAGCAAGCAAGGCATAAGAACATTGCCAGCTAGTATGGCAATGGAACATTTTGAACGAACAACTGGGTCGCGTCCATATATACAGAACAAAAAGACTGAACGACTGGGTCGCGTCCATATATACAGAACAAAAAGACTGAACGACTGGGTCGCGTCTCTGACAATCGAACCGATAGAACGAACGACCAGCCTCCTTGGGTAGCAACCCTATATTTGTGTCAGGACTATGTCTTGTGGAAGGATTAAATAGTATGAATAAATTTATCAAATTAATGTTTTTAATGAAAATACGTCAATCATTATTTGAGTATGTTAGTAACCTGGTGTATAAAAGTGATAATGCCCTCGAAGCCGGTGTTTGGAGGACATATTGGTACGGTTTCGACTTTGTCTCGGGCCTAACAACACCCGTGCCAATGTATCCTCCGAACACCGGCTTCGAGGGCATTATCACTTCATTATACTCTATAAATTGACTCCTTCAAATAATTTACTCTGGCAAGTTTGCTACTGGCGTGCTGCAGTAGGGAAGTAAAGCGTAAGTGGAATCCATCACTTCCGTTGTGTTTCATTGTGCCATCATAGGCACAATGGTAAGAGTGGTATCCCAAATAAGTTGCCTGTCAAACTAACTTTCTTCAGCACAACATTGAATGCTAATGAAATCCCAATAGTGTTGTTTCTGTCTGCGCCTGTCACACTTTTGGATTCATCTCACGTGTGAACTATTTCAATTCGGTGCTTCTTTAGCTGTGAGCGATTCATTCTCATCTGAACAAAGTGAGTACTACTCTTTTCGTAAAATCTGCTCAGATACTCAGCAGCAGCGTTGCTATAGTAACTCCTTCGTTCAACCTTCAAAAACTTAAAATTCAGATGTTGGCCCAAAGCCTTTTTCTCTCTTGGAGAGATGAGGTGTTGAGTTTAACAGGTTGCTAAATGTCCTTTTGCTTTACTGTTCATCTTTCTAGCATGGAGGAAGAAGAGGTGTGTATGGTTGGGCTGGATTTAATTGGATTAGATGAACCTTCTTGTTCTTTTTTATTGCATCAGTCCAATTGCAGGATTTGGGGATTTGTAAAGTATATTATTCATTCGAATCACCGTGTGAGTGTTATACCACTTTTGTCTGTCACAGCTGAGGCGACATTATCTGGTCATGAACAATGAGAAAATCATGCCAATCAGGAATTGTTTATATAAATGAAAGTTAAGACAGGATTCGTTGAGGAGAGAAAACGTTTTCCCAGTTAGAGAAATGGCACCATGCCAACTCTTCAGAATGCAGATGAGTGGGTGGGTGGAAGTGTGAAAATGACTGCTGTTACTATAGAAACCAAATCAACACACTGGTGGTGCTGTGTACGGTATTAGAAAAAGAGCTTGTCACTAAATATGGTGTGTGTTAAATCACATCATTAAAAAAAACGTAACTTTAAAATGGTTGCACAAATAAATCTGGTTGATGACCCAGGTATAGAGTCGTGAATACAGTATATGCAATATGGCATATTATCACAAACATTACCCAGATACCCTAACAACTCAAATTTAAATAATTCTGAGGGAATTATTGTTTATTGTCAAATCATAAACAGACAATAATATTTTTCTCCACTGTGTAAGTATCCTAAGTATACTAATATTAAGTCTTGGTCATCATGTCAGCGCTCTGCACTCTAACCTTAAACCACAGGACTATGAAGATAAAATACACCTCAACTAGTTTCTGTTTTGGGGCTGACAGTTAACCTTATAGGTCATAGGCACTCATTTCTAAAAGAAGATTCCAAATTCTCCCACGCTACTCATAGATCGACCTCGCAGTCAAAATATATGAGGAAATGTTTGGTGGCCAGAAATGATGTCACACTTATTAAAATACTAACTGCTCTCTTTTGACTTGTTCCCCATTTGTCAGGGATATGTAAGACACTCTGGCCAACCGCTGTTGTTGGCAATATAAACAAGGGACGATTGTGTCCAGCGGGCCATAATGTGCATGTCACATGTATAATACAGTATATAGAATACAGTATGTATAGAAGGTCATTCACTCCATTTACATTATAAGCGCGGTATAATAATGCACATGACTCACACTTGCTGTTTAACCTAAGGGCTCACTTGCAATTATCACCTTTCTCTCTTCCTACCAATGGGCATAAATGTTGGGATGTAAACTCAGCAAAAAATAGAAACAGCCTTTTTTCAGGACCCTGTCTTTCAAAGATATTTCGTAAAAACCCAAATAACTTCACAATGAACCATAAACAATGAATAAACATGCACCTGCGGAACGGTCGTTAATACACTAACAGCTTACAGACGGTAGGCAATTAAGGTCACAGTTGTGAAAACTTAGGACACTAAAGAGGCCTTTTTACTGACTCTGAAAAACACCAAAAGAAAGATGCCCAGGGTCCCTGCTCATCTGTGTGAACGTGTCTTAGGCATGCTGCAAGGAGGCATGAGGACTGCAGATGTGGCCAGGGCAATAAATTGCAATGTCCGTACTGTGAGCCTAAGACGGCACTACAGGGAGACAGGACAGACAGCTGTTCCTCCTTGCAGTGGCAGACCACGTGTAACAACACCTGCACAGGAGCGATACATCCGAACATCACACCTGTGGGACAGGTACAGGATGGCAACAACAACTGTCCGAGTTACACCAGGAACGCACAATCCCTCCAGCAGTGGTCAGACAGTCCTCAATAGGCTGAGAGAGGCTGGACTGAGGGCTTGTAGGCCTGTTGTAAGGCAGTTCCTCACCAGACATCACCGGCAACAACGTCGTCTATGGGCACAAACCCACCGTCGCTGGACCAGACAGGACTGGCAAAAAGTACTGACGAGTCGTGGTTTTGTCTCACCAGGGGTGATGGTCGGACTCGCGTTTATCATCGAAGGAATGAGTGTTACACCGAGGCCTGTACTCTGGAGCCGGATCGATTTTGGAGGTAGAGGGTGCATCATGGTCTGGGGCAGTGTGTCACCGCATCATCGGACTGAGATTGTTGTCATTGCAAGCAATCTCAACGCAGTGTGTTACAGGGAAGACATCCTCCTCCCTCATGTGGTATCCTTCCTGCAGGCTCATCCTTACATGACCCTCCAGCATGACAATGCCACCAGCCATACTGCTCGTTCTGTGCGTCATTTCCTGCAAGACAGGAATGTCAGTGTTCTGCCTTGGCCAGTGAAGAGCCCAGATCTCAATCCCATTGAGCACGTCTGGGACCTGTTGGATCGGAGGGTGAGGGCTACCCCCCCCCCCCCCCCCCAGAAATGTCCGGGAACTTGCAGGTGCCTTGGTGGAAGAGTGGGGTAACATCTCCCAGCAAGAACTGGCAAATCTGGTGCAGTCCATGAGGAGGAGATGCACTGCAGTAGTTGATGCAGCTGGTGGCCACACCAGATCCTGAAAGTTGCTTTTGATTTTGACCTCCGCTTTGTTCAGGGACACATTATTCCATTTCTGTTAGTCACATGTCTGTGGAACTTGTTCAGTTGTTGAATCTTGCTATGTTCATACAAACATTTAGACATGTTAAGTTTGCTGAAAATAAACAGTTGACAGTGAGAGAACAGTTAATTTTTGCTGAGTTTATTTATATGTCAACTTAACTTTGTTGTCTTTTACTGTTTTAGCAACCGTTTTTGACGACCACCCACCTCCCCACCAGCTAAGGCACGTCATTGGAACACCTTTCTCCCAGTAGGGGGGAGTTTCGATGCCAGCAGTCCCAAATAGGGCTACTATCACATCCTCTGGCTCTGAGGATCTTCCCTCGGAGATGAAGCCATTCCACAAACTATTTAATAAAATGTCATGTTGCATTCTGTCTTTGTTGTTCATTCAGTTATGCCTTTGCTAGAATTAAATAAAGGATTAAGTGGCCAATGAGTGACTCGAACATTCGTACTCCAAGGGGCATTTGCACTCCAACATTTCCATGCAGTGACTATGGTCACTAGGTACAGTGTCACAGACAACAATGCTAATAGAATGATCATTGCTGCTCATGCACTATTAAGCCATAATGTTAAAATGTTTTTTTGTCAATAAATAGGCTATTTTGCTAAGTTTCAAAATAAACATTTTCCTGAAATAATAAACAATAACTACTACAAACAGAAAGTTGTTGCGAAATCTCTCTAAAACTCAATATACCCATAATAGCAATAAGAATAATAAAGATTTGATCTGTTTTGAATTAATAGGCTACAACCTTTATCATCTGAGTTGGACTCTTCTGGCAGTCATGCATTTGAACCAACCCTCAAGCTCAGAGCACTGTTGTGGCATGCCTCTTTCACACTGTTGTGGCATGCCTCTTTCACACTGTTGGGGCATGTCTCTTTCACACTGTTGTGGCATGCCTCTTTCACACTGTTGTGGCATGCCTCTTTCACACTGTTGTGGCATGCCTCTTTCACACTGTTGTGGCATGCCTCTTTCACACTGTTGTGGCATGCCTCTTTCACACTGTTGTGGCATGCCTCTTTCACACTGTTGTGGCATGCCTCTTTCACACTGTTGTGGCATGCCTCTTTCACACTGTTTAGGCGAGGGGGTAGGAAATGGGAATGAAGTCTCCTCTCCCTCTCTGTTTATCCTTTTTATTTTATTTTATTTTATTTCACCTTTATTTAACCAGGTAGGCTAGTTGAGAACAAGTTCTTATTTACAACTGCGACCTGGCCAAGATAAAGCAAAGCAGTGCAACAAAAACAACAGCAAGGAGTTACACATGGATAAAACAAATGCACAGTCAATGACACAATTGAAAATCTGTATACAGTGTGTGCAAATGAAGTAAGGCGGTAAGGCAATAAATAGGCCATAGTGGTGACGTAAATACAATTTAGCAATTAACACTGGAGGGATAGATGTGCAGATGAGGATGTGCAAGTACAAATACTGGTGTGCAAAATCGGCAGAAATACAAATACATATATATATGGGGATGAGGTAGGTAGTTGGTTGGATGGGCTATTTACAGATAGGCTGTGTAGCGATCGATAAGCTGCTCTGACAGCTGACGCTTAAAGTTAATGAGGGAGATATGAGTCTACAACTTCAGTGATTTTTGCAATTCGTTCCAGTCATTAGCAGCAGAGACCTGGAAGGAAAGGCAGCCAAAGGGGGTGTTGGCTTTGGGGATAACCAGTGAAATATACCTGCTAGAGCACGTGCTACGAGTGGCTGTTGCTATGGTGACCAGTGAGCTGAGAAGGCGGGGCTTTACCTAGCAAAGACTTATAGATGACCTGGAGCCAGTGGGTTTGGCGACGAATATGTAACGAGGATCAGACAACGAGAGCATACAGGTCGCATTGGTGGGTAGTATATGGGGTTTTGATGATAGAACGGATGGCACTGTGATAGACTGCATCCAATTTGCTGAGTAGAGTGTTGGAGGCTATTTTGTAAATGGCATCGCTGAAGTCAAGGATCGGTAGGACAGTCTACTTTACAAGGGTATGTTTGGCAGCGTGAGTGAAGGAGGCTGTTGCAAAATAGGAAGCCGATTCTAGATTTAATTTTGGATTGGAGATGATTAATATGTGTCTGGATAGAGAGTTTACAGTCTAGCCAGACACCTAGGTATTTATAGTTGTCCACATATTCTAAGTCAGAACCATCCAGAGTAATGACGCTAGACAGGCAGCGATCGGTTGAAGAGCATGCATTTAGTTTTACTTGCATTTAAGAGCAGTTGGAGGCCACGGAAGGAGTGCTTTATGGCATTGAAGCTCGTTTGGTGTCCAAAGAAGGGCCAGATGTATACAGAATGGTGTTGTCTGCGTAGAGGTGGATCAGAGAATCACCAGCAGCAAGAGCTACATCACTGATATTTACAGAGAAAAGAGTCCCGGGAATTGAACCCTGTGGCACCCCCATAGAGACTGCCAGAGGTGCGGACAACAAGCCCTGATATGGTTTAGGACCATGAGCGTGGATGAGGTGCACCTATGACCAGCTCGGAAACCGGATTGCGTAGCGGAGAAGATACGGTGAGATTCGAGATGGTCGGTGATGTCACGCCCTGACTGTAGAGATCTTTTTATTCTCTATCTTTGGTTGGTCAGGGTGTGACTCGGTGGGAAACTCTATGTTCTTTGTTTCTATGTTTTGGCTGGGTATGGTTCTCAATCAGGGATAGCTGTCTATCGTTGTCTCTGATTGGGAATCATACATAGGCAGCTTTTTTTCCTTTTGTATTTGTGGGTAGTTGTCTTCGTTTGATGCAGGTATAGCCTTCGTTTTTGTTGTTTATTGTTTTGTTGGCGACATTTACAGAAATAAAGAAAAATGTACGCTCACCACGCTGCACCCTGGTCCGGTCATTTTCAAGACAGCGATCGTGACAGAACTACACACCGCAAACGGACCAAGCGGCATGGCTGGGAGGAGCAGACAGAATGGACATGGGATTCTGGAAGGAAAGGGATCCTGGACTTGGGAGGAGATCCTGGCTGGAAGGGATCGCCTGCTGTGGAACAGGTGGAAGCAGCGAGGAAGGCGGAGGCAGCTAGTAAAGGGGCCCAGCGTTACACAGGGTCATGGCTGGCAAGGAAGACCGGGAGTCCACACCAAAAAATGTATTTGGGGAGGCACACGGGGAGGTTGGTGGAGCATGGTACTGGTCAGGCACCATGTTATGCGGTGAAACGCACGGTGTCTCCAGTACGCTTTCACAGCCCGGTGCGCTACATTCCAGCTCCCTGCATTGGACGGGCTAGAGTGGGCATCCAGCCAGGAGAACAACCAGGCATCCTCTACTGATGGGATGAGGTGTATTTAGATGGCAAGTTGGTCAGGATAATAAGTCAGGGTGTTAAGCATATCCCAGTGTAGATCACCTAACAGTACGAACTCTGAAGATAGACGGGGGGCAATCAATTCACATATGGTGTCCAGGGCATAGCTGAAAGCTGAGGGGGGTCAATAACAAGCGACAACAGTGAGAGAATTATTTCTGGAGAGATGGATTTTTAAAAGTAGTACCTCGAATTGTTTGGGCATAGACCTGAATAGTAGGACAGAACTCTGCAGGCTATCTCTACAATAGATTGCAACTCCTCCCCCTTTAGCAGTTGTATCTTGACAGAAAATGTTGTAATTGGGGGATGGAAATTTCTGAATTTTTGGTGAATCCTAAGCCAGGATTCAGAAATAGCTAGTACATCAGGGTTGGCGGAGTGCGCTAAAGCAGTGAATAAAGCAAACTTTGGGAGGAGGCTTCTGATGTTAACATGCATGAACCCAAGGCATTTACGGTTACAGAAGTCAGGCAGAGAAAAGGCTAGTAATGTAGTTCGGGAGATTAGGCAAGAGGTTGATGACAGGAAATCCGATAGGCAAAAGTACAGGCAGGGAATAGGCAAAAAGGCATTGTTAGTGAGGGTGGCCAAAACTATGATACACAGGAGGACTAATACGGGAAAAAACAGAGCTCCGAATAGAAATGTGTATCAATGATGGGGTGCAAAGAACTGAACTAAATAGAGTGTGTAAATGACATACACGTGTGTGAACAGGTGATCAGAATTCAGGTGATTGGGATCTGGAGAGTGAAATGCATTCAGTGGATCTATGTGTTTGAGAGTGTAAGCTGGAAAGTGGGCTGGAAAGTGAGCTGTGTTCAAGGGATCTACGTGTTTGAGAGTGTGAGTTGGAAGCAGACGTTACATCAAGTTGCACTGTTGTCCAAAACCGTTTTGACTCATAATGGGGTACTGATCTACTGGACAGGGGGATCAGATTGTTGTGATCTACTGGACAGGGGGATCAGATTGTAGTGATCTACTGGACGGTGGGGTCAGATTGTAGTGATCTACTGGACAGGGGGGTCAGAAGGTAGTGATCTACTGGACTGGGGTCAGAAGGTAGTGATCTACTGGACAGGGGGTCAGAAGGTAGTGATCTACTGGACAGGGGGTCAGAAGGTAGTGATCTACTGGACAGGGGGTCAGAAGGTAGTGATCTACTGGACAGGGGGTCAGAAGGTAGTGATCTACTGGACAGGGGGTCAGAGGGTAGTGATCTACTGGACAGGGGGGTGAGAGAGTGGTGATCTACTGGACAGGGGGGTCAGAGAGTGGTGATCTACTGGACAGGGGGTCAGAGGTGGTGATCTACTGGACAAGGGGGTCAGAGGGTAGTGATCTACTGGACAGGGGGGTCAGAGGGTGGTGATCTACTGGACAGGGGGGTCAGAGAGTGGTGATCTACTGGACAGGGTGTCAGAGGGTGGTGTGCCACCTGTTGGTCTGTTGTAGGAATAATATCAATCTTGTTGCTTGCATGTACACGTGTACACACACACACCTCCACACCCTTCTTTATCCACGTCCCCACACACAAATCTAATTTCCAACCTGATAAGACATTCAACAGGCGGATTGGGAAGGAATGTCTTGTTGGTGAGTGGAGACTGAGATTGTGTAAGGAAAAGGCCCACAGAGTACACAGCATAATAACTGGTGGTTGGAGTAAGTGATACATGAGCATGGGTTACAGCTACTACTCAGTCACAATCACCCCCAACAAGTAGGACTTCATGCTTGATTGCCTTCATTTAGGACCGAGATATCAAAACAAGTCTCATGAACACGAGGGGAGAAAGATAGCTGGTTTCAAGCACAGGGCGCAGCAGGTGTTTATTGCAAAGGACCACAGGAGGAGGCAGGTAGCTGGGTCCAGGGGCAGGCAGAAGGTCATACACAGGGGTCCAAAAGAGCAACAGTACAGGCAGGGAAAGGCTAGTAAGGTAGTCTGGGAGATCAGGCAATAGGTAGATAACAGGAAATCCGATAGGCTAAAGTACAGACAGGGAATAAGCAAAAAGTCATTGTCATTGAGGCAGGCAAAAACTATCATACACGGGAGGTGTAAATCACAGGAAACCCAGCGCTCTGAAAGACATGTGTCACAAAACAAACAATACCTCACAATGATGGGGTGCAAAGAACAGAACTAAATAGTGTGTGATAATGACATACAGGAGGAGTGTGAACAGGTGATTAGAATTCAGGTGATTGGGATCTGGAGAGTGAGCTGTGTTGAGGAGATCTAGGTGTTTGAGGGTGTTGAGGGAGTTGGAAGCAGATGTTACAACAAGTGTGTGAAACATGCTAGTTACACTTCCTGAGATTGCAATGCCAGGGTTGTGGGTTTGATTCCCATGGGGTACCAGTACGAAAATGTATGCGCTCATTACCTACTGTAAATTGCTTTGGATGTATCGTCTGCTAAATTACGTAAATGTAAAATGCTATTGAAGGCTCTTGAGATATGCAAATCTCCCATTGGCATAAACTCATATAAGTTATGCAAGTTAAGCACGCACATATTAAGATTCACTCATAATGTTTAAGCTGTTCAAATGAGGAACTGCAACTGGGAGAAAAAAAACACCTAACACTGAAGAGGAAGTGAGGCAATAGATGTCCTCACCCTGTGTATATGTGAGTGTGTGTGTGTGTGTGTGTTTGTGATCTTGTTCTTCTATGAAACCCCCAAATGTCCCCACAAGGATAGTAAAATAAGAAAAATTCTCCCTCATGGGGAACTTCCTCATGTCCCCATGAAGAGAAAGGCTATTTTAAGGTTAAGGGTTAGGGTTACAATTAGGGATTTTGAATACCTTTTAGGTCCGCACGAGGATAGTGTGTGTGTCCTTGAGCAAGGCAATTAACCCTAATTCTTCCTGTAAGTCACTCTGGATAAGAGTGTCATTGTGATTACACAAAGGAACTCAAGGCCCTAAGGTCCTGGAGTACTCTGGACAGGGTTTGTAAAAGGTTTACAAAAAACAGTAACTGTGTTACATTACCAGCAAAAATATTGTGATCAGATTGCAGATACTAGATGATTACTTCAAGGATTACTTTCAAATTCAGAAACAATGTTTGCGAGAAAAAAAAAATCTTTGACACTTATTGTTTTCTCAATAACATTCAAATCAGCATTGAAAAAAGGAGCACATTTAAGTTTGTTCCAACTGAGCGAGTCACCACAAGTCAGACACCCCTATGATGACACACCAATGTGTTTGGGAAAAGCGCAGGAATAGACTTTTGTAGGCTACAGTCCAATATATGTCTTGCAATGGTGCAATGGGTTAGTCTACAGCGATACGGATATCACCTATTATTGACATCTACATAGCGCATTGATGTGACTCAGTGCTGCTCTCTCATTTAGCTATTTGTGCCTCATGGATTGTGGTTGTTGTGGATGGCTGTCACAAATCTAAATATGTATTTGAACCCAATAATGGTTGAATTTAAGATGTTTAAACTGCCTTTCAATCATTGTTTTTGAAACCAGCGGACAGCCATTGAAAAATGCGCTCTTGCGAAAGCTGCCTAGTGCAGATCTCAGCCTATGGAATAAAAATGGGGATTTATTGCTCAATATAATTCATGCTGATTAAAAAAAAATCCATATTTTTTTTACCCCAATAGTTACAGTCTAGTTTCATTGCTGCAACTCCCAAACGGAGAGGCGAAACACAACCCAACCAAGCTGCTTCTTGACACGTCCAACCCAAAAGCCAGCCACACCAATGTGTCTAAGGAAACACCATACACCCGGTCAGCATGCACTGTTCCCACCACAGGAGTCACTAGTGCATTATGAGACAAGGATATCCCTGCCAGCCAAACCCTCCCTAACCCAGACGACGCTGTGCCAATTGTGCGCCGCCCATGGGCCTCCATTTATTGGAATGAATGGAATTCTGATAGACTTTGGTTTTTAATGTATAATATATAATATATAATTTAATCATATTATATGTAGTAGTAAGGAACGACGAAGCAAGTCCTTGAATATCCTTTCAACGCCTCCTACATCAATGAGAAGAAATTAATTGTACAGACCTCATACAACATTTATATGGTAGCTCCCCTGGCCTCCACTCTGCTGCCCCTACAATTTAGGCAGTGCCATCAAAACCGTGTTATAGAAACCGTGTCATACAAAACCGTGTCATACAAAACAGTGCCATCCAAACCGTGTCATACAAAACAGTGCCATCCAAACCGTGTCATACAAAACAGTGCCATCCAAACCGTGTCATACAAAACAGTGGCATACAAAACAGTGCCATCCAAACCGTGTCATACAAAACAGTGCCATCCAAACCGTGTCATACAAAACAGTGCCATCCAAACCGTGTCATACAAAACAGTGCCATCCAAACCGTGTCATACAAAACAGTGGCATACAAAACAGTGCCATCCAAACCGTGTCATACAAAACAGTGTCATGCAAAACAGTGCCATCAAAACCGTGTCATAGAAACCGTGTCATACAAAACAGTGTCATACAAAACAGTGTCATACAAACCGTGTCACACAAAACCATGTCATACAAAACAGTGCCATCCAAACCGTGTCATACAAAACCGTGTCATACAAAACAGTGCCATCCAAACCGTGTCATACAAAACAGTGCCATCCAAACCGTGTCATACAAAACAGTGCCATACAAACCGTGTCATACAAAACAGTGTCATACAAAACAGTGCCATCAAAACCGTGTCATACAAAACAGTGCCATCAAAACCGTGTCATACAAAACAGTGTCATACAAAACAGTGCCATCCAAACCGTGTCATACAAAACAGTGCCATACAAAACAGCACCATACAAAATAGCGCCATACAAAACAGTGCCATACAAAACAGTGTCATACAAAACAGTGTCATACAAAACAGTGTCATACTAAACTGTGCCATACAAAACAGTGTCATACTAAACTGTGCCATACAAAACAGCGTCATACTAAACTGTGCCATACAAAACAGTGTCATACTAAACTGTGCCATACAAAACAGCGTCATACTAAACTGTGCCATACAAAACAGCGTCATACTAAACTGTGCCATACAAAACAGTGTCATACTAAACTGTGCCATACAAAACAGCGTCATACTAAACTGTGCCATACAAAACAGTGTCATACTAAACTGTGTCATACAAAACAGTGTCATACTAAACTGTGCCATACAAAACAGTGTCATACTAAACTGTGCCATACAAAACAGTGTCATACTAAACTGTGCCATACAAAACATTTAAGTGCAACGCATGCTTCCCTTTGTGCTGGGGTGTAACCTGACTCTCAGGTCATGATGAGGAGATGAAGGAAACACCCAGTTGTTTGGTTCCTCTGTATGTAGGGTCAGAGGAAGATGATGATGAGGTGATATCTCTCGCTTTAACAGGGTCTATAGGGGAGTGTCTCAGGGGTTTCAACAACAGGAGATTGGTGGCAACTTAATTGGGGAGGACCAGCTTGTGGTAATGGCTGGAGCGCAAAAAGTGGAATGGTATCAAATACATGGTTTCTGGTTCCAGACATTGTTATTAGCAGTCCTCCCTCAGCAGCCTCCCGTGGCGTCAACACAGCCCTGATTATCAGACGGAGGCCTCCGTTTGAAGCTTTAACAAACACAGCTACCATGTCATCCAGGGACAGCCAGGCTTTCTCTGTGAAGAAGAGAGGTGGACTTTGAATGAACATTAGGCATAGATTGTCATTTTAAGCTAGTGCGTTTAGCCTACCGGTATTACTTGGGTGGGCAAAGAATCTAGAGCGCACAAGGACAGCATATAAAACTGAGAAGGTAAGGAAATATTGGGTTTCTGTACATGTGAAACTGACACACCCAAGCCTGAAGTGTAGAGAGTCTGAATCCAGAACCTTTTGTTTAGAGCTATTGATTAAGCAGAGGACACTGGGTATTGTGTGTTTCATCTGAGCATAATGCAGAATCAGGAAGCCCAACGGCCAATTTACAACCTTGGTTAGATAGATAAACATATTTCAGTCACATCTACTAGTCTAGTACCGTGGGAAGGCTTTCTCTTGACTGTAGTTATGATTCTCAACAATATACCACTGGCTGTAAGAATATGGAGCGGACGGCTGTTCCACTGAGCTGGAGGATCTTCTCAGCTCTTGGATGCACTCAAGTCTAGCATGTTAGTGGGAACTTTAGAGAACCAGACAATAGACTAAAGTATGCATATATCAGGTGCAAATATGGAAATTAAACTAGCCCAAAGCTAGTACTTTTCAGACAATGTTTCGATCCAAAACCGGATCTTCGTCAGGTCTGTCCAGTTCCCCAAATTCTTAAATTCCACCCCTGACCAGGTGCAACACCAACTATCAGGTGCTGTGGCAACACTTCTGGTAGTGTTGAAAAGGGGTCCCAGGATGGTGCCCGTGGCTCTGTGGTTTGGTAGAAGGCTCTACCAAAGGAGGTGGATGGTGTTGTGATTGTTATCTCCCCAACTGGGGGAAAATGGCTTCTTCTGTACTTTTAGGAGATTCTCATATCTGCAGCTATAACTTGGGGCAGGAGAGTTGTTTCAGGACTTCAGATATTTTCTCCCATCTTTAAAAGGCCCAAAGAATCATCAGTGATGTCAGCAACATTTAGCTAGGAATACAATTGCAGTGGTATCACAATTATGTTGCAATTTTCGAATTCAAACATTATTTATGTCGCAGGAGATATGACAGCTCGAGCAGCGGCAATCATTTCTGCGTACTTCTTTACTGCATAAAGTGGAAACTGGAGAGCGAAGGCTTTCTCTGTTGACACACAAAGACTGACCAATCGGTAGATGTATTCCTAAGTAGCAAGCACAGACTGTCCAATGGCGAAGGTGCTGGGTGGGTTCTCTCCACTCACCTTCTCTGGGCAGCTCTCTGGTACAGAACCGCGGAGGAGGGCGCGTTACAGAAGGACATTCAGGTTTCATTGATGCACGCTACGCCAGAGACATTTACAAAAAAGAACGAGAGGGAACTTTCGACGCACCACTAGTCTGTCTTCACGCTCTATCTCCAGATTAAGAAGGGTTCAATCGCTGTCCATCTGAAGAGCCATGTCACTTGTTGAAGAATACGAGGAAGGGGAGTATGGGAGAGCGCCGAAGCGACTGAAGACGGCAGAGGTGGAGGAGGGCGAGGAGCTGGAGGAGGGAGAGGACTCAGACTCGGAGTCTGCAGGGCTGCTCGGAGATGTAGAGAATGTAGGAGCCGAGAAAAAAGCCCTGTGGACCACAACGAAATACGGACCTGCAAGACGGGTAGGGAAGCGCGGCCATCGAATATATATCTGAATCTGATCTGTTACAATGTTTCGTAACATTACTAGGATTGTTTGGCAATGGTGACACAGTGGTGACAGTGTTGCTACTGAAATATTAGCCTAGCCTATATATAGGCTATTCATTCATTGTGTTCGTCAGCGTTTGATAACCTGTCTGCCCTTTGCAGTCAATATGTCTATTGACAGGCTGTTTCACATGTAGGGTACCCTCACCAGGTAAACATCGTACAATGTATGGGCAGCCTATAGTTATTTTCTACTCTGACAAGGTGTAAATCGTGTTCAGACTAGATGCCCACGTGTTGAAGTTAAACGGGATTGTAATATGATCCAAATTACATGGATTATAACTGATTTATTGGACAATTGATGCATAACATCAAACTGCAGAAAAAGCAAGTGCTTTACAGAGGAGTTGAAACATACTGAACCCTCATTGACTACTGTAGTTTTAGGCCTGCTATGATAGTGACATGTCACGAATATTGAATGACATTTGTGAAGTTAGTGATGTCACTTGGCCTAATATCACTGTTATTAGCAATTCATTTAGGAAATGTCCTCTACCCACTGCTTTTTGTAAAAGTACATATTGACATGATGACGTGATTTGCAATGCTTACATAGTCAGTAGACTGTGCTACACTGTCAGAGTATAGTCTAGTCTTTGGGGTTGCTTACTTTGGATAGGCTACAGATGCGAATGGGAACATCTTCACTTCTGTTGTCTAATGTCTGGAATTGAGTTATGTGAAGACCTGCTCATGCCCTGCAACAGACTTTACCATGACATGACTAGTTTAGTATAATTAAAAGTAAATAGTCTACAAACGTATAATAAGTCTACAGAAACACGTTTAACCCTGCAGAAGAGAAGTGGACCCCGCCGTGTAAAAGAGGGAACAGAGTCTTTGGATTGTAAACCAGTCTACTGAGTTGTCCAGTGAAACTGAGAATCCTGTTGTTTTAGATCTGATTTATCTCACTTCAACCTCCGCGGGGTGCAGAATACAGCCCAGCATGCCTTGCTTTGAGATCAACAACAAACAGCAATGTGGGAAGCGAAACCAGCTCCCTGCTCTGTGTCCGTATCTCTGCTACATTTTCTCCGCAGATTATCATAAACCGGTCCTGGCCTGGGGAGGCATTGAACGCATTATCTAGATTAGCTATGCAGTGTTTCGGTCTTTGCTACCTCAGGCAGTGCAGATCTTTAGTCCGTTGATCGGCTTTTCCCCTTATCACCATGGAAAAGCTACGAGTCTGCCACCGGCAAGACAGATTCAGCTGCCTGATGTCACAACCTGCGGTGGAGCACGCACCTTATCTGCGCTCTCTCACAAATAATGTTTCTACATCAAATGGACGAGCAACAAGAACATCCGCAGTGGTCCACACATCCACACATGTAGCTTAGAACGTGAACAGTGAACACCTGACAATAGGCTAATGTGATTCCACATTTCAATTAGATGCTGTTTGCCAAATATGCTTCATAGGTAATGTTTTTATTTTTAGGCATATCAGATTCATCCCAATTCAACCTGGACTCAGAACATTTTGTATTATTCTATACGAAAATCTGAGACACTCCATTTAGTATAATATGTTATGTTTCGTATGGTATGTATTCATTTGTGGATGTCCAACATCCATTTTGTATGTTACGAATTTGCAAAGTGTATGATCAAATCAAATCAAATGTATTTGTCACATACACATGGTTAGCAGATGTTAATGCGAGTGTAGCGAAATGCTTGTGCTTCTAGTTCCGACAATGCAGTAATAACCAACGAGTAATCTAACCTAACAATTCCAAAACTACTACCTTATAGACACAAGTGTGAAGGGACAAAGAATATGTACATAAAGAGGGCTCTGGTGGTTGTTGTCCTTGATGATCTTTATGGCCTTCCTGTGACATTGGGTGGTGTAGGTGTCCTGGAGGGCAGGTAGTTTGCCCCCGGTGATGCGTTGTGCAGACCTCACTACCCTCTGGAGAGCCTTATGGTTGTGGGCGGAGCAGTTGCTGTACCAGGCGGTGATACAGCCCGACAGAATGCTCTCAATTGTGTATCTGTAGAAGTTTGTGAGTGCATTTGGTGACAAGCCGAATTTCTTCAGCCTCCTGAGGTTGAAGAGGCGCTGCTGCGCCTTCTTCACGACGCTGTCTGTGTGGGTGGACCAATTCAGTTTGTCCATGATGTGTATGCCGAGGAACTTAAAACTTACTACCCTCTCCACTGCTGTCCCGTCGATGTGGTTAGGGGGGTGCTCCCTCTGCTGTTTCCTGAAGTCCACAATCATCTCCTTTGTTTTGTTGACGTTGAGTGTGAGGTTATTTTCCAGACACCACACTCCGAGGGCCCTCACCTCCTCCCTGTAGGCCGTCTCGTCGTTGTTGGTAAATAAGCCTACCACTGTAGTGTCGTCTGCAAACGTGATGATTGAGTTGGAGGCGTTCATGGCCACACAGTCGTGGGTGAACAGGGAGTACAGGAGAGGGCTCAGAATGCACCCTTGTGGGTCCCCAGTGTTGAGGATCAGCGGGGTGGAGATGTTGTTACCTACCCTCACCACCTGGGGGCGGCCTGTCAGGAAGTCCAGTACCCAGTTGCACAGGGCGGGGTCGAGACCCAGGGTCTTGAGCTTGATGACGAGTTTGGAGGGTACTATGGTGTTAAATGCTGAGCTGTAGTCGATGAACAGCATTCTCACATAGGTATTCCTCTTGTCCAGATGGGTCAGGGCAGTGTGCAGTGTGGTTGCGATTGCGTCGTCTGTGGATGGACCTATTTGGGCGGTAAGCAAATTGGAGTGGGTCTAGGGTGTCAGGTAGGGTGGACACAAAGCACTTCATGATGACGGAAGTGAGTGCTACGGGGCGGTAGTCATTTAGCTCAGTTACCTTAGCTTCCTTGGGAACAGGGACAATGGTGGCCCTCTTGAAGCATGTGGGAACAGCAGACTGGGATAAGGGTTGATTGAATATGTCCGTAAACACACCAGCCACCTGGTCTGCGCATGCTCTGAAGACGCGGCTGGGGATGCCGTCTGGTCCTGCAGCCTTGCGAGGGTTAACACGTTTAAATGTTTTACTCACATCGGCTGCAGTGAAGGAGAGTCCGCAGGTTTTGGTTGCGGGCCGTGTCAGTGGCACTGTATTGTCCTCAAAGCGGGCAAAAAAGTTATTTAGTCTGTCTGGGAGCAAGAGATCCTGGTCCGCGACGGGGCTGGTTTTCTTTTTGTAATCCGTGATTGACTGTAGACCCTGCCACATACCTCTTGTGTCTGAGCCGTTGAATTGCGACTCTACTTTGACTCTATACTGGCGCTTAGCCACAATTTGTGGCGTTAGCTAGGCTAGGGGTTAGAGTTAAGGGTAGGAGTTAGGTTAAAGGGTTATGGTTATGGTTAGGAGAAGGGTTAGCTAAAAAGTTTGGTTTAGGGTTAGCTTACCTGCTAAATAGTTGCAAAGTAGCTAAAAAAATAGTAAGTAGTTGCAAAGTTGCTAATTAGCTAAAATTCTAAAGTTGTCCTTGATGAAATTCGACCACGCAACCTCTGGGTTGCTAGACATTCGCGTTATTGGTTGTCCGGGATGAGATTCGAACGAGTAACCTTTGGGTTGCTAGATGTTTGCATTAAACGTAACATATCATACTAATTTGGGTCTCGGAGGATTTACATTGACTATTTATGTCTAGTCTATGAGACCAGGCTGCCCAATTAGGTAGCATATAGGCCTACCTGATATCTGAGTGCTGGATGCTGATGCTGAGTTTGTGCATGGTTAACACCTGGAATTCGACATGATGACAATTTATTTTTCTCCGTCCTGCCATGCGCTTTAATGGGATTGGTTCCCACCATAAACAGTTATGTGGATATCTAAGAAATTGCATATTGATTTTAATTTTCTAATCTGGTATGCAGGCAGCAGATAGTGCTGGGACTTCTCCTCATTGCTGATGTGTTTGGTTGTGTGTGTGAGTGTGTTTGTATGTGCGTGTGCCTGCATGCGTGCGCATGTGTTTGTGAGAGCGACCTTGCAGGCAGCATGGACTGCAGACAGACCAGGTTTGTGTGTGTGTGTGTGTGGACTGGGTGCTGCTGTGTGATGCAGGGTGACAGGATAAAATGGACTGAGGCTGGGGGTGACCTCCTGAGAGGGCAGAGTGTCTTCTGAATCATCACTACTGGTAATATGACAGCTGGGACTGCTACTGAAAACCAGCCATGGGCTGGAGAGAGAGAGATAAAGACATAGAGGGAGAGAGACAGAGAGAGATAACGAGGTAGAGAGAGACAGCGAGAGATAAAGAAAGAGAGAGAGAGAGGTTTTAGAGAGAGGGGGCTATAAAACATTTTTGTATACAGTAAGTCAATGGTTTCCCCATCGGCATAGTGACAGAGACAGACAAGTCCATGACGAAATGTCACACCTAAATGATTAGAAAAATACATTTAAAGATGGCGTTTGAGCCTGTGGCATAGAATGTATTTATATATTAAACCGTCTTTGAAGACGATGGAAAAGAGAGACTCCTGACGAAGGGAGAGATTAAGCTACAAACAAACAGAAATTGAGACTAGGGATGGGGGGTTTAAAATAATTTCACTATTCAAATACTATCATGAATTTTTGTCGGATATCCGGTTATTCGAAATACATATGTTGTTTTTTTAACTTAAGTTTTAACATGAGCACTGCTGCACGAGGGATAGAGGCTGGCGCTCTATTGCTGCAGCTGCGGAGGGGCCAGCGTGTGATCGCATGGGAGCGAACAGAAGGAGGGGGAGAGAGAGATGCAGCCAAGGCAACCCGGCTACAGCCAAGACGAGCTAACTTGTAGCAACCACAATGTTATCTATCATCCCATATAACAGTGCCTGTCTTGACTGGAGAAGCCTAGAGAAGCTAGCTAGCTAGCCAGCTATAGCTAGCTAGGCTAATTGAGGCCCATATGCTGCGTTTTCTCTCCAACCCCATTCAGATAAAACAACAGCCTACTGTTGGTTGATCATTGTATCCTACTCCTTCTAATTTCGCTAACCTTTAATTCACAAATTGTATTTAATCTTACATTGCATTACTGACGCCACTCCACTTGCTACACATTGAGCCTCTTTGCCGCATCGATTGGCCAACATAAACAACAAGCTGGCACACGCCATAAAATCTGCATTGAAAAGTTTGTAGTTTTATTAAATTAATAATTTGAAATGTCATGGTATATCCTTGTATGTAACATTGTCAAATTTATATTTTTATTTAATTTAGAAAAAATCTTATTCAGTGTTAAAATAGGCCAATATTTTATTTGTCAGACAATTCGAATTCTAATACCCGTCAGATATTGGAATATTGGAATAACCGTGCACATCCCTAGTTGAGACACTCTGCACCCAGTAGAGAAGAGAGAAGACAAGCACAGCACCTCTTCAAGTTGTCTGAAAGTCTGTGGAAGAGACAACTAGACTGTTCCAAATCAAAACCCGATTTCTGAGATTAGTGAAAAACAATATTATTTCAAGACAACATTAAAGCACATTTGAACTTATGCAGTTGGATGTCTTGTTTGATTTCCACTGTAAGCACTGTTTTGATGAAGGCTGAGCACGAGTGCTTGGTTTTGTAGTGTGAATGTGGTTATGTGTGTATGGTTTGTTCAGTGGTGTAGTTTTGTGTATTTGTTTAGTTTGTGTGTAAAAGGTAAGTGACCTAATGACCTTGACTCAATAGCCTATTTACCAGTGTAAATATTGTAGCCTACCTCGTGTGCCAGAATATATTAAACATTTTAAGTCATATCCAAGGCACAACAAAGGGTCAAAGGTTGAAAAAAAAAACCATAAAGGTAAAGATATCAATTTCAAGTTGTTCTTTTTAAGCTGACGTTATTTTGATAAAGGCGCTCCAAACTTTCTGTGGTGCAAAAGCATGATCTGCCTTAGGTAATTCTAGCAGTGCTGACAGAGTGTGTTTGTGTGTGTGAAGCCTCCTGCTGCTTACAGACCACTCTGTAGAAAGCCTCCCATTACAACCTCCTCCCAGGGAATTTACTCAGTGACAGACTCCAGCTTTCTAGCTTCCATTCCTCCCTTCTTCCTCCCTCTCTCTCCTCTTCTCCCCCAACTGTTAGGTTAGAGAGAATGTGAGAGGGAACTTTGTTCTCATATGTCTCCAGTTTTCCTCCTTTAGGCTGTGAAGTGACCTCCTGACTTCTACAGCATCTCAAGTCTTCCACTGTTGCCAGAAGAACAGTGCAAATATGTGTTCGATTTCCCACTGGCTCTTTTGGAGATGTGCGAATTGAATTATTTGACAAACTGAGAAAGAATTGAGTGTGTGTATAGTGTGTGTGTTGGTGACTGCGTGTGTTGTGTGTGTAATTGTATTTCACTAAGTGTGCTCACCATCTTTTATTAGCTGTGCTCTCCCACAAAGGAACCTGTTGATTTAAAAAAAAAATAATAATAATTTTGTTAGGATCCCCATCAGCTAACGTTGTAAAGTTAGCTAATCTTCTTGGGGTCTTCCATGAGTTTGATTTAAATGTTAATGTTGTTGAGAACCTGTTTGTTAGGAGGTGTTGAAGTGAACTGTGTATGTGCGGTCTGCCCTATGCCCTTAATGTAGAACTATACTGAGCAGAAATATAAAAGCAGCATGTAGAGGGTTATTTCAACTGACGGAGTCAGAGTCAGTAAAATTGTTGAAATTGTTGCATGTTGCATTTGTATTGTTCAGTATATGTTGTGTGTCGTAGGGAAGTGCGTGTGCATGCTGAGAAGGTGCGTGTGTGCATGTGTGTGTGCATGCTGAGAAGGTGCGTGTGTGCATGTGTGTGCGAGTGCTATGATTCTAGTGTTCTATGCCTGTTACTCACATTTTGTTCATTCCATGTGATTGAGTTAACAGTCTAAAGGTATTTCTGCGCTTTAGAAGTCTGGGTCTTACGTAGAAGCTGTCTTTAGAGCACTAGGAACAATGCTCCTTGTTTTGGTCAATTATTGTGTTTTAGACCGTCACCATGTGATCACATGCTTCAAGGTTTGCAGCTGCTCACATCAGTCACGGCAATTGCAGCGAGTAGAAAAGAAGGATTGATAAAGGCACTGACTGACATTGTGATTTTGTGTGATTATATGTGTATGTCCAGCATGTGTTCATAGTTTGTGTATTTGTGTGTGTTTAATTAGTTTGTGTATTTGTGTGTGTTTAATTTGCTTGTGTATTTGTGTGTGTTTAATTTGTTTGTGTATTTGCATGTGTTCATAGTTTGTGTATTTGTGTGTGTTTAATTAGTTTGTGTATGAAAGTATATCATTATAAGTTTTGCATCAACCTTCGACTCCACAATGACCCCTTATGCAGATTACTCTGTTCAATTCACAGACAACATGTATTTCTGGAGGTATCCTTCCTGGTCTTTCTTAATGGCGCAGACCAGCTGGATGGTGTGTTTACGGACATATTTCAATCAATCCTTATCCCAGTTTGCTGTTCCCACATGCTTCAAGAGGGCCACCATTGTCCCTGTTCCCAAGAAAGCTAAGGTAACTGAGCTAAACGACTACCGCCCCGTAGCACTCACTTCCGTCATCATGAAGTGCTTTGAGAGACTAGTCAAGGACCATATCACCTTCACCCTACCTGACACCCTAGACCCACTCCAATTTGCTTACCGCCCAAATAGGTCCACAGACGATGCAATCTCAACCACACTGCACACTGCCCTAATCCATCTGGACAAGAGGAATACTTATGTGAGAATGCTGTTCATCGACTACAGCTCAGCATTTAACACCATAGTGGCCTCCAAGCTCGTCATCAAGCTCGAGACCCTGGGTCTCGACCCCACCCTGTGCAACTGGGTACTGGACTTCCTGACGAGCCACCCCCCAGGTGGTGAGGGTAGGTAACAACAACTCCACCCCGCTGATCCTCAACACTGGGGCCCCACAAGGGTGCGTTCTGAGCCCTCTCCTGTACTCCCTGATCACCCATGACTGCGTTGGCCATGCACGCCCCCAACTCAATCATCAAGTTTGCGGACGACACTACAGTGGTAGGCTTGATTACCAACAACGACGAGATGGCCTACAGGGAGGAGGTGAGGGCCCTCAGTGTGGTGTCAGGAAAATAACCTCACACTCAACGTCAACAAAACAAAGGTGGTGATTGTGGACTTCAGGAAACAGCAGAGGGAGCACCCCCCTATCCACATCGATGGGACAGTAGTGGAGAGGGTAGTAAGTTTTAAGTTCCTCGGCGTACACATCACGGACAAACTGAATTGGACCATCCACACAGACAGCGTTGTGAAGAAGGCGCAGCAGCGCCTCTTCAACCTCAGGAGGCAGAAGAAATTCGGCTTGTCACCAAAAGCACTCACAAACTTCTACAGATGCACAATCGAGAGCATCCTGTCGGGCTGTATCACCGCCTGGTACGGCAACTGCTCCGCCCACAACCATAAGGCTCTCCAGAGGGTAGTGACGTCTGCACAATGCATCACCGGGGGCAAACTACCTGTCCTCCAGGACACCTACACCACCCGATGTCACAGGAAGGCCATAAAGATCATCAAGGACAACAACCACCCGAGCCACTGCCTGTTCACCCCGCTATCATCCAGAAGGCGAGGTCAGTACAGGTGCATCAAAGCAGGGACCGAGAGACTGAAAAACAGCTTCTATCTCAAGGCCATCAGACTGTTAAACAGCCACCACTAACATTGAGTGGCTGCTGCCAACACACTGACTCAACTCCAGCCACATTAATAATGGGAATTGATGGAAATTGATGTCAAATATATCACTAGCCACTTTAAACAATGCTACTTAATATAATGTTTACATACCCTACATTACTCATCTCATATGTATATGTATATACTGTACCCTATATCATCTACTGCATCTTTATGTAATACATGTATCACTAGCCACTTTGAACTATGCCACTTTGTTTACATACCCTACATTACTCATCTCATATGTATATACTGTACTCGATACCATCTACTGCATCTTGCCTATGCCGCTCTGTACCATCACTCATTCATATATCTTTATGTACATATTCTTTATCCCTTTACACTTGTGTGTATAAGGTAGTCGTTTTGGAATTGTTAGGTTAGATTACTCGTTGCTTATTACTGCATTGTCGGAACAAGAAGCACAAGCGTTTCGCTACACTCGCTTTAACATCTGCTAACCATGTGTATGTGACAAATACATTTGATTTGATTTGAAGTTGACCTAACATGCTGCCTGGTCTGTTCATTGTGTTTATGATGTGGAGTCCTCTGTCTGTGTCTATGTATCTGTGTGTCTAGGCTTTTCTCTCTACTCCCTCCTCACTGCTGGAGAAAGAAGCTTGATTGATGTACACTCAAGTGACAAGGCTCCATTCCCCTCGTAAGAGGGGAGTGTTGTTCCTCAGAGTGATGGCCGATAATAAAAAGAGGAGGATCCCATCAGCTTTCTATAGGCTAGGGCTACTATATTTATTTCTTAACGTTCCTAATGTTAAGCACATTGCTTCTCTTTAGGAGTATAGCCTACCTGGCTGGCATGAAAATAACCATGTGGAAAAGCCTTCTCCATTCACTGTTTAATTGCATAGATGACATGTATTTTTTCTGCTGCCCCTGTTTCGATACAGGTGCATGATAATTGGTCCATTCTAAATCAAAACAAATGTCACACATATATTATTTAGTATATGTAAAGACAAGATTAAATCAAGAATAGTCTGATGGGTGACAATATTAGCATATCACTTGTGAAATATATATTATCACTTGTAAATGATGCCCAGCATAAGAAACAAAGCCTTTTTTTGCGACTTGTTTGAATCATAGTCACACACCTCATGTAGCCTAGCCCTCATGTAGCCTAGCCCTCATATAGCCTAGCCCTCATGTAGCCTAGCCCTCATGTATCCCTCATGTAGCCTAGCCCTCATGTAGTCTAGCCCTCATGTAGCCTATCACTCATGTAGCCCTCATGTAGCCCTCATGTAGCCTAGCCCTCATGTAGCCCTCATGTAGTCTAGCCCTCATGTAGCCCTCATGTAGCCTAGCCCTCATGTAGCCCTCATGTAGTCTAGCCCTCAAGTAGCCCTCATGTAGCCTAGCCCTCATGTAGCCTAGGCCTCATGTAGCCCTCATGTAGCCTAGCCCTCATGTAGCCTAGCCCTCATGTAGCCCTCATTTAGCCTAGCCCTCATGTAGACTAGCCCTCATGTAGCCCTCATGTAGCCTAGCCCTCATGTAGCCCTCATGTAGTCTAGCCCTCATGTAGCCTAGCACTCATGTAGCCCTCATGTAGCCTAGCCCTTATGTAGCCCTCATGTAGCCCCCATGTAGTCTAGCCCTCATGTAGCCCTAATGTAGCCTAGCCCTCATGTAGCCCTCATGTAGCCCTCATGTAGTCTAGCCCTCAAGTAGCCCTCATGTAGTGTAGCCCTCATGTAGCCTAGCCCTCATGTAGCCTAGCCCTCATGTAGTCTAGCCCTCATGTAGCCTAGCACTCACCTAGCCCTCATGTAGCCTAGCCCTTATGTAGCCCTCATGTAGCCTAGCCCTCATGTAGCCCCCATGTAGTCTAGCCCTCATGTAGCCCTAATGTAGCCTAGCCCTCATGTAGCCCTCATGTAGCCCTCATGTAGTCTAGCCCTCATGTAGCCCTCGTGTAGTCTAGCCCTCATGTAGCCCTCATGTAGCCTAGCCCTTATGTAGCCCTCATGTAGCCTAGCCCTCATGTAGCCCTCATGTAGCCCCCATGTAGTCTAGCCCTCATGTAGCCCTCATGTAGCCTAGCCCTCATGTAGCCCTCATGTAGCCTAGCCCTCATGTAGCCTAGGCCTCATGTAGCCCTCATGTAGCCTAGCCCTCATGTAGCCTAGCCCTCATGTAGCACTCATTTAGCCTAGCCCTCATGTAGACTAGCCCTCATGTAGCCCTCATGTAGCCTAGCCCTCATGTAGCCTAGCACTCATGTAGCCCTCATGTAGCCTAGCCCTTATGTAGCCCTCATGTAGCCCCCATGTAGTCTAGCCCTCATGTAGCCCTAATGTAGCCTAGCCCTCATGTAGCCCTCATGTAGCCCTCATGTAGTCTAGCCCTCAAGTAGCCCTCATGTAGTGTAGCCCTCATGTAGCCTAGCCCTCATGTAGCCTAGCCCTCATGTAGCCTAGCCCTCATGTAGCCCTCATGTAGCCTAGCCCTCATGTAGCCTAGCCCTCATGTAGCCCTCATTTAGCCTAGCCCTCATGTAGACTAGCCCTCATGTAGCCCTCATGTAGCCTAGCCCTCATGTAGTCTAGCCCTCATGTAGCCTAGCACTCACCTAGCCCTCATGTAGCCTAGCCCTTATGTAGCCCTCATGTAGCCTAGCCCTCATGTAGCCCCCATGTAGTCTAGCCCTCATGTAGCCCTAATGTAGCCTAGCCCTCATGTAGCCCTCATGTAGCCCTCATGTAGTCTAGCCCTCATGTAGCCCTCGTGTAGTCTAGCCCTCATGTAGCCCTCATGTAGTCTAGCCCTCATGTAGCCTAGCACTCATGTAGCCCTCATGTAGCCTAGCCCTCATGTAGACTAGCCCTCATGTAGCCCTCATGTAGCCTAGCCCTCATGTAGCCTAGCCCTCATGTAGCCCTCATGTAGCCTAGCCCTCATGTAGACTAGCCCTCATGTAGCCTAGCCCTCATGTAGCCCTCATGTAGTCTAGCCCTCATGTAGCCTAGCACTCATGTAGCCCTCATGTAGCCTAGCCCTTATGTAGCCCTCATGTAGCCTAGCCCTCATGTAGCCCTCATGTAGCCCCCATGTAGTCTAGCCCTCATGTAGCCCTCATGTAGCCTAGCCCTCATGTAGCCCTCATGTAGTCTAGCCCTCATGTAGCCCTCATGTAGTCTAGCCCTCATGTAGCCTAGCCCTCATGTAGCCCTCATGTAGCCTAGCCCTCATATAGCCTAGCCCTCATGTAGCCTAGCCCTCATGTAGCCCTCATGTAGCCTAGCCCTCATGTAGTCTAGCCCTCATGTAGCCTATCACTCATGTAGCCATCATGTAGCCTAGCCCTCATGTAGCCCTCATGTAGCCTAGCCCTCATGTAGCCCTCATGTAGTCTAGCCCTCATGTAGCCCTCATGTAGCCTAGCCCTCATGTAGCCCTCATGTAGTCTAGCCCTCAAGTAGCCCTCATGTAGCCTAGCCCTCATGTAGCCTAGCCCTCATGTAGCCTAGCCCTCATGTAGCCTAGGCCTCATGTAGCCCTCATGTAGCCTAGCCCTCATGTAGCCTAGCCCTCATGTAGCCCTCATTTAGCCTAGCCCTCATGTAGACTAGCCCTCATGTAGCCCTCATGTAGCCTAGCCCTCATGTAGCCCTCATGTAGTCTAGCCCTCATGTAGCCTAGCACTCATGTAGCCCTCATGTAGCCTAGCCCTCATGTAGCCCTCATGTAGCCTAGCCCTCATGTAGCCCCCATGTAGTCTAGCCCTCATGTAGCCCTAATGTAGCCTAGCCCTCATGTAGCCCTCATGTAGCCCTCATGTAGCCCTCATGTAGTCTAGCCCTCATGTAGCCCTCGTGTAGTCTAGCCCTCATGTAGCCCTCATGTAGTCTAGCCCTCATGTAGCCTAGCACTCATGTAGCCCTCATGTAGCCTAGCCCTCATGTAGACTAGCCCTCATGTAGCCTAGCCCTCATATAGCCCTCATGTAGCCTAGCCCTCATGTAGACTAGCCCTCATGTAGCCTAGCCCTCATGTAGCCCTCATGTAGTCTAGCCCTCATGTAGCATAGCACTCATGTAGCCCTCATGTAGCCTAGCCCTTATGTAGCCCTCATGTAGCCTAGCCCTCATGTAGCCCTCATGTAGCCCTCATGTAGCCCCCATGTAGTCTAGCCCTCATGTAGCCCTCATGTAGCCTAGCCCTCATGTAGCCCTCATGTAGTCTAGCCCTCATGTAGCCCTCATGTAGTCTAGCCCTCATGTAGCCTAGCACTCATGTAGCCCTCATGTAGCCTAGCCCATATGTTTTAATAAGGTCTTTATCACAAACATCTTAAAATGAAGCACATGAATCCACACTACAAGAGGTGTAGAGCCTAACTGGCAGACATAAACAGTACATGAGATTCAAGTTTGGGGAAGATCATTTTCACCATAAAAATGCAGCTTTATAATAAAAGCATTACATGCATCATTTCGTTTGAGGTCACTTTCGATATTGGTGTTTCTGCTAATGGAACATTTGCGCTTATAGCCCACTACCATGTGTGCATTGCTGCGCTTATAATGTGAAGAAATAGCCTAATAGTTTATCAACATTTTAAGCTAACTGTTCTGATCTGAGCCCTTATGTAGCCCTCATGTAGCCTAGCCCTCATGTATCCCCCATGTAGTCTAGCCCTCATGTAGCCCTCATGTAGCCTAGCCCTCATGTAGCCCTCATGTAGCCCTCATGTTGTCTAGCCCTCATGTAGCCCTCGTGTAGTCTAGCCCTCATGTAGCCCTCATGTAGTCTAGCCCTCATGTAGCCTAGCACTCATGTAGCCCTCATGTAGCCCTCATGTAGCCTAGCCCTCATGTAGACTAGCCCTCATGTAGCCCTCATGTAGCCTAGCCCTCATGTAGCCTAGCCCTCATGTAGCCCTCATGTAGCCTAGCCCTCATGTAGCCTAGCCCTCATGTAGACTAGCACTCATGTAGCCCTCATGTAGCCTAGCCCATATGTTTTAATAAGGTCTTTATCACAAACATCTTAAAATGAAGCACATGAATCCACACTACAAGAGGTGTAGAGCCTAACTGGCAGACATAAACAGTACATGAGATTCAAGTTTGGGGAAGATCATTTTCACCATAAAAATGCAGCTTTATAATAAAAGCATTACATGCATCATTTTGTTTGAGGTCACTTTCGATATTGGTGTTTCTGCTAATGGAACATTTGCGCTTATAGCCCACTACCATGTGTGCATTGCTGCGCTTATAATGTGAAGAAATAGCCTAATAGTTTATCAACATTTTAAGCTAACTGTTCTGATCTGAGCCCTTATGTAGCCCTCATGTAGCCTAGCCCTCATGTATCCCCCATGTAGTCTAGCCCTCATGTAGCCCTCATGTAGCCTAGCCCTCATGTAGCCCTCATGTAGCCCTCATGTTGTCTAGCCCTCATGTAGCCCTCGTGTAGTCTAGCCCTCATGTAGCCCTCATGTAGTCTAGCCCTCATGTAGCCTAGCACTCATGTAGCCCTCATGTAGCCCTCATGTAGCCTAGCCCTCATGTAGACTAGCCCTCATGTAGCCCTCATGTAGCCTAGCCCTCATGTAGCCTAGCCCTCATGTAGCCCTCATGTAGCCTAGCCCTCATGTAGACTAGCCCTCATGTAGCCTAGCCCTCATGTAGCCCTCATGTAGTCTAGCCCTCATGTAGCCTAGCACTCATGTAGCCCTCATGTAGCCTAGCCCTTATGTAGCCCTCATGTAGCCTAGCCCTCATGTAGCCCTCATGTAGCCCCCATGTAGTCTAGCCCTCATGTAGCCCTCATGTAGCCTAGCCCTCATGTAGCCCTCATGTAGTCTAGCCCTCATGTAGCCCTCATGTAGTCTAGCCCTCATGTAGCCTAGCCCTCATGTAGCCCTCATGTAGCCTAGCCCTCATATAGCCTAGCCCTCATGTAGCCTAGCCCTCATGTAGCCCTCATGTAGCCTAGCCCTCATGTAGTCTAGCCCTCATGTAGCCCTCATGTAGCCTAGCCCTCATGTAGCCCTCATGTAGTCTAGCCCTCATGTAGCCCTCATGTAGCCTAGCCCTCATGTAGCCCTCATGTAGTCTAGCCCTCAAGTAGCCCTCATGTAGCCTAGCCCTCATGTAGCCTAGCCCTCATGTAGCCTAGCCCTCATGTAGCCTAGGCCTCATGTAGCCCTCATGTAGCCTAGCCCTCATGTAGCCTAGCCCTCATGTAGCCCTCATGTAGCCTAGCCCTCATGTAGCCCTCATGTAGCCCTCATGTTGTCTAGCCCTCATGTAGCCCTCGTGTAGTCTAGCCCTCATGTAGCCCTCATGTAGTCTAGCCCTCATGTAGCCTAGCACTCATGTAGCCCTCATGTAGCCCTCATGTAGCCTAGCCCTCATGTAGACTAGCCCTCATGTAGCCCTCATGTAGCCTAGCCCTCATGTAGCCTAGCCCTCATGTAGCCCTCATGTAGCCTAGCCCTCATGTAGACTAGCCCTCATGTAGCCTAGCCCTCATGTAGCCCTCATGTAGTCTAGCCCTCATGTAGCCTAGCACTCATGTAGCCCTCATGTAGCCTAGCCCTTATGTAGCCCTCATGTAGCCTAGCCCTCATGTAGCCCTCATGTAGCCCCCATGTAGTCTAGCCCTCATGTAGCCCTCATGTAGCCTAGCCCTCATGTAGCCCTCATGTAGTCTAGCCCTCATGTAGCCCTCATGTAGTCTAGCCCTCATGTAGCCTAGCCCTCATGTAGCCCTCATGTAGCCTAGCCCTCATATAGCCTAGCCCTCATGTAGCCTAGCCCTCATGTAGCCCTCATGTAGCCTAGCCCTCATGTAGTCTAGCCCTCATGTAGCCTATCACTCATGTAGCCATCATGTAGCCTAGCCCTCATGTAGCCCTCATGTAGCCTAGCCCTCATGTAGCCCTCATGTAGTCTAGCCCTCATGTAGCCCTCATGTAGCCTAGCCCTCATGTAGCCCTCATGTAGTCTAGCCCTCAAGTAGCCCTCATGTAGCCTAGCCCTCATGTAGCCTAGCCCTCATGTAGCCTAGCCCTCATGTAGCCTAGGCCTCATGTAGCCCTCATGTAGCCTAGCCCTCATGTAGCCTAGCCCTCATGTAGCCCTCATTTAGCCTAGCCCTCATGTAGACTAGCCCTCATGTAGCCCTCATGTAGCCTAGCCCTCATGTAGCCCTCATGTAGTCTAGCCCTCATGTAGCCTAGCACTCATGTAGCCCTCATGTAGCCTAGCCCTCATGTAGCCCTCATGTAGCCTAGCCCTCATGTAGCCCCCATGTAGTCTAGCCCTCATGTAGCCCTAATGTAGCCTAGCCCTCATGTAGCCCTCATGTAGCCCTCATGTAGCCCTCATGTAGTCTAGCCCTCATGTAGCCCTCGTGTAGTCTAGCCCTCATGTAGCCCTCATGTAGTCTAGCCCTCATGTAGCCTAGCACTCATGTAGCCCTCATGTAGCCTAGCCCTCATGTAGACTAGCCCTCATGTAGCCTAGCCCTCATATAGCCCTCATGTAGCCTAGCCCTCATGTAGACTAGCCCTCATGTAGCCTAGCCCTCATGTAGCCCTCATGTAGTCTAGCCCTCATGTAGCATAGCACTCATGTAGCCCTCATGTAGCCTAGCCCTTATGTAGCCCTCATGTAGCCTAGCCCTCATGTAGCCCTCATGTAGCCCTCATGTAGCCCCCATGTAGTCTAGCCCTCATGTAGCCCTCATGTAGCCTAGCCCTCATGTAGCCCTCATGTAGTCTAGCCCTCATGTAGCCCTCATGTAGTCTAGCCCTCATGTAGCCTAGCACTCATGTAGCCCTCATGTAGCCTAGCCCATATGTTTTAATAAGGTCTTTATCACAAACATCTTAAAATGAAGCACATGAATCCACACTACAAGAGGTGTAGAGCCTAACTGGCAGACATAAACAGTACATGAGATTCAAGTTTGGGGAAGATCATTTTCACCATAAAAATGCAGCTTTATAATAAAAGCATTACATGCATCATTTCGTTTGAGGTCACTTTCGATATTGGTGTTTCTGCTAATGGAACATTTGCGCTTATAGCCCACTACCATGTGTGCATTGCTGCGCTTATAATGTGAAGAAATAGCCTAATAGTTTATCAACATTTTAAGCTAACTGTTCTGATCTGAGCCCTTATGTAGCCCTCATGTAGCCTAGCCCTCATGTATCCCCCATGTAGTCTAGCCCTCATGTAGCCCTCATGTAGCCTAGCCCTCATGTAGCCCTCATGTAGCCCTCATGTTGTCTAGCCCTCATGTAGCCCTCGTGTAGTCTAGCCCTCATGTAGCCCTCATGTAGTCTAGCCCTCATGTAGCCTAGCACTCATGTAGCCCTCATGTAGCCCTCATGTAGCCTAGCCCTCATGTAGACTAGCCCTCATGTAGCCCTCATGTAGCCTAGCCCTCATGTAGCCTAGCCCTCATGTAGCCCTCATGTAGCCTAGCCCTCATGTAGCCTAGCCCTCATGTAGACTAGCCCTCATGTAGCCTAGCCCTCATGTAGCCCTCATGTAGTCTAGCCCTCATGTAGCCTAGCACTCATGTAGCCCTCATGTAGCCTAGCCCTTATGTAGCCCTCATGTAGCCTAGCCCTCATGTAGCCTAGCCCTCATGTAGCCCTCATGTAGTCTAGCCCTCATGTAGCCCTCATGTAGTCTAGCCCTCATGTAGCCTAGCACTCATGTAGCCCTCATGTAGCCTAGCCCATATGTTTTAATAAGGTCTTTATCACAAACATCTTAAAATGAAGCACATGAATCCACACTACAAGAGGTGTAGAGCCTAACTGGCAGACATAAACAGTACATGAGATTCAAGTTTGGGGAAGATCATTTTCACCATAAAAATGCAGCTTTATAATAAAAGCATTACATGCATCATTTTGTTTGAGGTCACTTTCGATATTGGTGTTTCTGCTAATGGAACATTTGCGCTTATAGCCCACTACCATGTGTGCATTGCTGCGCTTATAATGTGAAGAAATAGCCTAATAGTTTATCAACATTTTAAGCTAACTGTTCTGATCTGAGCCCTTATGTAGCCCTCATGTAGCCTAGCCCTCATGTATCCCCCATGTAGTCTAGCCCTCATGTAGCCCTCATGTAGCCTAGCCCTCATGTAGCCCTCATGTAGCCCTCATGTTGTCTAGCCCTCATGTAGCCCTCGTGTAGTCTAGCCCTCATGTAGCCCTCATGTAGTCTAGCCCTCATGTAGCCTAGCACTCATGTAGCCCTCATGTAGCCCTCATGTAGCCTAGCCCTCATGTAGACTAGCCCTCATGTAGCCCTCATGTAGCCTAGCCCTCATGTAGCCTAGCCCTCATGTAGCCCTCATGTAGCCTAGCCCTCATGTAGACTAGCCCTCATGTAGCCTAGCCCTCATGTAGCCCTCATGTAGTCTAGCCCTCATGTAGCCTAGCACTCATGTAGCCCTCATGTAGCCTAGCCCTTATGTAGCCCTCATGTAGCCTAGCCCTCATGTAGCCTAGCCCTCATGTAGCCCTCATGTAGTCTAGCCCTCATGTAGCCCTCATGTAGTCTAGCCCTCATGTAGCCTAGCACTCATGTAGCCCTCATGTAGCCTAGCCCATATGTTTTAATAAGGTCTTTATCACAAACATCTTAAAATGAAGCACATGAATCCACACTACAAGAGGTGTAGAGCCTAACTGGCAGACATAAACAGTACATGAGATTCAAGTTTGGACCTACACCTCTCCCGAGTCCTTACGGGAGTTGCTGTGATGAGGCAAGACTGTAACTACCAATTGGATACCACGAAATTGGGGAGATTAAAAAAATATTAGAATATGTCGGCTTTTGTACTATGAGGGATAGTAGATTGACATAGGCTAGTGCTTTTGCTGTTCATTAGGCCTCCTCATCTTGTTGGCTGCCGAAAATTAAATGTGGACAGTTCTTTCAATATCTTCAATATGCACCTCGGAATTGGATAAGGACACGCGCAGTTGCGTCCCCGATGTGTCGGTCTTCACTTGTAGCCTCTGAGAAAGACCCAATCACTGAATGGAGAACCTCGGATTGGCCAGCACTCTCGGGGAGAAGGGCACAATGCAGCACTCCGGTCCGCAAAAGGGTGCATTACGGCCACAAAGTGACGGCGCATTGAAATTTGAGGCATTATCAAGTGATTGTCAAATTGTGAATGAGAGACTATTGGAGTGTGGACAGCCTGCTCAAAAAACAAAGCAGAGCTCATGCCTTTCAAGCTACCTTTTTCAAATCATCATTAGAGTCTCATCATGCAGCCTTACAATGTATTAAAAATCTAAACATATAGTCCACCGTTTGTAGAACAACTAAAGTTACATTAATAACTCTAACCTAAGCATATAGGAATACCTATTTCTTTGTTAACCGCTCAACACAGAATAGCTGCATGTGCGCACTCCCTGAAATAATTGAGAAAATATTTATATTTTATTCAGCTTTGTTCAATTGTATTCTTCATACTATAAAATAACATAAAATAATGCCACAGAATTATAAGCAAATCTTGTCTGCTAAATGAACTAGTGTAGCCCACAGCCATTTGGCATAGCCACATCAGGGCCTAACATAAGGACAACTTATGTATGCTATTTTGTTCTTCTGAAATAGACTACATTTTCTTCATATCATGTTTCTTTAGACCTGTCTAAAATAAATAATGGATTTATTGTGAAGGTGTAGGCTATATTACATGGATTTATTAGACTGTGTGGAAGCCAGGAGATGCTAAATCTGTTTATGTTAATCAATGGTCAATTACCGTGAGACCATTTGCTTGACAATCACCGGCTGACAAAATTGTGTGACCGCCACAGCCCTAGTCTGACTGAACATGGTAAAATGCAGGTGTCAAATGGAAGTCCTGTGTTTGCCCCCAGTGCTGTGGAGCTAAACGTGTGCGTGTGCAACTGTGCTTGTGTCCTTGCGTGTGCAAGTGTGTGTGTGTCTGTTCATCACAGCTGCCCTCTCAGCGTTTCCCAGCAGAATGAGTGTGATAATACACCTTAGTGAGGCATCCTGAAAGCATCAGGAAAAAAACATAAAAATGAATGCCCGTGTTCAGATAACGGCAGAACTCTTCTCAGACAAAACAGCACAACACTGGTAATTGGCTTCTATAGTAAACAATAGGCCTGAATTCAGCTGAAATTCATAAATGCCAAACATTGCCTGATGTATACTCAGAATAAATGCTTGTGAAAGGGCCAGTGAGAGGCCTGTTATTGTCCCAGACTTGATGAGACTTGATTGCTAATCTACTCAGACAGCGACACAGGTGTCAGAGCAGGGTTGGGCTGAAACATTACCCTTTTAAGTGTTCGGTTGATTGAATGGTTAGTGTTTTTGGCATAATTTAAGTCAGAATGACAAATTACTTCAAAGTCCATTTTGTTCAAATAATTATCACAGGTTCTATCTTTCATTTGAAGGTGTTATTCATATAAAATAGTCGAGGCTGGTCTAAATTATGATCATTATTCAGGCAGTATTTCTGTCATGTGGATTTTTTACATTTTTCAAATTTGATTTCACCTTTATTTAACCAGGTAGGCAAGTTGAGAACAAGTTCTCATTTACAATTGCGACCTGGATTAAGTGTGTTAATCCAAGTGCTGTAAGGCTGATCATATGAAAGAGAGGAATCTGTATGATTAATGAGGGTCATGTGAAATGGAATGGTAGACTAACATTGTCACATAGCAACAATCCCTGTAGAATTCTCAAATGTTGTTTTTATGGATGGAGCTCTGTGGGAAACTGATGTTTATCGTCAATGTGAAGTCCTTATATCTTTCAGGGATGCAGTCTGTTATAGAATGAAATGGTCTCATTTCAACTGTCAATGTGAAGTCCTTATGTCTTTCAGGGATGCAGTCTGTTATAGAATGAAATGGTCTCATTTCAACTGAAGCCTGGTGGAACTCTGAGGTGGAATTGTAGAGGGATGATGTGCTGTAGTAGACTGAATAGTATGTCTCTTTGAGAATATGTCTCAGTGAGGAATGAAGGGGCTGTCACTAGCAAGGTTTTTTATTTTACACATATCTGTCCTGTGGATGATATAATATTCCTCCCAGACGTCTAGGGGAGAGGGGGTGGGGGAAGGGGTTTGGGCTCCTGGGAAGCAAAGCCTCAACAGTCGATGTTCGCCACTCAAACACATACAGGGACACACACACACGCAATCATGTTTCAACCATTCGCACACTCTCAAACACATATACACCAGAGTATGTGAGATGAGTTGAGTGGTCGTAAATCCTGCTCATCGTTCTGTTCGAACCACTTCGCTAAAAACCTGCTCCTCGCTCAAAGAAATAAAAAACAGCCGCTCCGAATTCATTCCATTCATTAAAATCGCAATTGAACCAAAACCCATCTATTATTGCGACTACCTGGACCTAACGTTTGGTTTTGAAGTTTTAAAATCAAACCGTACAATTTGAATGAAAAGTATTTTAATAAACAACAGGAAAAGGTGACTAAGAAGCATTTATAATTTCAACTAGGCTACATGTCGTATTAAACTAACTGTAAATAGGTCAGGAGCCAGACAGGGAGCCTAAGAAGGAACGAAAATTCATTATTTATTATTATTATTAATTATTATTTCAAGGCTATAGCCGACAAACAAACACATTGTGAAGCATTTGCAAGTGCGACACACTAGGCTGGCAGGGACATTAAGCACTCGGCATTTAAACAACATTTTGTTGTATCATAGCGTATAAACTACACATATAGGTTGTGATTTACTTAGAATTAAATACGAATGAAATAAAAAAGCTTTATTATGCTCCATCTACAGGAATTCATTCTTAGAAACATGAGTTTGGCCGGAGTCTGTGGTTTCAGTGTCACGTCTAATCAAGGTGGGTGGAATCAGGCGCAGAGAGCAGAATGCGATAATAAAGTTTATTCTCCGGTGAACAAACAAACACGGTCAACCCAAACACACACAGGGTGAAATTATCCAACATAGGATAACAGACTAACCGGTGAACAAACAAACACGGTCAACCCAAACACACACAGGGTGAATTATCCAACATAGGATAACAGACTAACCGGTGAACAAACAAACACGGTCAACCCAAACACACACAGGGTGAAATTATCCAACACAGGATAACAGACTAACCGGAGAATAAGAAAACACGATAACCACGACAGACGAAAATGAATGACCAAATAAACAATCCCGCACAAAACAAGGGTGGGACAACCTACATTATATACAGACACTAATTAACTAAACAACACACAGGTGAAACCAATCAGACAAAACCAACAGATACACGAAAAGGGATCGGTAGTGGCTAGTAGGACGGTGACGAAGAACGCCGAGCACCGCCCGAACGGGCAGGAGAGCAAACCTCGGCGGAAGTCGTGACATTCAGGCCCATGTGATGGTGCCTGGAGAGCAGGTCAGCAGCGTGGAATACCCTCTCAGCGCTTCAGGACCACTGCGGATGCCGAACACCCTTTGGGACGCTCTTGCCAGGCTGAGCAGGGATGTGTAGTCGTTTTATTATATTTCTATAGCTAGGCCTAAAGGATTTGAGGTAAAATGACCCTATCAAAACAGAAAGCTACTTGAAAGATGTAAAATGCCAGGCCTATTGGGCCAAAATCAATGTTGGCCTATTAAATAGATAATATAATGAAAATTATTTTTTGGTTTATAAATACTTTGCTACAATGACACACTTAGCTAGCTACCGACCTCCTTCCTTTCTGTTAGCATGAACACATACTAAGTACCCCATCATGCTTTCGGGATACCTGTCTTTTCAGATTCCACAATCATTCTTTACTCCCTCTCTTGCCCTTGGTCCTCATCTTTGTAAATCACCTTGATTTTTCACCTGTGTGTTTTCTCAGTTTCTTTATGAAAATATTTAGCCTACTAGATGACAGTAGCTAAAGCAAGAGTCTATAGCAGCACACAAGTAGACTACAAATGCATGCTGGGCCGGTCGTGTCCTGAGGTCGTGAAGTGACTGCTACTTGAGAGAAATTGGAGCTGAGAAGGCCGACGCTCCAGCCTTTGGGAAACTCGCGCTCCGCTCTATTCCTCGTTCCACTCCAGCTCCGCTCCTCGCTCCAGCTCCACTCCAACTTCGCTCCACTCCTCGCTCCGCTCTACTCCTCGTTCCACTCCAGCTCCACTCCAGCTCCGCTCCTTGCTCCAGCTCCACTCCGACTTCACTCAACTCCTCGCTCCTCTCTACTCCTCGCTCCGCTCTACTCCTCGCTCCGCTCTACTTGCTCCGCTCCCTCTCCGCTCTGCTCCTCCAGCTCCTCTCCACTCCTCGCTCCGCTCCCTCTCCGCTCCGCTCTGCTCCTCCAGCTCCTCTCCACTCCTCGCTTCGCTCCACTCACACAAACACACACATATACAAACAGGTTCAAGCCCCTAGGAAGCAAACCCTGGAAAGCTGATGTTGAGCACAAATTGAGAACAAATTCCGTCTTACTCACACACTTGCATGGCCACACACTCTCCCAGGGGACGTGGCCTGGAAAGCTGATGTTCACAGTCCAAGGAACATCACTCCTTACTCTCAACATGCTAACAGACTCCCCCAGTACATGTTCAGAATGCCTCTACAGGCTCCCAACACAGTTACACACTCTCTCCTCCTAAAAATGCTGTAATATAATATTATAAAAATACTGTACTACTTTATATGTTTGGGTGGTATCCAGATTTTCATATTGTCATACCGGCCTTCTTTCATACTGGTATTACTGGCTTAGTACACAAAAATGCAAAAAAAGCCTATTGAGCGTCTATTACCGCAATGCTAACAGTATTATAACAAGTAATAGCGTATTTCTGTGACGGCTATAAAAATGTGTTAATTTGCACAATGTCTATGCATGCTTGTCTGAAGGAAGAACAGTACTGTCTCTGGAGCAGCATGTGTAGGCTACACGCTGTGACTGTCTGGAGTCGCTAGGGCAACAGGCCTGTCTGCTCAGAGAAGAGGGGGGAGGAGTAAATTAATAACTCATCCAAAGGGCTTTGACTCAAACACGACAGAAAGCTAACACAATATGATGCCCCGTCACCTTATTTATTCAACCACTTACTGAGATAACTAATATGTTAAATTTATGGGTTTGGGTTAAAGCAGAATTCTACGTTTTTCATGCAGGAAGAAAATATATAGCAGATTAGAAACATCTTGCTGTGTTTTGTAAATGCAGATTTAAAATGCTTGTGATTGTAATTTCTACTCGGCATCACACTCATTTTGTGCTTCAGTTGCATTTCTCCACTGGATGAGAATTCACAAACGGGCATTCTATCAGCAGACAGCGCTTTGACTGATGTGGAGCTACTTTTCTCCATCATTCTATCAGCAGACAGAGCTTTGACTGATGTGGAGCTACTTTTCTCCATCATTCTATCAGCAGACAGCGCTTTGACTGATGTGGAGCTACTTTTCTCCATCATTCTATCAGCAGACAGAGCTTTGACTGATGTGGAGCTACTTTTCTCCATCATTCTATCAGCAGACAGCACTTTGACTGATGTGGAGCAACTTTTCTCCATCATTCTATCAGCAGACAGCACTCTGACTGATGTGGAGCTACTTTTCTCCATCATTCTATCAGCAGACAGCTACTTTTCTCCAGTACTTTTCTTGGTGTAGCCAGACTACTTTTCTCCAGTACTTTTCTTGGTGTAGCCAGACTACTTTTCTCCAGTACTTTTCTTGGTGTAGCCAGACTTCTTCGCTCCAGTACTTTTCTTGGTGTAGCCAGACTACTTTTCTCCAGTACTTTTCTTGGAGTAGCCAGACTACTTTTCTCCAGTACTTTTCTTGGTGTAGCCAGACTACTTTTCTCCAGTACTTTTCTTGGTGTAGCCAGACTACTTTTCTCCAGTACTTTTCTTGGAGTAGCCAGACTACTTTTCTCCAGTACTTTTCTTGGTGTAGCCAGATTACTTTTCTCCAGTACTTTTCTTGGTGTAGCCAGACTACTTTTCTCCAGTACTTTTCTTGGTGTAGCCACACTACTTTTCTCCAGTACTTTTCTTGGTGTAGCCAGACTACTTTTCTCCAGTACTTTTCTTGGTGCAGCCAGACTACTTTTCTCCAGTACTTTTCTTGGTGTAGCCAGACTACTTTTCTCCAGTACTTTTCTTGGTGCAGCCAGACTACTTTTCCCCAGTACTTTTCTTGGTGTACCCAGACTACTTTTCTCAGGTAAAATGCTAGATTAACATTAAGCAAAACATTAGGAAATGTAGCTGGCTACATTCTTTCTATGATAAACAGTAGAAATATGATGGACATATATCGTTTTTGATTTTTAAAAATACCTTGCTTTTTCATTGTAAGCTAATTTACTTATGCCAGCCAATTAGTGTTGCACTTCTGTTGTCATCTGATGAAAATGAAAGTATTTTCTGTCTAATGTGTTTCATTAATGTATTTTATGTGAAGGAAAACTATAGGAGAAAAAAAACGTAACTTTCATTATAAAACGCGACCCCTAATACACAGCTGGACCTGCTCCCGCTTTCTCCCGTTATGCTATTTACGAACAAACACATGACTGGCTCAACTGTTCTGGGGAACTAAGCTTGTAAAATAATGTGACAGGTGAAACGAAGAACGCAATCTGCTTTATCTCCTAACATATTGCACAATTTGACTGCAGGTATTTACGTAGAAATTAGCTACAAATATAAAAATGTATTGAACAACTTCAAAGAAATGGTTTCAAGTTATTCATGGTATTGAAAAACCCTCCCGTGGCTATTTCCAAATACCCCGGTATACGGTATATACCAGTGGAGGCTGCTGAGAGGAAGACGGCTCATAATAATGGCAGGAACGGAGTGAATGGAATGGCATGAAACCATGTGTTTGAAGTACCACGAAGTACCACAAACACATATCTGCTGTGTTGCTTTCTCCCATCAGCCTTTATATATTTTCTGACATAGATGTATTAATCTGATCTGCTGTTTGTATTCCCAGAACAGCATAATGTTTAGTTGGTCTATCTACAGGTTGTAGAGAGTCTAGCCTGAGGAGACCATGCAGACCATCAAATTCACCCATTGAAAGTTTGATCAAAATCAAATCAAATGTTATGTCACATGCACCGAATACAACAGGTACCATGAAATACTTACCGTGAAATACTTACCTACAAGCCCTTAACCAACAATGCAGAGTTTTATTTCCTATTTTATTTTATAGAAAATACAATAAACACATTTAATAGAAAGTAACACACTAAAATATGTAAAAATAGCCTACCTAAGGCCAACAAATAAAAACATTGCTGCCTGCAGGGAGAAAATAAATATCCTATAAATCACATTGGCTATGCGTGACCTGTCTGCAATGAACTTCAAACATTGTGTCAACTATCAACTGGGTCCGACCTAGTGCTTGCACTATCAAACTTGCAACTGTTGGACAGTATTCTGGGCCCTCAGAGTTTCCCACACCAGTGAGCTCCGGACAGACACTGCTAAGCTATGTGCAAGGGATAAGTAGTAATCAGGTAGGTATAACGGAGACACTGAGAGTCAAGGAGGTGCAGATGAAACGTTTAAAAAATATATATTTAAAAAATACTTTGAGAAGCTCCACAGCTTATTAGTGGTGGTGAAATACTATCAGATCCCCAAATGGGCACATTTATATGCTTACATTTGCAAGTAGGCCAGGTAGCCTAGGCCTACTGCCATGCATAATCAGGTGTGTGTCCTTACACAACATTGACAGGAGCTCTCCAAACAAAAGACACTGAATAAATTGACAAAACTTGTAAATGGAATGAAATAAACCAAAACTTGTTTCTCACAAGTGTAGCATAGGTTGTGCGCTCTGCAAACAACTCCAACAATGAGAACAGTAAAAGACTGGAATAATATTGAATGCATTAAGGGAAATTACTGTAACCAAACAAACATTGTAGATTAGAAATTATGGGGATTAACAGAATGTATTACTGGTGATATGTAATAGGGAATTGATAGACACTAACAATCAAATAAATCTAGGTCGAAAAACAGCCTACCGACCAAATACTCGATCCGTCGACTAAATGGGGGAAGTATCAGTACCAAGTCAATGTGCAGGGGTACGATGTAATTGAGATAGATATGTACATATTGGCAGGGGTAAAGCGACTAGGCAACAGGATAGATAATAAGCAGTAGCGTATGTGATGTGTCAAAAGAGTTGGGGTCAATGTCTGGGTAGCTATTGGTTAACTACTTAGCCTTCGTATTTTAAGGTTCTGTATTTATTTTCTTAGTCAACCTTTTTCTGTTTCGTTGTGTTCTTGAACGTAGCCCTGTTTCTTTGTGTTCTTGAATATAGCCCTGTCTTTCATTTTTGTTCATTGATTTCACCTGTGTTAGTTACTCACCTGGTCTCATCAGCTCCTTATTTAATTCAGTTCATTCTGTTTGTGAGGTGTTGTTTGTTTTGACTCTACGAAGCCTTTTCCTAGCTCGTTTGTGAGAACCAGTTATAGCCTTCATTCCTAGTTTTGATTCACCTGCCTGTTTGCCTACCTGTGTATGACAATTGCTTGTCCGGTGACCACGACTCCTGCCTTCTGTGAAGGTGAAATAAACACCTGCTGCACTCTGCATGTGAATCTATACCTTTTTCTACCTGAGTATTCATTACACGTATGGCTTGGGGGTAGAAGCAGTTCAGGGTGCGTGCATGTGACTGTATAACAGGTTCAAACCAGGGTTGGGTCAATTCTGTTTTCAACTCATGCAATTCAGGAAGTGAAAAGTAAGTTATTTTTAAACTCATGAATTGAATGTAAATTCTGTACTTATCTCAGACACTATATCTGTTATATTGTGTTTATTATGAGGAAGTGGATGTATAAACACGTATTACTTACGTAGGCCTTTTAATCGTCCTGGAACATAGTAGACCTTTTAATCGTCCTGGAACATAGTAGACCTTTTAATCTTCCTGGAACATAGTAGACCTTTTAATCCTCCTGGAACATAGTAGACCTTTTAATCGTCCTGGAACATAGTAGACCTTTTAATCGTCCTGGAACATAGTAGACCTTTTAATCGTCCTGGAACATAGTAGACCTTTTAATCGTCCTGGAACATAGTAGACCTTTTAATCGTCCTGGAACATAGTAGACCTTTTAATCGTCCTGGAACATAGTAGACCTTTTAATCGTCCTGGAACATAGTAGACCTTTTAATCCTCCTGGAACATACTAGACCTTTTAATCCTCCTGGAACATAGTAGACCTTTTAATCGTCCTGGAACATAGTAGACCTTTTAATCGTCCTGGAACATAGTAGACCTTTTAATCGTCCTGGAACATAGTAGACCTTTTAATCCTCCTGGAACATAGTATACCTTTTAATCGTCCTGGAACATAGTAGACCTTTTAATCCTCCTGGAACATAGTAGACCTTTTAATCCTCCTGGAACATAGTAGACCTTTTAATCCTCCTGGAACATAGTAGACCTTTTAATCCTCCTGGAACATAGTAGACCTTTTAATCCTCCTGGAACATAGTAGACCTTTTAATCGTCCTGGAACATAGTAGACCTTTTAATCGTCCTGGAACATAGTAGACCTTTTAATCCTCCTGGAACATAGTAGACCTTTTAATCCTCCTGGAACATAGTAGACCTTTTAATCCTCCTGGAACATAGTAGACCTTTTAATCCTCCTGGAACATAGTAGACCTTTTAATTCTCCTGGAACATAGTAGACCTTTTAATTCTCCTGGAACATAGCAGACCTTTAATCCTCCTGGAACATAGTAGACCTTTTAATCCTCCTGGAACATAGTAGACCTTTTAATCCTCCTGGAACATAGCAGACCTTTTAATCCTCCTGGAACATAGTAGACCTTTTAATCCTCCTGGAACATAGTAGACCTTTTAATCGTCCTGGAACATAGTAGACCTTTTAATTATCCTGGAACATAGCAGACCTTTAATCCTCCTGAACATAGTAGACCTTTTAATCCTCCTGGAACATAGTAGACCTTTTAATCCTCCTGGAACATAGCAGACCTTTTAATCCTCCTGGAACATAGTAGACCTTTTAATCCTCCTGGAACATAGTAGCCCTGTCACTTAACATGTTTAAATGTTCAAGTCATTCCTCTTCATCTCGCACGCATTATCGTTTCATCAATAGTCTGAGAAAAATATACAGTATATCTTGCATTTTTCATTTTCTCGATTTCTCTTCACTATGTAAGCAAGCATGATATTAACTTTATCTCTTAAAGGAAGGAAGTTAGACTTGCACAAAAAGAGTACACTCCCTCCTATAAGTATTAAGAAATAACATCACTTGATTCACACTTGAATTTAGTTCAACTGCACCACCAGTACAGGTTTAGGTATCCGTGGATGTTGGCAGGAAGTATGTTTGTAGGACTTCTCCTCTTTATACCAGGTCTGCTGGCTGCAGTTGTGGTAGTTTTATTTTGTAGAAAGGAGAGTGTTTGCACCTTAGGATCGTCTGTAGAATTGTCCTGCGATTTGGAAATCCAGGAAACCGGAAGTAAATTTAAAGAATTCTACTGGTTTAACAACGACAACAGGAAGAAATGGAAGGACACAACCATTCCGGAGGATCTGATTAAAGATCCAGAGTATGGAGGACATTTGAGATCTGGTGGTGTTGGGGGTTCCGGTCAATATTCCCATACTCTTAAGATCAGTGATTTGAGACTGAGGGACTCCGCTGAGTATAAGTTAACTCAGAGAACTCAGGATGGCAGAACAGCGAATATGGGACAACTGTTTGTCACAGGTCTGAAGGTAAGGAAGAATCCAGACACTGTGAAAGAGGGACAGAAAGTAACACTGACCTGCAGCACCAAATGTACTCTGAGTGACAACCTCAACCCTACCTACATCTGGTACAAGAACGGACAACAGCTAATCAACCCAAAAACCCTAAATACTAGCCTGCACCTAGACCCATTCAACATTACGGATGCTGGCAGCTACTCCTGTGCTGTAAATGATCTCTGTTCTCCTGCACTTTGTGTACTGGATAACGGTTGGGATGTGCGATACACAAACAAGACAATCTGCGCCATAACAGGGTCATCTGTGGACATGCCTTGCACTTGCACATACCCGAGTGGACAGACCATCACACAGACTCTCTGGTCAAAAACTGTGGATCCCAAGGGGAAGCCTGAAGACTTGGAGTATGAGCAGGCCTTTCTCATTGACCTGGCCCGGGTATCCTGGAAGGATATTGACCTCATTCAGTCAGTAGAGGATGCCTGGTTATTCTTTAAAAGTGCTTTCCTCACCATCTTAAATAAGCATGCCCCAATCCCAAAAAAATAGAACCAGGAACAGATATAGCCCTTGGTTCACTCCAGACCTGACTGCCCTTGACCAGCACAAAAACATTCTGTGGCGTTCTGCATTAGCATCGAATAGGCCCCGCGATATGTAACTTTTCAGGGAAGTTAAGAACCAATATACACAGGTAGTTAGGAAATCAAAGGCTAGCTTTTTCAAACAGAAATTTGTATCCTGTAGCACCAACTCCAAAAAGTTCTGGGACACTGTAAAGTCCATGGAGAATAAGAGCACTTCCAACCAGCTGCCCACTGCACTGAGGCTAGGAAACACTGTCCCCACCGATAAATCCACTATAATTGAGAATTTCAATAAGCATTTTTCTAAGGCTGGCAATGCTTTCCACCTGGCTACCACTACCCCGGTCAACAGCTCTGCACCCCCCACAGCAACTTGCTCAAGCCTCCCCCATTTCTACTTCACCCAAATCCAGACAGCTGTTGTTCTGAAAGAGCTGCAAAATCTGGACCCCTACAAATCAGCTGGGCTAGACAATCTGGACCCTCTCTTTCTAAAATGATCTGCCGCAATTGTTGCAACCCCTATTACTAGCCTTCTCAACCTCTCTATCGTATTGTCTGAGATCCCCAAAGATTGGAAAGTTGCCTTGGTCATCCCCCTCTTCAAAGGGGGAGACACCCTAGACCCAAAATGTTACAGATCTATATTTATCTTACAGTGTCTTTCTAAGGTCTTCGAAAGCCAAATTAACAAACAGATTTCGAATCCCACCGTACCTTCTCCGCTATGCAATTTGGTTTCCAAGCTGGTCATGGGTGCACTTCAGCCACGCTCAAGGTCTTAAACGACATCAAAACCACCATCGATAAAAGGCAATACTGTGCAGCTGTATTCATCGACCTGGCCAAGGCTTTCGACTCTGTCAATCACCGCATTCTTATTGGCAGACTCAACAGCCTTGGTTTCTCAAATGACTGGTTCACCAACTACTTCTCAGACAGAGTTCAGTGTGTCAAATTGGAGGTCCTGTTGTCCAAACCTTTGACAGTCTCTATGGGGGTGCACAGTGTTCAATTCTCGGGCTGGCTCTTTTCTCTGTATACATTTGAAGTCGGAAGTTAACATACACTTAGGTTGGAGTCATTAAAACCAGTTTTTCAACCACTCCACAAATTTCTTGTTAAGCTCTCTGGGATATTCGGGACGGTAGCGTTCCACCTCAACAACAGCCAGTGAAAGTGTAGGGCGCCAAACTCAAAACAACAGAAATCCCATAATTAAAATGACTCAAACATACAAGTATTTCACACCATTTTAAAGATAAACTTGTTGTATATCCAGCCACAGTGTACGATTTCAAAAAGGCTTTACGATGAAAGCACACCAAACGATTATGTTAGGTCAGTACCTAGTTACAGAAAAACACAGCCATTTTTCCAGCCAAAGAGAGGAGAAATAGAGAGAAAATGAATCACTAATCTTTGATGATCTTCATCAGATGACACTCATAGGACTTCATGTTACACAATACATGTATGTTTTGTTCGATAAAGTTCATATTTATATCCAAAAATCTCAGTTTACATTGGCGCGCTACGTTCAGTAGTTCCAAAACATCCGGTGATTTTGCAGAGAGCCACATCAATTTACAGAAATACTCATAATAAACATTGCTAAAAGATACAAATGTTATGCATGGAATTTTAGATCCACTTCTCCTTAATGCAACCGCTGTGTCAGATTTCAAAAAAGGTTAACTGAAAAAGCACACCATGCAATAATCTGAGTACAGCGCTCAGACAACAAAACAAGCCATACAGATATCTGCCATGTTGTGGAGTCGACAAAGTGAGAAATAGCATTATAAATATTCACTTACCTTTGATCTTCATCAGAACGCACTCCCAGGAATCCCAGTTTACAATAAATGTTTGATTTGTTTGATAAAGTCCATCATTTATGTCCAAATACCTCCTTTTTGTTCGCACGTTTAGTACACAATCCAAACTCACGATGTGCAGGCAGGTCCAGGCGAAAGTTCAGATGAAAAGTCACTTTACAGTCTGTAGAAACATGTCAAACGAAGTATAGAATCAATCTTTAGGATGTTTTTTTATCATAAATCTTCAATAATGTTCCAACCGGAGAATTCCTTTTTCTGTAGAAATGCAATGGAATGCAAGCTAACTCTCACATGAGCGCGCGTGATCAGCTCATGCCACTCTTGCAGACCTCTGACTCATTCAGCTCCCATTCCCCCCTCTTTCACAGTAGAAGCATCAAACAGAGTTCTAAAGTCTGTTGACATCTAGTGGAAGCCTTAGAAAGTGCAATATGACCCCATAGACACTGTATATTCGATAGGCAATGACTTGAAAAACTACAAACCTCAGATTTCCCACTTCCTGGTTGGATTTTTTTCTCAGGTTTTTGCCTGCCATATGAGTTCTGTTATACTCACAGACATCATTCAAACAGGTTTAGAAACTTCAGAGTGGTTTCTATCCAAATCTACTAATGATGTGCATATATTAGCAACTGGGCCTGAGTAGCAGGCTGTTTACTCTGGGCACCTTATTCATCCAAGCTTCTCAATACTGCCCCCCAGTCCCATAGAAGTTAACAAACTATAGTTTTGGCAAGTCGGTAAGGACATCTACTTCGTGCATGCCACAAGTCATTTTTACAACAATTGTTTACAGACAGATTATTTCACTTATAACTCACTGTATCACAATTCCATTAGGTCAGAAGTTTACATACACTAAGTTCACTGTGCCTTTAAAGAGCTTGGAAAATAAAATAAAAATTATGTCATGGCTTTAGAAGCTTCTGATAGGCTAATTGACACCATTTGAGTCAATTTGAGGTGTACCTGTGGATGTATTTTAAGGCCTACCCTCAAACGCAGGGCCTCTGCTTGACATCATGGGAAAATCAAAAGAAATCAGCCAAGACCTCAGAAAACAAATGGCAGACCTCAGACTGTTTGGCCATAATGGCCATCGTTATGTTTGGAGGAAAAAGGGTGAGGCTTGCAAGCCGAAGAACCCCATCCCAACTGTGAAGCACGGTGGCAGCATCATGTTGTGGTGGTGCTTTGCTGCAGAAGGGACTGGTGCACTTCACAAAATAGATGGCATCATGAGGGAGGAAAATTATGTGAATATATTGAAGCAACATCTCAAGACATCAGTCAGGAAGTTAAAGCTTGGTCGTAAATGGGTCTTCCAAATTGACAATGACCCCAAGCATACTTCCAAAGCTGTGGCAAAATGCCTTCAGGACAACAAAGTCAAGATATTGGAGTGGCCATCCCTGACCTCAGTCCCATAGAATATTTGTGGGCAGAACTGAAAATGTGTGCGTGAGCAAGGAGGCCTACAAACCTGACTCCGTTACACCAGCTCTGTCAGGAGGAATGGGCCAAAATTCACCCAACTTATTGTGGGAAGCTTGTGGAAGGCTACCTGAAACGTTTGACCCAAGTCAAACCATTTAAAGGCAATGCTACCAAATACTAATTGAGTGTATGTAAACTCTTGACCCACTGGGAATGTGATGAAAGAAATTAAGGCTGAAATAAATCATTCTCTCTACTATTATTCTGACATTTCATAATCTTAAAATAAAGTGGTGATCCTTACTGAACTAAGACAGGACATTTTTACTAGGATTAATTGTCAGGAATTGTGAGAAACTGAGTTTAAATGTATTTGGCTAAGGTGTATGTAAACTTCCGACTTAAACTGTACGTCAATGATGTTGTTTTTGCTGTTGGTGATTCTCTGATCCACCTCTACGCAGACAACACCATTTTTTATACTTCTGGCCCTTTGGACACTGTGTTAACTAACCTCCAGACGAGCTTCAATGCCAACCAACACTCCTTCCGTGGCCTCAAAATGCTCTTAAATGCAAGTAAAACTAAATGCATGCTCTTCAACCGATCGCTGCCCGCACCTGCCTACCCGTCTAGCATCACTGCTCTGGACAGTTCTGACTTAGAATATGTGGACAACTATAAATACCTAGGTGTCTGGTTAGACTGTACTCTCTCCTTCCAGACTCACATCCCCAATCCAAAATTAAATATATTATCTGCTTCCTATTTCACAACATGCTACAAAATAGCCTCCAACACTCTACTCAGCAAACTGGATGTAGTCTGTCACAGTGCCATCCATTTTGTCACCAAAGCCCCATATACTGCCCACCACTGCGACATGTATGCTCTCGTTGGCTGGCCCTCACTACATATTCGTCGCCAAACCCACTGGCTCCAGGTCATCTCTAAATCTTTGCTAGGTTAAGCCCCGCCTTATCTCAGCTCACTGGTCACCATAGCAGCACCCACCCGTAGCACGCGCTCCAACAGGTATATTTCACTGGTCACCCCGAAAGCCAATTCCTCCCTTGGCCGCCTTTCCTTCCAGTTCTCTGCTGCCAATGACTGGAACAAACTGAAAAATCACTGAAGCTGGAGACTCATCACCCTCACTAACTTTAAGCATCATCTGTCAGAGCAGTTTACAGATTATTGCACCTGTACATATCCCATCTGTAATACCTCATCCCCATATTGTTATTTTGCTCCTTCTTTATTTTGCTCCCAGTATCTCTACTTGCACATTCATCTTCTGCACATCTATCACTCCAGTGTTTAATTGCTATATTGTAGTTATTTTGCCACTATGGCCTATTTATTGCCTCACCTCCCTAATCTTACCTCATTTGCACACACTGTTCTATTGTGTTATTAACTGTACGTTTGTTTATTCCATGTGTAACTCTGTTGTTTTTGTCTCACTGCTTTGCTTCATCTTGGCCAGGTCGTAGTTGTAAATGAGAACTTGTTCTCAGCTGGCCTACCTGGTTAAATCAAGGTGAATTTTTAAAGATATATTTTTTAATAAAGCTTGTGTGCAGTACTGTGGAGATAAGGAGACTGACTGCACCCTGAAAGTCACAGAGCTGAGACAGAGGGACTCAGCCAAGTACAGTTTTAGATTTCAAACACAACAGGGGAACTACAATGACCAATTTCAGGTCACTCTGTCTGTCACAGATGTACGTGTAAACGTTAGTCCTGACATTGTCATGGAGGGAGAGGAAGTCCGGATCTTGTTCGAGACTTCCTGCTTTCTGAACCTTAACTCTATTAACTACATCTTCTATAAGGACAGCCCAAACCAACACTGGGGTATCATATACCTTGGCCCAGTCAGCAGTGAGGATGTAGGCAGCTACTCCTGTGCATTGGTTGTCCTCGAAAAGGACTGGTCCCTTGCAGCTATGCTCATTGTGAGATATCCTCCAAGTTCCACCACTGTGACAGTCAATAAAATATTGGAAGGCGGTGCAGTGACTCTGACCTGCAGCAGTGATGCCAACCCACCAGTGGAGAAATACACCTGGTACCGAAGGAACGGAACTGAAGTGACGGTTTTACAGGGAGAAACAAATTTACACCAGTGTCAGTCTTGGGTACATTGACCAGTACTTCTGTGAGACTAAGAATGAGATTGGAGCTCAGAACTGTACCTGGGACCTGACCACAGATGATAGACCAGTGTCTTGGTTCCTGTACTGGGGGTGGCGACTGTCCTGACTGCTGGAACTCTTCTAGTCCTCAGCTACTACACACTGAATGGAGAATCCGTGGAGAAAGTGATCTCAGATACACTGAGAGTCCAGTATGTCAGTAAGGATGCCTCAACGTGTGTGAGAAGGAGAGCATAGATCATATCTACGCTGACGCTGCTGAGTTCAATGACATACAGGATGAACCTGATGAGCATGATGACCTACAGGATGACACCTACACAGCCCTTCAGAAAGACCCTCGCCGCTCAGTGTACGATACTATTGCTAACAGAGAATCACCATAGAACCTGAACTGAAGACCTATGGCAACAAACCAAAGACAGGCCTAACACCTTTTCCCTCTGCTATCACATTGACCTGTGTGTGATGTTTTCCAGACATTGACCTTTAATGTTTGAGTTTATGCTGGACTTGAATAAGCGTGCTGAATTGTTTTGCTGTTGGCTACTGGCTACTGCTATTGTAAATTGTGTTAGATTTTTTGGTGTTAGAGTTGATTGTTGCTTACTACACAAGATGAGGTTGAAAGGAATGTCATCAAATCAAATGCATGTTTTCCTATTCTTTATATTAAGTGAAATATATTCAAATATACCATTAGGGATTGCCACTTTCCTAATTACTGCTCATACTCTGGTAATTATCTTTAATAAAACAATTGAAGCTTGTAGATCGGGCAATAACCAAAGCTATTCTATAGCTAAGATAACTAGGAATACATCAGCAATCGTGCAGACCTTTCAGTATTGTTAATATAATACTAAGGTGTTTCTAAGTCAATGAAATTTCAATAAATGTTTGCTATATGATAAGAAAAACATGTGTTGACCCCTGGTTTCTTAGCATACTGTAGTACTCTTCACATAGTCATTTCATTGATGGCAGTTTTTTTTATTAGCAGCTACACACATACACACATATGTACACACATACACACATATGTACACACATACACACATATGTACACACATACAAAAATATTGTCCCTAACTCACATATTTTACCAATAACAAACATACCATTTTGAAACTTCAGAATCTGTTATGAATACATGAAAGTTCAGAGTACATTGAGGGAGTTACTACTTTCAATAAATACAAAAATACATTTTGTATGAGGTTTTCATCAGACAGATATACACTCACCACGCCCACCTCCCAGTACCAACTACCATACTGCAAGCTAATTGGTCACCTATCACAATACACTGCACCAGCCCTTTTCCTGTATGGCCTACATTTTTACTGCAGCCACTCTGAAATGTCAGCAGTGTTCTATAAATATCAGAGAGGGGAGAGGAACACACTCAGTCAGAGCAGCATAGCAGAACACAGGGATGTTGTGAGAGGAGTACACACAGTGAAGGTATGTATGGGAAGTAACATTTATTCTGTCTCTCAATGCTCAAACTGGTGCCTTGCTCTCCCTAAACGGCAGGTGCTGCGGTCTGTGCCAGGGGGGTCACCTCCCTCTGAGACTGTCGGGGTCTTCGTGAACAGCACAGACAGTAAAACACTGACACACACAATAGGCTGAGGACATCAGCTCAGCAAGGAAGTGTAGTCCACCACCACTTCATAACTGAGAGAGAGAAGAGAGAGAAAGGTAAAGTAGTGTAGAGAGACTGAGAAGTCATTTAACCTCATTTTAGCCCTGGTTACCTGTGCTGTAGTGAGGATTATTCAGGATTAGAGTGAGGAATGAGCTGGAATACAAGGCCACTAGGCCACTCTCACACACCACTTTAACAAACACTGAAAAAACAGCACTCTGGGAAAATGAGTCTGCTGATGGATTGGACTGCCACTTAACCTTGCGCAACCATCTGCCCATGCCTACACACACAAACACATACAGACACACACACTTGTGTGGCCAACTGATCCTTGCACACTAGGTTATTAGTATTTCCCTAAGAAGTGATGAGGAATGTTGAAATCCCACAACGGGAGAGGAGCGACTAAGTTAGAAAGCCCAGGAAAGAGAAAGTTTTTCCACTATTTCCATCTTAAAGCCACCTCATTCTATTTACCTGATTGTCACCAAATATCTGTCTCTAACCAGGTTTCCATCCTTTTATGCAAATAAAGTACACCTCAGATAAAAAATGTCACGACAGGCCTGATGGAAACAGAAAATGTGTCAGTAAACTTTCCAATCGTCGACCCCAAAAAATACGACAAAGTGGGATTTTGATGTGTCGTTAAAATAAATTATGTGAGAAATGTCAGTGGAACTGCTTATATGCGCAAATATTGATATAATAAATCAACTTGGAGTCACGCGGTGACATCTTTTGTGGTCCTCCCACTATGACTCGTCGGGAAAGCATGTTTATTAGGCTACAGATTAAATACATGCTGATGAACTTCACAGGGTGGTGAAAGTGCAAGGTGACGATCTTGATGCTCCTTTCCAATAAACATCGAGGGTCTTATTCTGATGGCATGATCAGCGATGCTTGGCTTCCGTTTGACAAATGAAAATGATCGCGTTCTCTTGTCGATAATAACAGGTAGGCTATACCCACAGTGTCTGCGAGCTGTTTGCTAGAGTGCCCATGTCCATACCAGAGTGGGCACACTCGCTCTATAAACCGCAACATTTGTTTGTGAGAAACCCATGAGTAGAGTTGAAAATGTGATGGAAACCCATTTCACTTGTATTTTGTTATTCGCATCGATCATCATGTCACCAGAATAAGACCCTAAATATTTATTGGAAAGGACCATCAAGATCACCTTGCACTTTCACCACCCTGTGAAGTCCATCATAAATTATTTCATCTGTAGCCTAATAAAGTGTTTGGTTTGCTGAGTCGTAGTGGAAGGACCACATACCATACCATTGCATGACTCCAAGTTTACTTCGATATAATGGTTATTATATCAATATTTGCTTTGCGCATAAATGCGTTTCATTTAATACATTTTACAGACACAAAAAGATTCCACCATGTCGAACAAACAAATGATCTGTCAGTGTAGTGGTGTAATATTGGATATGTGTATTATACACCTCACATGCTAGAATAAGCAATTAGCCTATTAAAATATTTATCTGACTCCATAAAGATGATTCAAATATGCAAGAGATTATAATTGATTTAGAGTTCAGCTCATGAAACATGGGACCAACACTTTACATGTTGTGTTTAGATATTTTTTCAGTGTATATTTCCACACTGTGAGGTTGGAGTAATACTGTGCAATTAGTTACAATTAAATGAGTTAATAGACCAATAAAAAAGAGTTCCAAACCTCTCTGCCAGTTTTTCCATTTTCCCCATCCAACTTCAACTCAGACCAATCCCAGACAGCCGTAGCTAAATTCTTGCTTGAGAAATTGCTCTTTGCTAAGAGGCATTTTCTGTTTCTTTTTGACCATTTTAATTGAAATCAATCACAATGAGGTACTTCATTTTTACCCCAAAATGATTTGATAATAAGATAAAAACATCTGCATGGCCCCTTTTCACCCCTTTTCTTGCATTCTCTCTTAGTGCTGTCTGTTGACTTTCAACCTCACCCGCTCTGCCTCTTTTCCTCTTTCTCTGCCTGGCTCTCCCTTATAGACTGAGTGGAATAGGACATCTGAAAGGGCAGAGTGGGATGTTTTTGTTGCACTATAGGGATGGACATGTATTGCCACAGCAGACAGAGAGGTGTTTGAAAGAGAAGGGTGAGCTTTAACACTATGCTTAGTTCTGTAAAGTACTCCAGATACTTAAAAGTACTGTACTTTACTATTTATATTTTTGACAGCTTTTACTTTTACTTCACTACATTCCTAAAGAAAATAATGTACTTTTTACTTTTTGTAAGTTATGTCTGAGTGTTGGAGTGTGCTCCTGGCCGTCCGTAAATACAATTATAAATAAAGATAGTTTTGTTTTGCTTAATATAATGAGTTTGATGTTTAACATTTACTTTTTACTTTTACTCAAGTATGACAATTGAGTACTTTTTCCACCACTGACTCTATGCTCCACAAGCACCTTGTCCATTGGGCATAGGTCTTGGCCATTATTCCTGCATGTCATATATTGAATGGGAATGTAACCATATTCATATTATTATCACAGAGAGATGGATTCCCACCCACTACTGCTAGAGAAAGCCAGCTAAGCCCCACCCAGTTACAGCCTGCACCTATTAGATCACAGAGCTAGTGTAAACATCGCTCTGTTGCTAAAGCCTGAAATAGAGACCCATCGGACATTCTCCGAGCACGCCATGGTTTTTCGTCAATTTTTTTTATCTTGCCCATGCATTTGGTGCCCCCACCACACCCAGCTAACTTTCTGCATTTCTACACATTTTGTCATGAGACTGAGATAAAATGTTGCAGTTTCAAGCCCAGCTAATTTCCTGCAATTCTACACATTTTGCCATGAGGCTGAGAGAACATTTAGCAGTTTTAAACCAAATCTCCGGCCCACCTCCCCCAAAAATCTGTCCCTTTTGCACCCTTGGCACTAATGAGACTTGACTTGCAAACCCTTCACGTCAGGGCCTCCCGAGTGGGGCAGTGGTCTAAGGCACTGCATCACAGGACTAGCTGTGCCACTAGAGATTGTGGGTTTGAGTCCAGGCTGTCGCATCTGGCTGCGACCGGGAGACCCATGGGGCGGCGCCCAATTGGTACAGCGTCGTCCGGGTTAGGGGAGGGTTTGGCCGGCAGGGATGTCCTTGTCCCATTGCGCACTAGCACCTCCTGTGGCGGGCCGGGCACAGTGCACGCTGACACAGGTGTATGGTGTTTCCTCTGACACATTGGTGCGGCTGGCTTCCGGGTTAAGCGAGCATAGTGTCAAGAAGCAGTGCGGCTTGGCAGGGTCGTGTTTTGGAGGATGCACGGCTCTCAACCTTTGCCTCTCCCGAGTCCGTACGGGAGTTGCAGCGATGAGACAAGACTGTAACTACCAATTGGATACCACCAAATTGGGGAGAACAATTTGTAAAAATGACAAATAATAAAAAATTAAATTTCAGTCGGGAATCCTTGAAGCGACCCATCCTCTCATTCATAGATGTACTTAAACGCTCTCACATAGAGGGGTACAGTCCCAGTTAGGGAAAGGTAACCTGTACTGGAGGTCATCCATTTTTAGATACAGTTAAATTATTCAACCTGAAACCTCCCCTCTACATACACTCTTTTCAAAATGACTCCTATTTTAGATAGGTATTATACAGGACATTGCACTTCTGATGTTATATGATTTAATACGGTTGATTTATGATCAACATAACCTCTGCCGCTATTCCAGGTATTGTGTGTTCTAGTCTCTAACCAATGTTGTTTGTGTGTGTTGCAGGACAGTGGGGAGGACTCCCACAGGATTGCACAGTCCCCAGTCGTCCATGTCAGGGGGCTGTGTGAGGCTGTGGTGGAGGCTGACCTGGTGGAGGCCCTGGAGAAGTTTGGACCCATATGGTAAGAATCCACCCAAATGTGTTGGGTGGTATATGCACCCCACCCCTTAACCCCTTGTTTTCCTCATTGTTAGACCTAATAACGAAAAGGCATTTATCCCATCCTTTTGTTCAACATAGGAAAATATGCACAGAAAGTTGTTTTACCAAATATTTAAGAGATAGAAATGGTTTTAAAAAAGAAGTGGTAATATGTCATACAGTACAAAGATGTGTAGGCGGCTTAACTTACCCTATACCTGGGGTAAGTTGTGCCAAGAGACCACGTTTTTTGGACAAGATATGTTCTCAAAACTGTAACGGTTACATGAATTCTGATTATTTCCAGGTATAAACAACACCCTAAAATATGTACATTTCTTTGTTAGAATGAATAATGTGTTTCCCTTGACGGAGTGATGCTGAATGGAAAAGATTGCTCAGAGAACCCCACTCTCCCCTACCTCACAGAGACCTTGAGTAACAGAGAGATCTCAGTGTTACTTAGGCTCCTTATGTGGTGCAATATTCATTAACATCCCATCAACCCTAAGAGAGCTGTGGAAACAGCATACGACAGCATGGGTAACCCACAACATAGGGACAATCTAGCGTACCATGGTAACTGTAGAAACTATGGTAACTGTCCAATTAGACCAGCACTGCCCACAGTATTGTCACAGCAGTAGTTTCTCCCCTCCTCTGTTTTGTGTCCTTTTGTGTTGAGCCACTTTAGGCCCAGTGCATCTATGATCATTTTTTGAAGGTCATTTAAACAAGAAGTAAATAGAGCAGTTTCCTTTCTGCTAGAATTGTTTGACAGTTGCCCAAAACCTCACAATTTGACTAGGAAATGTTTTACAATCCAAACTTGCAGTTTAAATTCTGTCAGTTCAGGACATGAGTTCTTATTGGGGAAATCTCAAAGAGACCCTCTTCCCAATAGTGCTCTCTATATGGCATTACAGTAGTCAGCAGGGAATAGGGTGTAATTTGACCCTCAGTCCATTCAGAGTAATGGACACATTTTCCACTCAGTCAATTGAATTCTAATGGACTTCCTTGTTGTTCTGTGTTGATGGCAGCTATGTGATGATGATGCCCTTTAAGCGGCAGGCGCTGGTGGAGTTTGAGATGGTGGAGAGTGCTGATAAGTGTGTGGCGTGTGGGAGTAGCGAGGCCGTCTACATCGCAGGCCAGCAGGCCTTCTTCAACTACTCCACCAGCAAGAGGATCACTCGCCCCACCAACTCAGACAACCCCAACAGTGGCAACAAAGTCCTGCTCCTGTCTATCCAGAATCCCCTCTACCCCATCACCACGGTAATCAGTGCTGAAAATACATACTGTATTATACATTACAATGATCAAATATATGTATAATATGCCATTTAGCAAACGCTTTTATCCAAAGCAACTTACAGTCATGTGTTCGTTCATTTTGCGTACGGGTGGTCCCAGGAATCAAACCCACTATCCAGGCATTAAAAGCACCATACTCTATCAACTGAGCGACAAAGAACCATTACCACAGTGGCAGTTATGAAGTCGCTCTGTGCCACGCCCCTGGTACTGTATGTATGCTATTCTCTCACCATGGTAACAGCAGCTAACGAGAGTCCCTGATTATTGCCCATATTAACAGTAGTCAAATTTAAAAAATATATGAATCTAAAGCATTGTGTATTATCATTTTTTGTACTCTTTCTTGCTCTCTCACTCCTCTATATCTCAATGTTATCTCTCTCTGTCTCCCTCTCGCTCCTAATGTGAGCCGACGGGCTGCATTTAGAAAGTCGTGTTTTAAAGCATCCTGGGGCTGTTTCAAGGTTTATTTCTCCCGGAGTTTGCATATCCCCCCTCCCCGTTGCTCTCTCTCTCATCTCCCCCTGCTCTCTTTCTCTCTTTCTCCCTCTCAGGTGCTGATAGATAGAGAGGGATCTCAGCGGGGCGTCTGTAGATGTGTTCAGATAGCATGTGTCTGATGATTAGAATACCAGGAAGCTCACGTATATCAGTCTTCCTCAGATATGGATGAACAACTAGGCTGAGAAAGCATCCAGCACTGCTTCCCTGTGTCTAATTCCAGCTGAGCAGAGAGGAAATACAATAGATATGCACGCTGGTCATGGATAGGGTTGAATTGTCTTATTATTGAGTCAAACATAGTCTGATTAGAGAGACACAGTCACTGTGCTAGAACATACAAGCATTATGGAAGAATGAACACACACTAAAGGACTGATAGATGTATGCACATAGATATACACTCAGTCTTATAGATAGACATGCAATGCCATACTAGAGTGTCTTATATCAAGACCAATGGAACTTTAAAATGGATTACATATAGGTTCCTGCATCCAGATTGCTCTCGCTATTGTATAATTGTGTAATGGCACCGGAGGATATGGCTGCCGTTTTACGGGCTCCTAACCAACTGTGCTATTTTGTTTGTTTTTTCGCATTGTTTGTAACCCATTTTGTACATAAAGTTGCTGCTACCGTCTCTTGTGACCGAAAAGAGCTTCTGGACATCAGAACAGCGATTACTCACCTCGAACTGGACAGCGATTTCTTCTTTAATGAGTCCGACGTGAAGGATATACTACTTTGTTGAGACAAGGCCCAAATCCCCGTCATCCGTGTGAAGAAAAGACGGAGAATTTGCAGACGAGTAGGTAAACCACCACTACTCTCCGTATTATTGGCCAACATGCAATCATTGGAAAACAAACTAGACGATCTACGATTAAGACTATCCTACCAACGGGACATTTGAAACTGTAATATCTTATGTTTCACAAGATGTGGCTAAACGACGACACGGATAATATAGAGCTGGCTGGCTTCTCCGTGCATTGGCAGAACAGAGCAGCTATTTCTGGTAAGATGATGGGCGGGGTGTGTGTCTATTTGTCAATAACTGCTGATGCGCAATGTCTAATATTAAAGTAATCTCGAGGTATTGCTCACCTGAGGTAGAATACCTCATGATAAGCTAGACCACACTGTCTACCAAGAGAGTTCTCATCTATGTAGCCGTCTATTCACCACCACAAACCGATAGGTTTATAAGGCCATAAGCAAACAAGAAAATGCTCATCCAGAAGCAGCGCGCCTAGTGGCCGGGGACTTTAATGCAGGGAAACTTAAATCCGTTTTGCCTAATTCCACCAGAGGAAACAAAACTCTAGACCACTTTTACTCCACACACAGAGACGCATACAAAGCTCTCTCTCGCCTTCCATTTGGCAAATCTGACCATAATTCTATCCTCCTTATTCCTGCTTACAAGCAAAAACTTAAGCAGGAAGTATGCACGCTGGTCATGGATAGGGTTGAAATGTCTTATTATTGAGTCAAACAGAGTCTGCTTAGAGAGACACGGAAGTGGTCAGAGGATGCGGATGCTACGCTACAGTACAATTTTGCTAGCACAGACTGGAATATGTTCCCGGATTCATCCAATGGCATTGAAGAGTATACCACCTCAGTCACCCGCTTCATCAATAAGTGCATCGGCGACGTCGTCCCCACAATGACCATAGGTACATATCCCAAACAGAAGCCATGGACTACAGACAACATCCGCACTGAGCTAAAGGCTAGATCTGCCACTTTCAAAGAGCGGGACTCTAACACGGACGCTTATAAGAAATCCCGCCATGCCCTCAGACGAACCATCAAACAGGCAAAGCGTGAATATAGGACTAAGATTGAATTATACTACACCGGCTCTGACACTTGTGGAATGTGGCAGGACTTGAAAACTATTACGGACTACAAAGGGAAACCCAGCCGTGAGCTGCCCAGTGAGGCGAGCCTACCAGACGAGCTAAATGCCTTTTATGCTTGCTTCGAGGCAAGGAACACTGGTACTGGTACCTGAATATAGTCTCATTGTTGTTATGTAATTTTCTTGTGTTACTTTTAGATATTTTCTTACTTTAGTTTATTTAGGAAATATTTTCTTAACTCTATTTCTTGAACTGCATTGTTGGTTAAGGGCTTGTAAAGTAAGCATTTCTCGGTAAGGTCTACACATGTTGTATTCGGCACATGTGACAAATAGAATTGGATTTGATTTGACTGGAACTTTTATCTTCCGTCTGCAGCCTTGGTGAGAGCTGACTAAAACATTCTCTGTCTCCCTCTGTTGTCTCCAAGGACGTTCTCTACACCGTCTGCAACCCCATCGGCAGTGTGATGCGCATCGTCATCTTCAAACGCAACGGCATCCAGGCCATGGTGGAATATCCTTTCTGTCTGTCTGTCTGGCAGGCTGATTGTCAGGTCTGTCTGTCTGTCTGTTAGGGTATCAGTGTTAGGGGTGGAGGGTGAGCCAATAAGAAAGGTATCCCCAAGTCAAATTATTCAACAAGCATAGACTTGTTTTTGTTGATGGGTTTAGAGGTTTTATAACTTCTATCTGGGGACTTGTAATTGTGAATTGAGGCTTGAGGTTCGTTGGTTGTTTTGCTGTTGTCCTTAACTTGCCCTCCTCACATTTGAGTCCATCGAGTGTGCTCAGAAAGCTAAGGCTGCTCTCAATGGAGCCGACATCTATGCCGGCTGCTGCACCTTAAAAATCGAATATGCAAGGGTAAGTCTATATTCACCACACGCAATCACATATATAATGCTTTAGTTTAAAACAACAGAGCACTTCCTGATGATCAGCCTCAGCATGCAACAACATATCTGTTGTTTCCCCCCTTTAGCCAACTCGCTTGAACGTGATCAGAAATGACAACGAGAGCTGGGACTACACAAAGCCTTACCTGGTCCGAAGAGGTAACAATCTGCTTCTTGTTCTGTAGGCTATGGAGCACTCTCATTGTGTAGAAGCTGCTGTGTTAGGACTAAAACCTGCCATATCGGGCTGTCAGAGAGTCCATGGGCAGCCTGCAGGGCAGAGTCAGGTTTTCAGCCTGCAGGGCAGAGTCAGGTTTTCAGCCTGCAGGGCAGAGTCAGGTTTTCCTCCCTCTGGCACAGTAACTCAAATTTGTCCAGGCTGCAAACAGAACAGCAGGAAAGAAGCATTAAGGATATCAAATATGTGTGGCTCTTTCTCTCTTTTCATTCCTGCAGGCTGTAGATAAGTCAGATCTTAGCTGTTGGAGAGAGAGAGCGACAGAGAGAGGAGAGAGAGCGACAGAGAGAGGAGAGAGAGCGACAGAGAGAGGAGAGAGAGAGTGAGAGAAAGACTGTTTGTCTTGAGTTTAGTCTGCATCAGCTAAAATTAAACAGATACTTGGCGATACTTCTCTATATCCTCGCTAACGTTGCTAAATGTGAGACAGAGAGATACTGAGTCAGAGGCTGATGTGGGAGAAGTGGTTTTATCATTGTATGAGGAATGTTACAGTAGCACAGATGCTGTTTGAAAAAAGAGCAGAGATATGGCCCTGTCTATGTGAAATCATCATTGTCACTATAGCGCACCTATTGGAAGGTGTTTAAGGACCAGTATGGACCACAGACCTGCAGTCAACCAAGCCAACACAAGATCGACCCACTGCACGTCCTTCTCCAAGCAACACACTCTCACATCCGTCTCTCACAAGCCTGCACCTGCCACCCATGGAAATAAAGAGAGAGAGAGAGAGAAAGAGGGATGGACGACAGGCTGACCCTGCACAACAACATGCATCCATCTTCACCCAAACCTCAAGAGAGAGGGAGAGAGACTACTCATTCACCCTGACCTCATGCAACCTCAACATCAACACGCCCAGGAGAACCCGCCAGTGCCACCTCATGGCTGGAGGACTGACTGCTTTTAGACTGGACCTATTTTCTTCTCTTGCTTGCATCCTGATCTTATTCAGTCAGTGCTCTGACTGGCTAAATCCCTTTCTATCCCCTCACCAAATGACCAGTAGTAGAAATATTGATGTATTAGTGGATACAATCTCTAGTCTGGACATGGGAACATTAGAGACAGAGAGTGCATTTCTCTCTGTCTTCAAGCCGGTAGAGAAAGCCTGTATTCTGTTAAATAAGATACATACCTATGCTCTGTAATCTACTTAAATACCAAAATTGACACTATCTTATTCTATAAACTCTACTTTATATTCTAGTATTTCTGACAATGTCAATGTGTTGCAATGCCTATTTTAGCAGAGAGAAAAGTTTAGAAAACAAATGTTTAGATAATAATTATTGCATGCACTGTTAATGGAAGCACATTGTGTGGATGAAGAGAGTCACAGTTCCTTTTATGATTGTCTCAACTCCCTAGTAAAGTCCCATCTCTGTGAGACCTGGAGTCCCTCTATCAGAGGTCCAACTTCTCTATCTCCATCTAAAAGTCCCAGCTCTGTGAGACCTGGAGTCCCTCTATCAGAGGTCCAACTTCTCTATCTCCATCTGAAAGTCCCAGCTCTGTGAATGTCATAGCCCCTTGTCTCTTAAAGTGCATCTATATATTCAGACTAACCAGGGGCCATTAGTAACCTGCTTAGGAGGTTTACTTTACGATGAACATCTCCCTTTACTGCGTGGCTAAATTAGAAAACTCAGGCAAGACGCTAACTCATTTGAAACCCCAGTGAGAGTGTGTTAGCCTCCTGCTCTGGCGTTCTCACAGCATTCTAATGTATTCCTCCACTGTCCTCTGTGGACAGCTCTTACCTTGGGACAGACTGCTTAAGTAACATGCTTACCTGAGAGGAACTGATATTTAATTCACTTTGAAGCACCCTCACACCTTTATTATACTGGGTGTTGGATTGTATATCAGCCCATTTAAGTGAGCTAATAAAACAGTGCTTAACTTGGACTGAAATAGTGTCGGTACTCATTTTGGGTACCGGTACTGTTTATTATTTAGGTGCCAGAACTCCCCAATACTTTTAATCCAATATTCTAGAAGAGTTGCAGGAACTCAAGCAGTACTCAGTTCCTGTGAGCTCCTGCCCAAGTCAAGTTCTGCTGATAAGTCATAGCTCTATCAGCTAGAATGAAGTAACCCAGACCTCTACTCTATCTATCATCTGGTCTGCAGCACCTTCTCATACAGAACCCATTTCCCTGGCATTGAGGAACAGGTGTAAACATGGTGTTACATGTTAGTGCTTGATGCTCTACCAACTGCAACAACAAAGTGTCTGTTTTACATCCCAAGGGGACCAGCCAGAGAGGCTCTCTGTGACATCACGTCCCCTCTGAGATGCTTTAACCGCAGCAGGGTTCATATTGCTGTAGCCTACAGCAAAGATCTTCATTTGAGCCAGTTTGCTACAGCAAGAAAATAATCCTGCAGCAATAGCAAATGTGAAATATTATGTGGATTATAATTAATGGCTTTTTTGTAGGGGTTGATAAATTACAAACTTTAGAAGCCTGAAATACAGTACAAGTTTTACATTTCCTGCATTGCAGGAAACTTCTCCTGCAACAGGGGGATCAAATTAAGATCCTACCTCTGTAGTAGACCTTTTTATTAGCCCTCTGATTACAATGAAGAGCAAAAAGTGCCGCTCTGTTCTGGGCCAGCTGCAGATTAACTAGGTCTTTCTTTGCAGCACTGGACCATCTGACTGGACAATAATCTTGATAAGATAAAACTAGAGCCTGCAGGACTTGCTTTGTGGAGTCCTCAGACCTCTCCCCATCTTTACAACCATTGCATCTATATGTTTTGACCATGACAGTTTACAATACAAGGTAACATCAAGTAAATTAGTCTCCTCAACTTGTTCAACAGCCACACCATTCATTACCAGATTCAGCTGAGGTTGAGAATTTAGGGAATGATTTGTACCAAATACAATGCTGTTAGTCTTAGAGATGTTCAGGAGCGGTTTGTTACTGGCCACCTATTCCAAAACAGACTGCAACTCTTTGTTAAGGGTTTCAGTGACTTCACCAGCTGTGGTTGCTGATGCGGATATAGTTGAATCATCAGCATACACGGACACACATGCTTTGTTTAATGCCTGAGGCAGGTCATTGGTAAAAATGGAAATGAGTAGAGCGCCTAGAAAGCTGCCCTGCGGTACACCACACTTTACATGTTTGACATTAGAGAACCTTCCATTTAAGAAAACCCTCTGAGTTCTATTAGATATATGGTTCTGAATCCATTATATGGCAGAGGTTAAAAAGCCATAACACATACGTTTTCTCAAAAACAGTTTATGGTCAATAATATCAAAGGCTGCACTTAAATCTAACAGTACAGCTCCCACAATCTTCTTATCAATTTATTTCAACCAATCATCAGTCATTTGTACCAGTACAGTACATGTTGAGTGCCCTTCTCTATAAGCATGCTGAAAGTCTGTTGTTAATTTGTTTACAGAGAAATAGCATTGTGTTTGGTCAAACACATTTTTTTCCAACAGTTTCCTCAGAGCTGGCAACAAGATGATAGGTCTGCTGTTAGAACCAGTAATGGCCACTTTACCACTCTTGGGGAACGGAATGATTTTGGCTTCCCTCCAGGCCTGTGGACAAAGACTTTCCTCTAGGCTCAGATTAAAGATTTGACAGAGAAGATTGGCTTTAGAGTCACCTACCATCCTCAGTAGCTTTCCATCTCAGTTGTCAATGCCGGGAGGTTTGTCATTATTGATCAATAACAATCATTTGTCCAACTCTTCCACACTAACTTCCCAAAATTCAAACGTACAATGCTTTTCTTTCATTCTTACTTTTATCATGCATGAGTACGATGGCTCAGTGTTTGCTATTGGCATTTTCTGCTACATTTTGCCTGCTTTGCCAATGAAGTAATCATTCAAATAATACTATGGTTAAACTCAAATATACTAATTGACAAAAAAAACATTATTTTTGGAAGAACATTTTTAGAAACTGTATAATCTTTGTAAATTGTATCATAAATAGGAATGGTGGAGTTATGTCACACACGCAAATAACCAAAATATATGGAAATGTCTGTTCTATCCAAAATTACAACCAGCTGCAGCAAAAAAAGGGAAGGCAAGTGGAAATGGGAGAAGGTAAAGAACTTGTCTGTTGGCCCTGCATTAAAGACCAAAATTACAAAATTATATAGCTGCACTATATAGGTTGCAAAATAGTTGGGAGATTTTAGATGTACCGATTCCATGGCACATGGTTTATGAACTGAAACACAAAACCAGCCGGATTCAAAACATTCCATTTCAATTGTTATACAAAATTCTTACAACCAATAGAATGTTATATATATGGGGGATAAAACGATCCCAGCTCTGCAGATTTTGCTGTGAAGAGACAGAATAATTAGATCATTGGTTTTGGTACTGCCCATATATACAGTTGAAGTCGGAAGTTTACATACACTTAGGTTGGAGTCATTAAACTCGTTTTTCAACCACTCCACACATTTCTTGTTAACAAACGATAGTCGGTTAGGACATCTACTTTGTCCATGACACAAGTAATTTTTCCAATAATTGTTTACAGACCGATTACTTCACTTATAATTAACTGTATCACAATTCCAGTGGGTCAGAAGTTTACATGCACTAAGTTGACTGTGCCTTTAAACAGATTGGAAAATTCCAGAAAATTATGTCATGGCTTTAGAAGCTTCTGATAGGATAATTGACATCATTTGAGTCAATTGGAGGTTTACCTAAGGATGTATTTCAAGGCCTACTTTCAAACTCAGTGCCTCTTTGCTTGACATCATGGGAATATCAAAAGAAATCAGCCAAGACCTGAGAAAAACATTTGTAGACTTCTACAAGTCTGGTTCATCTTTGGCAGCAATTTCCAAATGCCTGAAGGTACCACGTTCATCTATACAAACAATAGTACACAAGTATAAACACCATGGGACCACGCAGCTGTCATAATGCTCAGGAAGGAGACTCATTCTGTCTCCTAGAGATGAACGCACTTTGGTGCTGTCTCCTAGAGAGGAATGTACTTAGGTGCGAAAAGTGCAAATCAATCCCAGAACAACAGCAAAGGACCGTGTGAAGATGCTGGAGGAAACAGGTACAAAACTATCTACATCCGCAGTAAAACAAGTCCTTTTTCGACCTAACCTGAAAGGCCACTCAGCAAGGAAGAAGCCACTGCTCCAGAACTGCAATAAAAAAGCCAGACTATGGTTTGCAACAGCACATGGGGACAAAGATCGTACTTTTTGGAGAAATGTCCTCTGGTCTGATGAAACAAAAATAGAACTGATTGGCCATAATGACCATCGTTATGTTTGGAAGAAAAAGGGGGAGGCTTGCAAGCCGAAGAACCCCATCCCAACCGTGAAGCGCGATGGTGGCAGCATCATGTTGTCGGGGTGCTTTGCTGCAGGAGGGACTGGTGCACTTCACAAAATAGAGGTATCATGAGGAGGGAAAATGACATGGATATATTGAAGCAACATCTCTAGACATCAGTCAGGAAGTTAAAGCTTGGTCGCTAATGGGTCTTCCAATTGGACAATGACCCCAAGCATGCTTCCAAAGGCAAAATGGCTTTTTAAGGACAACAAAGTCAAGGTATTGGAGGGCCATCACAAAGCCCTGACCTCAACCCTATAGAACATTTGTGGACAAAACTAAAAAAGCGTGTGCGAACAAGGAGGCCTGCAAACCTGACTCAGTTACACCAGCTCTGTCAGGAGGAATGGGCCAAAATTCACCCAACTAATTGTAGAAAGCTTGTGGACGGCTACCCGAAACGTTTGACCCAAGTTAAACAATTTAAAGACAATGCTACCAAATAATAATTGAGTGTATGGTAACATCTGACCCACTGGGAATGTGATGAAAGAAATAAAAGCTGAAATAAATCATTCTCTCTACTATTGTTCTGACATTTCACAATCTTAAAATAAAGTGGTGATCCTAACTGACCTAAGACAGATCATTTTTACTAGGGTTAAATGTCAGGAATTGTGAGAAACTGAGTTTAAATGTAAACTTCCGACCTCAACTGCAGCTTGTTTTTGGTTGCAGGTTCAGGAATGTTCTACTTGGAGCTAACTGCAAATAGCATTGCTGGGTGATTTGATAAGTCATAGTCAATCGATCAATAATATATTAATACTCTTAGCAAAAGGTGTTTATCTTTGATTTTACAATCTGTAGATACTATGAAAATTGAAAGGTTCAGAACATTTGTGAAACATCACAGCACAGTGGAAAAATATATGTCAGCTAGAAATTAAACTAGATGGTCTTCAGAGATGGATGGGAGGGGTTGAGGGGAGTTGAAGGCTGGGACTGGATGGTCTTCAGAGATAGATGGGAGGGGTTGAGGGGAGCTGAAGGCTGGGACTGGATGGTCTTCGAAGATAGATGGGAGAGGTTGAGGGGAGTTGAAGGCTGGGACTGGATGGTCTTCAAAGATAGATGGGAGGGATTGAGGGGAGCTGAAGGCTGGGACTGGATGGTCTTCAGAGATAGATGGGAGGGGTTGAGGGGAGCTGAAGGCTGGGACTGGATGGTCTTCAAAGATAGATGGGAGGGGTTGAGGGGAGTTGAAGGCTGGGACTGGATGGTCTTCAGAGATAGATGGGAGGGGTTGAAGGGAGCTGAAGGCTGGGACTGGATGGTCTTCAGAGATAGATGGGAGGGGTTGAGGGGAGCTGAAGGCTGGGACTGGATGGTCTTCAGAGATAGATGGGCCATAATTTAATTTAAAGTATTCCAAAGTTTTTTTTCCATCATTCTTTATATCATTGATCTTTGATTCATAATACAGTTTCTTCTTCTTTTTGTTGAGTTTAGTCACATCATTTCTCAATTTGCGGTAAGTCAGCCAGTCAGATGTACAGCCAGACTTATTAGCCACTCCTTTGCCCCCCCCCCATCTCTTTCAACCATACTGTTTTTTGTTTCCTCATCAATCCATGGAGCCTTAACAGTTCTAACAGTCAGTTTCTTAACAGGTGCATGTTAATCAATAATAAATTAATCAAGTGCAGCGTCTGGATGCTTCTTTTTAATCACATCAGACAAACAAATATTTGTAACATCATCCACGTAAGAGTCACAGCAAAATCTTAATACACTACTTCAGGCCCAGCTGTTGGAACTGTGGTTTTCCTGGATATAGCCACTATATTGTGATCACTGCATCCAATGGGTACGGATACAGCTTTAGAACAAAGTTCTACAGTATTAGTAAAAATGTGATGAATACATGTGGATGATCTTGTTCCTGTAGTGTTTGTAAACACCCTGGTAGGTTGATTAATAACCTGAACCAGATTACAGGCACTGCTAACAGTGAGAAACTTCCTCTTAAGCAGACAGCTTGATGAAAACCAGTCAATATTCAGGTTCCCAAGAAAGTAGACATTTCTGTTTACTTCATATACACTAACAAGCATTTCACACATATTATTTAGATACTGACTGCTAGGACTTGGTGGCCTATAGCAATGCCCTGAAATAAAAGGCTTTAGATGTGCCAGGTGAGCCTGCAACCACAACACTTCAATAACACTTGACATAAGATCTTCTCTAAGCATTACAGGGATATGGCTCTGAATATATAAAGCAACATCTCCCCCAAAAGCATTTCTGTCTCTTCTATAGATGTTATATAATTGTACTGATACTGCTGTATCATCAAATGAATTATCTGAGTCTCAGAAATGGCAAATATATTAACGTTATCTGATGTTAGCAAGTTATTGATTTGATTAACCTTATTTCTAAGGCTACATATATTAACATGGGCCATTTTCAGCCCCTTCCTGGGTAGTGTATCAGAGATAGACATGATATGTAAAAGAGCAAACAAAGCAAGAAAATAAATATACATTCAGCAATCCATGAATCAATTTGTGTGTGTGTGTGTGTGTGTGTGTGTGTGTTGCAGGGTTGAAGCTATGAACCCACAGGCTTGGCTCTTTCATCCTTTCCAGGCTTTTGGGAGGGAGGGTGGACAATGAGCCTGTCATAGCAGATGTCCCCACACAATCTGGCAGTTTTCATGGCTGGGATGCGTTCTTTTCTTTTCTGGCGCACAGCTTTAGGATAGTCTTCGTTGAGGAAGATGTACCTTCAACCTCAGGAACTTTACCACTATCGGCCTAGGCCTGTTACCTGGGCCGGGGATGAGTTTTCCAAGTCCTGTGGGCATGCTCCACCTCAATCTTCCTGTGGTCCATCTTCAGTTTCTCCGAGATCATTTCCCTCACTTTGTCCTCAGACTCCGTCCAGGTCTCATGTGGAGATTCTGCAATTCCATCCACAACCATGTTGTTCCGCCTTGATTGTCCCTCGAGTCTGATTTCTCCGTCATTGTTATCATGGATTCACACACAGATCTGATGTCCTCTCTCAATGACTTACAGATTGCTGTCATCTTGCCATTCTCCTGTTTCAACTCATCGGACTGACCCTGGGAGAACTGCAAACTGTCCTTCAGGATCTGGACCTCTCTGGTCAGGTCGTCCATTCTTGTATTAGTTGAATCAACCAGTATTCGGACAAAACACTTGAAGCTATTTTCTTGTTGTTGTAACAACTGCTTGTGGAACTAGATAGATCCTTCACCTGTGATAGAGAGACACTACTGTCCTCAACGGTACTCCCACCGGCTTTGGTCTTTGTTATGATACCAATGTGGCGGCAGGTAGCCTAGTGGTTCGAGCGTTGGGCCAGTAACCAGCAGGTAGCCTAGTGGTTCGAGCGTTGGGCCAGTAACTAGCAGGTAGCCTAGTGGTTCGAGCGTTGGGCCAGTAACCAGCAGGTAGCCTAGTGGTTCGAGCGTTGGGCCAGTAACCAGCAGGTAGCCTAGTGGTACGAGCGTTGGGCCAGTAACCAGCAGGTAGCCTAGTGGTTCGAGCGTTGGGCCAGTAACCAGCAGGTAGCCTAGTGGTTCGAGCGTTGGGACTTGTAACCGAACGGTTGCAAGATCGAATCCCTGACAAGGTAAAAATCGTTCTTCCCTGGAACAAGGCAGTTAACCCACTGTTCCTAGACCATCATTGAAAATAATAATTTGTTCTTAACTGACTTGCCTAGTTAAATGAATAAAATGTAGTTTACGCTGTTACTCCTCGCATTTCCAGACAGGGCAGGTCGCAGGGAAGATTGAAAACAATAAACAGCAGGGATCTAGACAGCCACAAACCTGGGACAATCCGTGGTCTCTGCCACAATGGCTATCTGCATCGCTGGCTGTGTTTATACTCTCAAGAAAACACCTCTAGCTTGATAGGCAGCTAGCTATCATTTAGGCTAGCTGCTACACCAAGCAGCTCCTCAGACCCGGCCTTGGTTGGCAGGATCCCTGGACAGATAGTAGCAGACCCATCAACTGATGCCAACCGTGTCGCGGGACTCAAACTCAAAAGGTAGCTAGCTAGTAACCAAACTTTCAAAACTTTCCAAAACAACAAACCGAGCTCTTCCTCGTTCCGCGGTCCGTGTTGTTCAAAACAACTGGAAGCTAGAGGATGGGCAGCTGCTCAGTGTAAAGCTGAGCGTACAGCAGGGGTCTGCAGTCTCTCCGTGGGAGTTCTTAATGATGGATAGTTTTCCCTTCTACCAAGAGGACGAGGAGAGTAGAGGAAATAGGGGGATTTGTGGGTATTTGAGGGTATTCGTGACTTGATTGTTGAGGGAGCGGCCGTAGCTTGAGATGGGAGGGGCCGTAGGGTGAGATGGGAGGGGGGGTTTAGGTGACTTATGCTTGCACAGCAGATAAAACAATGAACCTTGCTGCACATCCCTGATTTGTGACTGAAGGTCACTGTCTGTTTGATGAGCTTTCTCTCTCTCAATAATCCAGTACTGGTACCCCTGTATATAGTCTCGTTATTTTATGTCATTTTCTTGTGTTGCTTTTTGCTTTTATTTTTTAGCTTTATTTTTTACTTCCCATTGGGTGGTGCACAATTGTCCCAGCATCGTCCTGTTAGGGGAGGGTTTGGCCGATAATTAGACTTTATTTAGTCAATCTTTTCTTAACTCTATTTCTTGAACTGCATTGTTGGATAAGGGCTTGTAAGTCAGCATTTCACAGTAAGGTCTACCTACACCTGTTGCATGTGGCACGTGACAAATAACATTTGATTTGAATATTTGATTTGAACTATTATTAGGCATGTTGAGGGCTCCTTTGGGACTGTTCTTGTGGGAGATGGGACTGCAGCTGCTCTTTGTCCATCCTGTGCCTCCATGTATCTCACTGTGATTCTGTGGCAGATGTGAACTGACTGTATGATGATGTAACACAGGTTGATGTTGTGCACTTGTGCTGAAAGAGACAACCTGTGCCAATAAAGCCAAGACCTCAGTGAGAGGGTTGCTGACTGTTCACGCTAGTGATGTAATTCAGGTACTGTTCCTCCACCAATCTTTGTATTACAAATGTAACAATGTTTTTCCCCGATTTAAAATGTGATATTTTATGTTGTTTCTTTCTATTCTTGTGTTTTCTCTCTACTGTTCCTTGTCTATAGGTTGTGAAGGATTTAAATTGTATTTTTTTAAAGTGAATTGCCGTTGGGGTTAACAGTAGGACCTACTTTTTAAAACATGTATTGGCGTCTTCTTCTCTCTGTGTGTATTAGTACAACATAGTACTACTATTTAAAGTACTACTATGGTAAAGGTACAACTGTGGATGCATTATAGTCCTTCTAATGCAAATTATTACCAGGAGCATGCTCTAATAGAGCGGCAGGTGTTGGGCCAGTAACTGAAAGGTTGCTTGTTTGAATACTGGAGCCGACAAGGTGAAAAATCTGTTGCTGTGCCCTTGAGCAAGGCACTTAACCCTAATTGCTCTAGGGGTGCTGTACAATGATGACCCCACTCTTTGTGGGTGTCTCAGGGGGAGTTGGGATATGCAAGAAGCACATTTCCATTATACACTTGTGTTAACAGGACAAATATAAACACCCCCAAAAAATTATTATTATGCGTGTTAATCAATAGCATTTTTTCCATATGTAGCTTTGACTTCATTATTGTGCCCTGTTGTGCCCTATGCCTGCACTGTTACTATGTGAACATGTAATGTAAAGTAAGATGTCAACAGAGAGTGGGTTTCCCCAGTCGGTGTACTCATACTCACCTGTAATGTCACAGGGTTTCTGTCGCCTCTAATTATTCTGCTTCTTTACTTCCAATGACCTTTCTATCAGTGTGTCTATGTGAATAGCACCTATTTCAATTTGTAGCCCAGAGCCATTTACCTCATACTCTCTCCCTATGTTGTGAATGTGTTGATGTTTCAGAGCGTGGGAAGGGCAGGCAGGCCATACTGGGGGAGCACCCGTCCTCTTACGGAGACAATGGATACGGTAAGATCCCGCCTCTCAGCACCAAAACACTACCATATTACTTAGTGTATCGGCTTCCTCCATCTCTAGACACAGACTGCTACATTTATCCACTCTATCCACACAGACTGCTACATTATCCACTCTATCCACACAGACTGCTACATTATCCACTCTATCCACACAGACTGCTACAGTATCCACTCTATCCACACAGACTGCTACATTATCCACTCTATCCACACATACTGCTAAATGATCCACTCTAACCACACAGACTGCTACATTATCCATCCCATCCATACAGACTGCTACATTATCCACACTCCCCATTCCTCAGGTGAAACCCTGCCCAACCACCTCTATGCCTCGGATGGTATAGATTCCCAACCTTATCTGAAGGTGAGAGGAGTAGAGAGTACAGACCTCCCACCCTGCTTTGTCTCCAGAGGCTACCCATATGTAACCCACCTCCAGACTAGTTTTACCATCAGGGTTGTGTTTAGTAGGATCAAATAGGATCAAACAGAATATGAAAGTAGTAGCTGGCCTCCTCCATTTCAAAATGTTTTATCCCGTTTCATGCCTAAATCAAATGAAATGTAATTATATAGCCCTTCTTACATCAGCTGATATCTCAAAGTGCTGTACAGAAACCCAGCCTAAAACCCCAAACAGCAAGCAATGCAGGTGTAAAAGCACCTACTGAACACAACTCAGGTGGAAGTGAAAGTTGTAACCCCTCCTCCTCCTTTCCCCTTGGGTTTTGTATTCCAGGGTCACACTGCCCCCTGCTGCCTCTCCCAGGGAACAGCAGGTACAAGCTGAGCTCCCACGACATCCCAGAGGTGGTGGCTTACCCCCTGCCCCAAAGCTCCTCCTACAACAACCACGGCTCTAGCTCTGTCGCCATGGTGAGCGGCCTGCACCCCACCAAGATGAACTGCACCCGCATCTTCAACCTTTTCTGTCTCTATGGCAACATCGAAAAGGTCAGCAGCAGAGATCCACCTTAGGAGGGACTTGAGGGCATCCATGTGTGTGTTTGTGATAGTTTGAGTGTGAATGAACATTTATTTGATGAATTCATTTTTTGTTGTTGTCAGTGTGTGTTATTCTGTTTGAAGTATTTCTGTTTGAAGTAGGTGTGCTAAAGCAGTAGTTCTCAATTCTCTCCTGGGGACCCACAACTGTTCCATGGATATAATCTATTCCAGAGCACATCTGATTCATGGCGCCGGAGAAGATGGTTGATGTTTTACGTGCTCCTAACCAACTGTGTTTTCTTTTTCTCATTTTTTTTCGTTGTTTGTAACTTATTTTTTAAAACGTATTCTGTACATAATGTTGCTATGACCGGAAATAACTTCTGGACATCAGAACAGCGATAACTCACCATGAACTGGCAAAATATTTTTTTTCTTTAACGAGTCCGACGAGCCCGATGTGAAAGACATACTGCTTTCCCGGGAACAGGCCCAAATCCCCATAATTTGCGTGAGAATTCGTAGGCGATCGAATGAACCCCCACTGCCTTCTGTTCTACTAGCTGACATGCAATCATTGGAAGAAAAAAAACAATGACCTACGAGGAAGATTAAACTACCAACAGGACATTTAAAAACTGTAATATCTTATGCTTCACTGAGTCGTGGCTGAACAACGACATTATCAACATACAGCTGGCTGGTTATACACTGTATCAGCAGGATAGAACAGCTGCGTCTGGTAAGACAGGGGGGGCGGACTATGTATATTTGTAAACAAATTCTAAGAAAGTCTCAAGGTTTTGCTCGCCTGAGGTAGAGTATCTCATGATAAGCTGTAGACCACACAATCTACCTAGAGAGTTTTCATCTGTATTTTTTGTAGCTGTCTACATACCACCACAAACCAATGCTGGCACTAAGACCGCACTCATTGAGCTGTATTCCTCCATAAGCAAACAGGAAAACACTCATCCAGAGGCGGCGCTCCTAGTGGCCGGGAGATTAATGCAGGGAAACTTAAATCCGCTTTACAAAATTTATATCGGCATGTTAAATGTGTAACCAGAGGGGGGAAAACTTGAGACCACCTTTACTCCACACACAGAGACGTGTACAAACCTCTCCCTTGCCCTCCATTTGGCAAAACTGACCATAATTCCATCCTCCTTATTCCTGCTTACAGGCAAAAATTAAAGCAGGAAGCACCAGTGACTCGGTCAATAAAAAAAGTGGTCAGATGAAGCAGATGCTAAGCTACAGGACTGTTTCGCTATCACAAACTGGAACATGTTCCGGGATTCTTCTGATGGCATTGAGGAATACACCACATCAGTCACTGGCTTCATCAATAAGTGCATCGATGACGTCGTCCCCACAGTGACCAAACGTACATACCCCAACCAGAAGCCATGGATTACAGGCATCATCCGCACTGAGCTAAAGGCTAGAGCTGCCGCTTTCAAGGAGCAGGACTCTAACCCGGAAGCTTATAAGAAATCCCACTATGCCCTCTGATGAACCATCAAACAGGCAAGTGTCAATACAGGACTAAGATTGAATTGTACTACACCAGCTCTGGTGATGCTGATGCTCGTCAGGTGTGGCAGGGCTTACAAACCATTACAGACTACAAAGGGAAGCACAGCCGAGAGCTGCCCAGTGACACGAGCCTATCAGACGAGCTAAACTACTTTGATGCTCACTTTGAGGCAAACAACACTGAAACATGCATGAGAGCACCAGCTGTTCTGGACGACTGTGTGATCACGCTATCCGCAGCCCGATGTGAGTAAGACCTTTAAACAGGACAACATTCACAAGGCTGCAGGGCTATACGGATTATCAGGATGTGTACTACGAGCATGCGCTGACCAACTGGCAAGTGTCTTCACTGACATTTTCAACCTCTCCCTGTCCGAGTCTGTAATGTTTTAAGCAGACCACCATAGTCTCTGTGCCCAAGAACACTAAGGTAACCTGCCTAAATGACTACCGACCCGTAGCACTCACGTATGGAGCCATGAAGTGCTTTGAAAAGTTGATCATGGTTCACATCAACACCATTATCCCAGAAACCATTCCAATTTGCGTACCGCCTTAACAAATCCACAGATGATACAATCTCTATTGCACTCCACACTGTCCTTTCCCACCTGGACAAAAGGAAAACCTATGTGAGAATGCTATTCATTGACCACAGCTCAGCATTCAACACCATAGTGCCCTCAAAGCTCATCACTAAGCTAAGGACCCTGGGACTAAACACCTCCTTCTGCAACTGGATCCTGGACTTCCTGACGGGCCACCCCCAGGTGGTAAGGGTAGGTAACAACACATCCGCCACACTGATCCTCAAAACAGGGTACCCTCAGGGGTGCGTACTCAGTCCCCTCCTGTACTCCCTGTTCACTCATGACTGCACGGCCAGGCATGACTCCAACACCATCATTAAGTTTGCTGATGACACAACAGTAGTAGGCCTGGTCACCGACAACGACGAGACAGCCTATAGGGAGGAGGTCAGAGACAACAACCTCTCCCTCAACGTGATCAAGACAAAGGAGATGATTGTGGACTACAGGAAAAGGAGGACCGAGCACGCCCCCATTCTCATCAACGGGGCTGTGGTGGAGCAGGTTGAGAACTTCAAGTTCCTTGGTGTCCACATCACCAACAAACTACAATGGTCCAAACACACCAAGACAGTCGTGAAGAGGGCACGGCAAAACCTATTCCCCCTCAGGAAACTAAAAAGATTTGGCATGGGTCCTGAGATCCTCAAAAGGTTCTACAGCTGCAACATCGAGAGCAACCTGACTGGTTGCATCACTGCCTGGTATGGCAACTGCTCGGCCTCCGACCGCAAGGCACTACAGAGGGTAGTGCGTACGGCCCAGTACATCACTGGTGCCAAGCTGCCTGCCATCCAGGACCTCTACCCCAGGCGTTGTCAGAGGAAGGCCCTAAAAATAGTCAAATACTCCAGACATCCTCGTCATAGACTGTTTTCTCTGCTACCACACGGCGAGCGGTACCGGACCGCCAAGTCTATGTCCAAGGGGCTTCTAAACAGCTTCTACCCCTAAGCCATAAGACTCCTGAACATCTAATCAAATGGCAAGCCAGACTATTTCCATTGCCCCCCCAACCCCTCTTTTACGCTGCTGCTACTCTCTGTTATTATCTATGCATAGTCACTTTAATAACTCTACCGGCATGTAGCCTAGTGGTTAGAGGGTTGGGCCAGTAACTGAAAGGTTGCTAGATTGAATCCCTGAGCTGACAAGGTAAAAATCTGTTGTTCTGCCCCTGAACAAAGCAGTTAACCCACTTTTCCTAGGCCGTCGTTGTAAATAAGAATTTGTTCTGAAATGACATGCCTAGTTAAATAAAGGTTAAATTAAATAAATAAATCAACCTACATGTACATATTACCTCGACTAACCGGTGTAGTCTCGCTATTGTTATTTTACTGCTGCAGTTATTTACTTACTTGTTCCTTTTATTTATTTAATTTCTTAGTCTTAGTATTTTTTAAACTGCATTGTTGGTTAGGGGCTTACAAGTAAGCATTTCACTGTTGTATTCAGCGCATGTGACTAATAAAATTAGATTTGATTCAAATTGACAACTAATTATCAAGCCCTTGACTAAGTCAATCAGGTTAGCTAGTTCAGGGTGAAACAAAATTGTGAAATGTCTGGCTGGCCCGAGGAGAGGTTTGAGAACCACTGTGCTAAAGGTGTATGTAGCTATATAGTATTTGAGGCTTGCTATGCACATCATGTGTCTAAATCTGTGTGTGTGGCAGGTGAAGTTCATGAAGAGTGTCCCGGGCACTGCCCTAGTAGAGATGGGGGATGAGTATGCAGTGGACAGGGCCATCACTCACCTCAACAGCATCAAGGTGTTTGGCAAGCGGCTTAATGTCTGGTGAGTGTCCTTGTTAGCATGTTAGAGGATATCTTAGCACCTGCAGTATTCAACCACGGAATTAATGTTATTATCTAGTATCTTTTTACTCATTCTTTGTATTCCATTCCCTTCCTCTCCATTTCTCTCTCTCTCTCTCTCTCTCTCTCTCTCTCTCTCTCTCTCTCTCGCTCTCTCTCTCTCTCTTTCTCTCTCCAGTGTGTCCAAGCAGCATGCGGTCATACCCAGTCAGGTGTTTGAACTGGAGGACGGCAGCAGCAGCTATAAGGACTTTGCCATGACCAGGAACAACCGCTTCACCAGCCAAGGCCAGGCCTCCAAGAACATCATCCAGCCACCCTCCTGTGTGTTGCACTACTACAACGTTCCTCCCTGCATCTCAGAGGACCAGCTACTGAGGGTAGGACTGTAATGATGTCAATGGTAGCGATAGGATGTGAGCAGAAGCCTGAGGGTTTGTGGGTCAAGGCTAGGGGATATAGGTAAGGTTTATGGTTAACTCCCATCCTGTGAGCTGCGCTACTGCAACGTCCCATCTGAAAGTACCAGCTGCTGAGGTTATGGCTGGAATGACAGGGTTTCTGGGGAATGGGGAATAGAGAAGGGTTTCTGAGGTCTGTATGGGGTAGGGTTTAGCGTTGACTCTCATTCTGTGAGCTGCACTATTACAAGCCCCTCCCCCTACATTTCAGAGGGCCAACTGGATCTTGGAAGGAGGGTGGATATCTGATGTTTGGTGGATAGGAGGCCTAAGAGATTAAACTCTTTTGCTGAACAATTACTTCCATAGAAGAAGCGGACCACTGATGTATCTACCAGTCATTCACTGTCAATGATCTCTGTAGTTTGACCGCTATTAAAGAGCTCCATCTAGTGGATGTGGTTAGAAAAACATGAGCTCTGTTTCAGCTGCCCTTGTTGACTGTTGTTTGATTTCTTACAGCTATGCTCAGAGCATGATGTGCCGGGTTTCACCAAGTTCAAGATGTTTGATGCAAAGCGTAAGTTTATAATTTTGTTCACTTTTTTTTATTTTGTTAGGCTGTTGAAGGAGTTAGCTGTACTGCCATACTTAAGTTGTCTACTGTCCTCTCTTGTCATCAGCCTCCTCCAAAACTATCTCTGGGTTGTTAGAATTTGACTCCAAGACGCACGCGGTTGAGGTCTTGACCGTCCTAAACCACTACCAGATCAGAATACCAAGTAAGTGACCAGATGGCCTTGCTTTCCTCAACAGTGACCGCACTCTAGCACCAAACACTCCACCGTTAGTAGTCACTCTCAGTGGGATAACTGAGTGTGTCACATAGTCAGAGAAATGCCCAGAGAAATTGGATTCAGACCAAATTTACATGAAGACCTGAAGACTAAATCCTATCTTACATTCAATCTACCCCTTTCCCTTTACTGCACTGGCCTAGTCTGTCTTATTGCCCCACTATTATTCCTGAGTGAAATAGCATGGGGGACATGTTATAAAATCCAAGGGGGAGAATGCTGTCAATGCTGTCTGTTCTAGAAGCAGGTGGTTGGTTTTCACAATATTTATCCTCTCTGTTGGTTGGCTCCACAGGTGTTTCAGCCTGGCCCTAGGTGTGTGTGTGTGTGTGTGTGTGTGTGTGGGAGGGGGGGGACCAGACTTAACGCTGCTGTGTTCAGAATTCTCCCTGCCAATGTCCCCAACAGGGTGAACATGTGTGTGGGCATGCCATGTGAGCATGTGTGTTTGTTATGTGTAGGAATATGTGTGTATAGTAGGTGTGTAACCCAGTGTGTCTGACCTTTTCCAGATGGCTCTAACCCCTACACCCTGAAGCTGTGCTTCTCCACTTCCTCTCACCTCTGAGGAACTCAGGACCAGGGCACCAGCAGGACTGACCAGAGCCCAGTAGGAGATGGAGAGAGAGAAAGGATGGGGCTGGGAGGGACAGAGTACTGAGCTAACAAGACACTGAGACTCACTGTCTCCCGTTGAAGTGGAGAAGACTACTGAAACACACAAGTGTGAAACACTGGAAAATTGCTGAAGAGGTTTTCTCTTGTACCTCTTATTTTCTAGTATTTTCTGTTCTGTTAGTTTTTAAGTTGTCTCTATATAGAGAGAGCCAATCAGAACTAAGAACAGAGAGACGACACCCTCTCTTCCCAGCATCCATTGGGGCTGAGCATGGTACTGTAATGTAACAGATGACCCCTGAAAAGACTTGTTGTGGACAGAATGTGATTACTTGCCAATTTTTGCATTGTGTTCGAAGACTGAATAGAGGACGTCCAATATGCATCCATGCTGGTAAAGACTATCCAAAATGGTCGCCATATTTATGGGTTGACAGTGCTGCATTTATGCTCACCTTATTTAGCTGAGCAGCAGAAACTCAGTCGGTACTTCAGTGGAACAATGTGTCAATATGAATTAAAAATCGCACTGTAACATGTAAATGTGTATATAATTGAAATGAAAGCTCTGCTATAGAGGGTTGGGACAGGGGATCGGGTGATATTATTCATCTTATTTGAGGTCATTGTGTCAGCAGGTGTTTTGCTTTGGAGTGGACCGTTTAATGATGCGTTTTAGACACTGTGTTTGTACGATGTTTACACATGAAGAGCCCATGGTCTGTGTAGTATGTCAGTGTTTTGGGGCACACTGTTTGAATGTTAGTACTGGGTTCAGTGTAGTATCATGGCTCGCCTGCACTGGTTCAGTGTCAGTAGTTTTGTACATTCAGACTGTTTTAGTGTTTAGTGACACGCCGATATGTCTTATGTTCACAAAATGGCTGTATCCAGAATCATTATACATCACCCCTAGCTCTTTGCCTCATTAATTAGCAAATATTTTGATATTAATTAGTATATTTAAAACATTTATGGACATTTTCAGATGTCCTAATCCCTCAAATACCTAAGGTTATTTGGGAACAGCCCTGTCAAAGAGTGTAACAAATAATATGACTACAAATTCTTAGCACAACAAACTTGGAATTCCATTTTACTTGCAAAATAAGGAAATTACATGTTAAAGCCAAATTCCATTGGTCTACTCTGTATGTACTATTGTATAACATGAGCAATTACATACAGTACAAACCTTAAGGTGTTAATCAACCTTTCTGCAAGTAGCAAATTGCTATTGTATCTACTGCAGGGGAGGCTTTTCCAGGCACAGGATCAGGTTTGATTGGTTCTGGATGCATCCTGAGAACGTGACATTCATTAAGCATTCAACAGTCTACAGATCCTCTTACATTTTATTATTCCAGAATTGTTCCACATTCCAACTTCCATTTCAAAAGCCTGGAGTTACCATAAACAGCAGTCTTGTGCTTAAGTTCATGTTATCACTAGGCTACCCTGGGGCGGCAGGGTAGCCTAGTGGTTAGAGCGTTGAACTAGTAACCGAAAGGTTGCAAGTTTGAATCCCTGAGCTGACATGGTACAAATCTGTCGTTCTGCCCCTGAACAGGCAGTTAACCCACTGTTCCTAGGCCGTCATTGAAAATAAGAATTTGTTCTTAACTGACTTGCCTAGTAAAATAAAATAAAATAAATAAATCATCAAATGTAAGACACTACACGCATGTTCAGGTGGGTAGATCCCATGACTTCCATGTCTGACTGGTCATTAAATGGCGTTGTATCTATGGCTTTGTGGTGGATTTTATGGAGTTTTGTGATCTGTGCCAGTGTTAGTCACTGGAGTGACACCAGAATAGTATCCTCATGCACACTACTGATTGTGCATTCTCCTGCCCTATGAGCTTTGAGAACACACTACAATGAATTCCCTTAAATAAACTTCAGAGGATCCCTCTGCACACAAATGTATCTCTGAGGGCATAACTTGTTCAAATAGAACACTGCAGCCTTTGCTTTCCAGAGTCCCTATTGTCAATAAAGGAACGTAGCTTCCCACAGCTAAAGCTTTACTTTTCATGACTTGACAAGAAGGCCCTTTACATTGTAATGGGAGAGCTGGTTGGGAGGATATGAGAAAGAACAGGACAGGCGAGGATGAAACTGAGACACACACAGTAACATTATTAGTGATAGTTATTTTCCCTGTGCTCAGCTAGTGACATGTACTTGAATAACAAACATGACTTGCTCTTTCAACTCTTAACACTAAGAAAAACACAAACTTATACAAACCCATGTGGGCACACACTGACAAACACCTCTCTCTCCTATCTCTCTCTTTTTCACACTCCAGCCTCGTCTCTAGCTTTGCTGCACACTCCTACACACACCCTTGGTGCCCAGTAATCTGTTGGGGAACGCTGGTCTCTCGTGACCCTCTCTCTAAATTTACAGCTGCCTGTTGCTGTTCCCTGTGTGGGTCTCTCATATTTCTCTAGCCGGCTGCGACACTAATAATAGCAGTGCTGCGACACAGATTACTCCAGTCTGAGCCGAGGAGGGTACCTCTCTCTCTCTGCTGGGGCCTTTTCTAGTTCCCTGGCTTTCTTTATTTAGCCACTGACCCGTTTCTCTTTTCTCTTTGGAACAGAGGGCAGGTCACAGGCTCATTAGCATATTAAGGCTGTATGCGTGTTTTTATCATGACTGGGTCTTATGGTCAGCAATTAATCAGAGTATTATGAGTGCTATACTGAAGGTGATTAAAAAAAACAGCAAGGATTTAGGAAGGAGGAAGATAGTAGCTCATATGAATTTACACAGACTTCACATGAGCAGAGAGGGAGGGACTGTAATAAGAAAGTCAGAATAAGCACAGACGTCCTCCAGCTCTTTGTGTCCCAGTTTTCTAGGTTAGGCAGGCCGATCTATGTAAACAGGTGCCCTTGAGCCCAGAGATACCCAGAGAGATACTTGTCTCTTCAAAGGTGCGATTCCCACTAACCACTCCATTATGATTCTAGCCTCACATGTCACTCTTGACAGCTCTCCTGTAAACTGACAGCTACCTCTGATTCTCTGTACATGAAAGCCACATATATGACATTTTATAACTGCAGAAGAACATGTTTCACACCGGGGAAAAGGCCTTTGGGAGAACTGAAAATGTCACATTTAATTCTGGGATGGAAATGGGATCTCCTGGCTCAGTAGTCCTGGCAATTGGACGTATGTGTTTGTGCATGCGTAGGCCTATGTGTGTGTTTATCACGTGTGTGTGTGTGTGTGTGTTGATCCAGTGCCACCTGCCTGGATATCCGACCGCAGTCTTTTTCTCAGGTCCAGTAAATCTCTTATGGCTAAGTGAGGGGTTATTTGAGGACAGCTGTGAATCCCACCTGGAGCCATCCGGCGGACTGTGACACCTCGCCAGTCCAGCATCGCTGACCAGTGAACCCTGGCCAAGACCTTGTCACATGGGTCTTACAGTGTGTGCATCAATGGAGATTGTGTATGAGGAGTACTCTAAGGTAATGTGTTTATACAGCTTTAAGGACACATTATATTTATTTGACAGGGATGCGTTCAATACGAAAAAATGGTGTGAAACATAACGGTGCTGTTCTGAACGACCAGTTGAACGACCAGTGAGGGGTTGGGTTGTTGGTTGGGGAACGCTGTCAGCATGGCCGCTACCCTTGAAATACTTTCACTCATTGCTTCAAGCCACACCCCTCCACATTCACCAAACGGAGTAAATGTACCTCAAAGTCTGTTCTAGAAAGTTGAAGAACGTTTTGGGCAAACACACCCCAGGTGTGTTATAATCCTCTGCTACCCCACCGGGATATGATTAAAACATAATTACAGCAAGATATTTTGGTCTTTGACCGAAGGCCTCATACATCATTTAAAATGTACGCATTAGTTATTTTGGGGGAGCTATAGTTAGCTATATATTTTATGTCTGTGTAATTGCAAGCACTTCCTTAGGCATCAGTAAAAAGAATACCCCTACGAGGTAAACGTATTAACCTTTATGAAAATGAGCTCTTGAGAAATCCATTACAATACACAATATTATTATATTAACTTCCTAACACTCAGCCCAACTCTAAACAAACTCCTTTATAAACTCTGCAAAAAAAGCAACGTCCCTTTTTCAGGACCCTGTTTTTCAAAGATAGTTCGTAAAAATCCAAATAACTTCACAGATCGTCATTGTAAAGGGTTTAAACACTGTTTCCCATGCTTGTTCAATGAACCATAAACAATTAATGAACATGCACCTGTGGAATGGTCGTTAAGACACTAACAGCTTAGACAATTAAGGTCACAGTTCTGAAAACTTAGGACACTAAAGAGGCCTTTCTATTGACTCTGAAAAACACCAAAAGAAAGATGCCCAGGGTCCCTGCTCATCTGCATGAACGTGCCTTAGGCATGCTGCAAGGAGGCATGAGGACTGCATATGTGGCCAGGGAAATAAATTGCAATGTCCGTACTGTGAGACGCCTAAGACAGCGCTACAGGGAGACAGGACGGACAGCTGATCATACTCGCAGTGGCAGACCACGTGTAGCAACACCGGCACAGGATCGGTACATCCGAACATCACACCTGCGGGACAGGTACAGGATGGCAACAACAACTGCTCCAGTTACACCAGGAACGCACAATCCCTCCATCAATGCTCAGACTGTCCGCAATAGGATGAGAGAGGCTGGACTGAGGGCTTGTAGGCCTGTTGTAAGGCAGACATCACTGGCAACAACGTCGCCTATGGGCACAAACCCACCGTTGCTAAACCAGACAGGACTGACAAAAAGTGCTCTTCACTGACGATTCGCAGAATTTGCCTCACCAGAGGTGATTGTCGGATTCACGTTTATCGTCGAATGAGCGTGTACTCTGGAGAGGGATCGATTTGGAGGTGGAGGGTCCGTCATGGTCTGGGGCGGTGTCATCGGACTGAGCTTGTTGCCATTGCAAGCAATCTCAATGCTGTGCGTTACAGGGAAGACATCCCCCTCCCTCATGTGGTACCCTTCCTGCAGGCTCATCCTGACATGACCCTCCAGCATGACAATGCCACCAGCCATACTACTCATTCTGTGTGTGATTTCCTGCAAGACAGGAATGTCAGTGTTCTGCCATGGCCAGCGAAGAGCCCGGATCTCAATCCCATTGAGCACGTCTGGGACCTGTTGGATCGGAGGGTGAGGGCTAGGGCCATTTGCAGGTGCCTTGGTGGAAGAGTGGGGTAACATCTCACAGCCAGGGTACTTAATACAGCTGGTGGCCACATCAGATACTGACTGTTACTTTTGATTTTTACCCCCCCCTCCCCTTTGTTGAGGGACACATTATTCCATTTCTGTAAGTCACATGTCTGTGAAACTTGTTCAGTTTATGTCTCAGTTGTTGAATTTTGTTATGTTCATACAAATATTTACACATGTTAAGTTTACTGGAAAAAAACGCAGTTGACAGTGAGAGGACGTTTCTTTTTTTGCTGAGTTTATAACTCCCATGAACCCTGGGGAAAGAGCCAAGTTCAAACCCTGCCAATGCAAACACACTAACTGAGAAATTAGTTTGTGGAAGTCTGACTAGCTGAAATAGTCAAACAAAGGCTTGTCCTGTCCTTGTTTTTTGAATTGTGTCAGTGTTGAAGGATTACAATGCATATGTCTCATATTTTGCAACTAGTCAGTTTGCTATTTATTACATTATGGAGCTCCACATCTAGCACTTACTGTATGGTGACTGATCATCACATTTAGCATGCTCTTCTATGTCAGCCCCACCTATTCAGAATGAATTTACTGTGGAGGTTTGTCCTTGGCCTTGTTTTATTAGAGCATGAACACAAACAGTAGCAATCATTGATGCGATGCCGTGACTTTGTCGACTTTCAAACAACTGAAACAAAAGTTGGTGAAGACCTGAGCAATCTAGACTAGTCTGAAGCCTCCATACCTCGAGGGCCCTACTCCAGTTTTATTGTGTTTGTTCTGTTCCATAAGGAGACCATTACCTCAATCAACATCACTATACGTTTACTGCTCTTATCCAAATAGTGATAGTAGGCAGCAGATGATATGACGTCAGGTAAATAACAGAATGTTATTGCACCTCTCAACTGAAGATGTTTATTGCTTTTTAAAGTGCCTCAATGATCCCTAAGTACTAACCATAACGGCTAGACAAAGATAAACCGACACAGGAATCCATTCAGCTCCATGGGCAATACTGTATATACACATTTTTCAGTAGCTTGTGTGATTTCCTTAGTCACTCTACGGTGGATCTACAGTTGCTGAAGGCGTCTCAAGTTCCCACCTCATCCTCTCTGACCTCCTTTTCTCCTCAAATTGTCTAGAGAGCAGTGTGGGTAGAGGATAGTTATGTAAATAGATCTAGCAGTTTCTCTCAAGTGCAATGTGGGTAGTGGCAAGCCTGTTCTCCTCTGAGGAATACAGAAGGGGTTTTCTCTCTCCCTCACCTCTGCTACTCCTTCTAGAATCAATAGGCAAAGTACAAAATATGGGTATAATCAGAGACAACTTCTCTGGGCTTATAACCAGCAGGAACACCATACTGCAGCCTACAGTACTGTCATTTTATTTCCCTCTTCTGGCTTTAAAAATGCTCTGCTAAGCTTGAGGCATTAGTCAACCAAACTGAGACCTCCTTTCTGTGTGGCCTATTTTGAACGACCCGGTCTCTTCTGCAACTTCTCATTTGAGAAACACCGCCACGTCTAATATTTATGAATGTGAGAAAGGCGTTTGGAAACTTGCATAACTAGTTTCTATCTTAGCCACAGAAAGCTAGAAGCTGTGTAGCGTCTACATTATTTATTTTTAGGAGAATCTACTATTGACATAAACATTAATATATTAGAAATTAGTTTTCTAAAATGAAAGCTAATAAAATGAAAACAAATAAAGGACTACTGTGGAAGAGGATTTCTGGCAATGGGCTAAAAGAGGCTTGACTCCTGAGTCATATATTAAGTAATATAATCATATAATTGATACAGACTGCACTCCCAGGCAGTTCTAGATTGTTAATACAGTAGAGTAGCTGTAGCCTGTTATCACAAACCATGAGAAGGAGAGAGAGAAAAGAGTAGGAAGCAGAGAGAGGAGACTGTACTTCACTCACTACTTATTTTTGTTTTAATCACATTGCTTGTAATGACTATAATGGGCGGTTGTATCATGCCTCATTTTCAAAGTTAACTCTGCCACATAGAGCAGGCATATCCTTAGGAAATGTGATGACATTTCACCATCAGTGACCACATTTCAGTAGTGTACAAGATGTGTACATTTTCTAGACCCAAAAGAGAAATCTAAAGAGGATTTTGGAGCTGGAAAACAGACAAAAGTGGACAATGGACATCAGCCCACTGATGGACTTGACCTTCCTTTAGGACAGTGAGGAAGGAGTGTGTCGAGGAATTTTGGCGTCAAGTACAAACAGAGCCGTACTCCAGTAGCACTGGAGGTGAATTGGATGGGAATAAGGATGAATTACCTGAGGTGGCAGGTGTGGTGATGGTCATGATAAAGATGATTCTGGTCCAGTAGGGGTGACATTTTGGGAGAAAGTGGATCCCTACCTTTTGGCTGACCTATGTGTGGTTTCGGGTTGGGTGAGGGAGTTGGGTGCTGTTGAATTGGTGAAGGTGATAATTTTTTGTGTTTCTTGGTATTTGGTATTTTATTTGGAACCTCATTAGCTGTTGCAAAATCAGCAGCTACTCTTCCTGGGGTCCACACAAAACATTAAACATGACATAATACAGAACATTAATAGACAAGAACAGAACTACATCAGTAAAATAAACATATCAATACATATACAAACTAAAGTTAATGCGTTTGAGCCAATCAGTTAGGGGTGGTATACAGAAGATATCCCTATTTGGTAAAAGACCAAGTCAATATTATGGCACGAACAGCTAAAATAAGCAAAGAGAAATGACAGCCCTTCATTATTTTAAGACATGAAGTTCAGTCAGTGAACGTTTCTTCAAGTGCAGTCGCAAAAACCATCAAACACTATGACGAAACTGGCTCTCATGAGGACCGACACAGGAAAGGAAGACCCAGAGTTATCTCTGCTGCAGAGGATACGTTCATTAGAGTTACAAGCCTCAGAATTTGCAACCCAAATAAATGCTTCACAGAGTTCAAGAAACAGACATCTCAACATCAACTGCTCAGAGGAGACTGCGTGAATCAGACCTTCATGGTCAAATTTCTGTAAAGAAACCACTAGTAAACGACACCAATAAGAAGAAGAGACTTGCTTGGGCCAAGACAAATGAGCAATGGACATTAGACCGGTGGACATCAGTCCTTTGGTCTGATGAGTCCAAATTTGAGATTTTTGGTTCCAACCACTGTGTCTTTGTGAGACGCAGAATAGGTGAACAGATGATCTCTGCATGTGTGGTTCCCACCGTGATGCATTGGAGGAAGAGGTGTAATGGTGTGGGGGTGCTTTGCTGGTGACACTGTCATTGATTTATTTAGAATTCAAGGCACACTTAACCATCATGGGTACAACAGCATTCTGAAGTGATACGCAATCCAATCTGGTTTACATTTAGTGGGACTATCATTTGTTTTTCAACAGGACAATGACCCAAGACACCTCAAGGCTGTGTAGGGGCTATTTGACCAAGAATGAGTGTGATGGAGTGGTGTATCAGATGACCTGGCCTCCACAATCACCCGACCTCAACCCAATTCAGATGGTTTGAGATGAGTTGGGCCGCAGAGTGAAGGAAAAGCAGCCAACAAGAGCTCAGCATACGTGGGAATTCCTTCAAGACTGTTGGAAAAGCATTCCAGGTGAAGCTGGTTGAGAGAATGCCAAGAGTGTGCAAAGCTGTCATCAAGGCAAAGGGTGGCTACTTTGAAGAATCTAAAATATATTTTGATATGTTTAACACTTTTTTGGTTACTACATGATTCCATATGAGTTATTTCATAGTTTTGATGTCTTCACTATTATTCTAAAATATAGAAAATAGTAAAAAATAAAGTAAACCCTTGAATGAGTAGGTGTGCCCAAACGTTTGACTGGTGCTGTATGTTTTTTCAACAACAGGTTATGGTAATAATATCAAAGGCTGCACTGAAATCTAACAGTGTGCTGAGAGCTGGCAGCAAGCTGATAGGTCTGCTGTTGGAACCAGTAAAAGCCTCTTTACCACTCTTTGGTAGCAAAATTACTTTGGCTTCCCTCCAGGCCTGAGGATAAAGACATTCCTTTAGGCTCAGACTTCTTAGGGCTAGGCCCCTATCCCTATTTTCTCAATTTCCGCCTGAATGACGTGCCCAAAGTAAACTGCCTGTTGCTCAGGCCCTGAAGCCAGGATATTCATATAATTAGTACCATTGGTAAGAAAACACTTTGAAGCTTGTGGAAATGTTAAAAAATAATGTAGGAGAATTTAACACAATAGATATGGAAGGAGTAAATCCAAAGAAACACCAACCTGATTTAGAATGGCAAGTATAAGGTCATACTGAGAAGTAGCTCCCTGGATGCAATTACTATGGCTTCCACAGGGTGTCAGCAGTCTATGTTCAAGGTTTCAGGCTTGTAAATTTGAAAATGAATAAGAAATATCAGTTTTAGTACAGGGACACAGTCTAGGAAGCCATGAAGACAGGACACACCTGCTAAAATTAGTTTCCTATTGAACATACTTCTTCCTGCAAGAATTATTATAGTTTGATTACATTTTAGGTTATCTGAGGAGTAAATAGACATTTATTTTGACTTGTTGAATCAAAGTTTAGGGGTAGATTTTCGGATTCCTTTCTCTGCATGTTGAACGAGTGGATTACTCAAATCGATGGTGCCAACAAAACAGTATTTTTGGGATATAAAAAATGGTCTTATCTAACAAAACGACACTACATGTTATAGCTGGGACCCTTTGGATGACAAATCAGAGGAAGATTTTCAAAAAGTAAGTGAATATTTAATCACCATTTGTGAATTTATGAAACCTGTGCCGGTGGAAAAAGTTTGATGTGGGGTGCTGTCCTCAAGCAATCGCATGGTATGTTTTTGCAGTAATAACTACTGTAAATCGGACAGTGCAGTTAGATTAACAATAATTTAAGCTTTCAACCGATATAAGACACTTATATGTACCTAAATGTTTAATATCCACAATTTTTATGATTATTTATTTGAATTGCGCGCCCTCCAGTTTCACCAGAAGTTGTCCCACTAGCAGGACGCCTAGGCTTAAGTTAAAGATATGACAGATATGAGAGACTATAGAGTCAGCTACCATCCTCAGTAGCTCTCAATCTAAGTTGTCAATGCCAGGAGGTTTGTCATTATTGATCGATAACAGTAATTTTTCCACCTCTCCCACACTAACTTAAAAAAATTCTAACTTGTAATGCTTTTCTTTCATTCTTTGTTTTTTTTATGGATAAATATGATGGCTCACTGTTCATTGTTGACATTTCCTGCCTAAGTCATTATAAAAAATAATCATCAAATGGTTTTGTGATGAATAAGCCATCTGAATCGATGAAAGATGGAGTTGAATTTGTCTTTCTGGCCATAATTTAAATAAAAAGTACTCCAAAGTTTTTTTCCATCATTCTTTCATCATTGATCTTGGCTTCATAATACAGTTTCTTCTTCCTTTTGTTAAGTTTAGTGTTGTGTCTTTAGTATCCTTAATGTGATGACATGCTAGTTTATCAAATCGATTACCTAACGTTTAATTGATTACGTGATTGAATTAAATCATGCAACAATTAATTAATTAATAAGCTGGGGCACCACGGAGAAGTTTATTTAACGAGTTCCATCATACGAATGAACTCTTAGAGATCTAAAGATCTAATCAGTCATCAATCAGTCATGAATTATTCTTTACCTTCTATCAGTCTCATCTGAATGTCGTAAAATTCTTGGTTATCTGCACGAACCATAGATTCCATAATGAATCAGCAATATACAAATTGGCTTAATTATTTATTTACTACCTAACTAAACTAATCACAGAAATACATTGGTTACTAACACAATGCATTGATAAGTCCCTAGGTGGCTAAGCCGATATGACGGCTTGGTAGACAAAAGGAAAGGGGGGCCTGAGAAAGAGCGGGAAAAACTAAATGGATTCACTACACACAGTCTATAATTATATTCATTGAAATGCTAATCCTTTGTACATGAACGGCCGCTCATTCGAGAATAATTGCAATTGATATAATTACGCCCGTATGTCGTTGTTGTCTCCTTGATCGTCCTGTAGGGTTCATCAGAGTCTGGTTAAATTTACCAGAAGTCATGTCTTTTGTGGTTGTAAGTGGTTAGAAGGATACTTCAGAGTACACATACCATTCTATGTTGTCATAGAATAGATGCTTTGGCGGTTGTTGGTATTCTCGTTCTAGATTTACGTAATTCTTAGCTACAGACTAGTAATTATAACTAGTAATTATAAGTGCCTATGATACCCCCAGGGCACGTCATGACATTAGTCACATAATTGCTCAATATGCAGTAGATCAGCCAGTCAGATATGTAGCCAGACTTATCAGCCACTCAAAAGTAGACCTCTCTGTTTACTTCATATACACTATCAAGCATTTCACACATATTATTTAGATACTGACTGCTAGGACTTGGTGGCCTATAGCAATGCCCTGAAAGAAAAGGCTTTAGATGTGCCAGGTGAACCTGCAACCACAACACTTCAATAACACTTGACATAAGATCTTCTCTAAGCATTACAGGGATATGGCTCTGAATATATAAAGCAACATCTCCCCCAAAAGCATTTCTGTCTCTTATAGATGTTATATCATTGTACTGATACTGCTGTATCATCAAATGAATTATCTGAGTCTCAGAAATGGCAAATATATTAACGTTATCTGATGTTAGCAAGTTATTGATTTGATTAACCTTATTTCTAAGGCTACATATATTATCATGGGCCATTTTCAGCCCCTTCCTGGGTAGTGTATCAGAGATAGACATGATATGTAAAAGAGCAAACAAAGCAAGAAAATAAATATACATTCAGCAATCCATGAATCAATTTGTGTGTGTGTGTGTGTGTGTGTGTGTGTGTGTGTGTGTGTGTGTGTGTGTGTGTGTGTGTGTGTGTGTGTGTGTGTGTGTGTGTGTGTGTGTGTGTGTGTGTGTGTGCTGCAGGGTTTAAGATATGAACCCACAGGCTTGGCTCTTTCATCCCTTCCAGGCTTCTGGGAGGGAAGGTGAACAATGAGCCTGTCATAGCGGATGTAAGCAATGTCCCCACGCGCTCTGGCAGCTTTCATGGATGGGATAAGATCTTTCCTCTTCCGGCACACAGTTTCAGGATAGTCCTTGTTGAGGAAGATATACGTTCCTCTCAAGTTCTTGGCTCTTTCCAGAACAGCTACCTTGTCCTTCAACCTCAAGAACTTGACCACTATCGGCCTGGGCCTGTCACCTGGGCTTATGATGGGTTTTCCAGTCCTGTGGACATGCTCCACCTCAATCTTCCTGTGGTCCATCTTCAATTTCTCAGACATCATTTCACTCACTTTGTCTTCAGATTCCATCCAGGTCTCATGTGGAGATTCTGAAATTCCATCCACAACCATGTTGTTCCGCCTTGATTCTGATTTCGAGTCTGATTTCTCAGTCATTGTTATCATGGATTCACACACAGATCTGATGTCTTCTCTCAATGACTTACAGATTACTGTCATCTTGCCATTCTACTGTTTCAACTCATCGAGCTGACCCGGAAGAACTGCAATCTGTTCTTCAGGTCCTGGACCTCTCTGGTCAGGTCGTCCATTCTTTTATTAGTTGAACTGAGCAGTATTCAGACAAAACACGAAGCTACTGTATATTCTTGTTGTAACACCTGATGGTAGAACTACCTTTGTTTGTTTAAAAGATCCTTCACCTGTGATAGTGAGACACCACTGTCCTCAATGGTGCTACCGCAGGCTTTGGTCTTTGTTTGGGCAGGGCAGGTCACAGGGAAGATTGAACAAAAATAACAGCAGGGATCTAGACAGCCACAAACCTGGGACAATCTGTGATCCCTGCCACAATGGCTAACCACGTCACGGGCTGCGTTCAAGCTCTCAAGAAAACTAGCAGCTAGGCTAGCTCCTACACCAAATAGCTTCTCAGACCCGGCCTTGGTCGGCGGGATCACTGGACTGAGAGTAGCAGGGAGAAGATTCCCGGTGTCTGTGAAGCCCGTCATTTGGTGCAACGCAGACTCAGTAGTGAGCGTTTCCACTACAAAGTAATGTTAGGATATATCAGTTATCCTATAAGAGCTTTTGTGCAGAACACACTACTGTGTTTCAGGTACCAAGCTTATGGTCATGTTGCAGCAGTATGTAGGAGGGAGATTCCTAGATGTGCAGAAGGGCATTGGACAAAGAAATGTGTAGTGTCGGTGAAAGAAGTTAACTATAGGGGTGCCCTTGTTGCTGGGGATCAGAAGTGTCCGGTGCGAGAGAGGCAGGTTGAGGTTGCCAGCGTCAGAGTTGTACAGAAGATGTCGTATACTGAGGCAGTGAAGAAAGTAGAGGAAGATGGGTTGAGGGTGAGGTATCCTAAGAGGCTCCCGGTGAGTAGTAGACCTTTGCCAGTACGAATGAAATGCAATTCAGTAAAGTTGGCTTTTTAGAGTACATTGCCATGGTTATAATCTGTACTGCAGAAATGAAACATTCATCACAAAAATAGATGTTATGGTGGCAGCTGCAGAGAAGTACTTGGGTTTACAAGATTTTACTGCAGAGGAGTTACAGGGTGTGTTGAATGGTAGTGTCCCGTCCTCCCTGGCTGTCGGTCAAAGTAGTGTAACGGGGAGGTGTTTTTTTTATGAATGTAAAGTAGACAGGGTCATTTTCATCATTTTCCCCCTTTTCCCTTTTTTCATCACAGTGTAATCGATTTACACTCCAGTCCAATTGGTGGCGGAAATGCATATTTTTGGTAGAAGAAGGAGGAGGAGGCTCGTGGGAAAATGGCAGAAGTGGATGCTGAGTTCAAATCAAGCAGCGGGTCAAGTAAATTTAGTGAAGATGAATGTTCTGAATGGACAGTAGTATTGAAAACTGGAACAAAACTGGAACAATACAAAAGGAAATAGAGTGGAGTGTGTGACTGATATTTTGATTCATTATATTTCTGAAGAACAGGGGAAGATTGCAGTGGGCCTCAAAAGAATGCGGACAACAGAAGTTTTGTGTTTTGAACTTCGGAGTAGAGCACGTGTCAAAGGAGTAATCTCAGGGGTGATGACGGATGTTCAGGTTGAATACATGAAGAGAATTCCTGCCATGGTTGGTGCCCAGTGTCTGACCTGCTGGGTGAATGAAGAAAAAGAAGAAAGTCTGTCAGTCTTGTTGTTTTTTGATAAAGAGCAAATACCTACTCATGTGAAACTTGGTTATGTAAGATACGTCGTAAGAGTTTTCGTCCCCAAACCACTGCAGTGTAAGAATTGTAAAAGGATTTCGCCATGTTTCAAGTGTGTGCAGACGAACAGAGTATACTGAAGAACGATGTGTAGAACGACAACAGTGTTGCAATTCTGTTGGGGATCATGATTCTGAGCTCCTGGAATGCCCTGTAAGGGTGAAGGAGATTAAAGTGGCAAAAGTTAGAGCAGTCTAGCGAATCTCCTATGCAGGGGCGAAAAAAAATATTGAGAAAACAAGTGATGGTAGTGAAGATATGGTAGTGGATACACCACAGCCTGTAGTAAATGTTTGCTTCCAGACAAAAGATACCCTGTGTGGATTTTGTTGTGTTCATTGCCACAGTGATAAACTGTACAGCACAAGTCTCAAAGAAGTCTAAGAAACTGGACATTATTGTGGCTGCGGCAGAAAAGTTTTTGTGGACTTAAGGATTTTACATCTGAAGACTTGCAAGGTGTACTGGCGCCGGAAGACCCACCCTCACAGGTTCCCCTTGTGCCTGTGTAGGAATCAGATCGGGTGTATTTTTTACCAGAAAATTTGTTCAAATTATTTATGTATTTCTTTGGTCATTTTTGGGGTAATTTGTTCAATTTTGGTGGGAATCCTGTTTCCATCCCGCCTAGTAGGTGGTGGGATACACATTAAATTGTGTGATCGCCAATATACCATAGAAGAAGAAAAATAAGAGTTCTTTAGGCCTCTTGAGTAGGATTTTAAAGGGTAAATAGTGGAATGGGGTGGTGTTTTTTAAATTATTATTATTATTTATATTCTTAGATAGGGCAAATTTTTCCTTTCCCCCAATTGTATAGTACCTTATCACAAAAATGTAGGCAGACCGTGAACGGCCAAACACTCCAGTCAGTACAGTAGGTGGCGGTGTATTGGATGCGATCCAACAACACAATCCCAAAGAAGAAGGGCTCTTTGACGCAACTACGTGGGATTATTTTAAATAGGACAAGATGGCCGAGGTTAGCGGGCTGAGGAAACGGAATCATTTCGAACAAAACCGCAAAAGACACGTCTTTGACGAAGGTAATTTTAAATTTAAGGAGAATATGTGGAACTGGATAGTAATATTGAGACTGACTGTTACATGAACCTCGTTCGGCGTGCCGTAACCTCCAGTAGCCAAGATAGTAACGTATGTGTTTACTTTTACAGGGACCCAGCCAGTGAAGGGTTTAACGTTTTTGTGTAGTTCATTTCGCTGGCTAATTCTCGCCCGTCAGCCCTTACTCTCACCTGGTCAGGTCTGTCATTTTCGGACCGCGAGTGTTGCCCGCTGTTGAGTTGCGTCTATCCCATGGTCCGTTCAATTCTGAATGCTGATTGGTTAAAACCGCATTCCAGCCGGTGTCTCTTCCACAAGTTACCATCGGCTAAATCTATGACATTAAAATGCCTATACTCTATTCCATCTGACTAAGCAATCCACTGTCTCATAAACCCAGCCAGGCAATTTATCAACTTGATCTCTACTATAAAAAACCTCTAGACATTATCTCGCATTTCTTTTAGGCTAACATTTGGTTTTCAACAGATTGCTGTCGGTCTCAACATTTGCAACATTGTTTCAATATTCAAATTGGAGTTCCAGCTGTCCCATAGTAATGAACGAGTTGGGATGAGAGACCGGTCGGCAGCTTTTCTCAGCCAGTCGAAATCATGAATCAACATAATTTTTATGGACACATACAAGTAACTATCAATAGAAAACAACAGGTAAAACGAACCGACGTGCAGCTAGTTTGAAGTCTTTCCAGCTTCAGTTTGAAGTGATTGTGTTAGCTGTGTTTGGCTAGCTCCTCTGAACAAGTGTCCTGACGAGAGAGCACATTTTCTATGCCAGGTGAAATCGCGCATCATTAGCTCATTGTTATGGCTGTATCCACATAAATGTCACTAGAAAACGGCTTATGCAAATGCGACTACTTCAATGTTATTCTGGCACAGTTTTGACGTGACTGTAAGTTAACCATAGTTGGCTAGCTAGCAAGCAAGGGATAAGAACGTTGCCAGCCAGTATGGTATTTATACTATTTCATCCTACAACAAGATAGTCCCGACACAAATGTAGGGTTGTTACCAAAGCCAAAGGTCGTTCGTTCTATCGGTTCGGTTGCCATATACTCGATCCAGTCGTTCAGTCTTTTTGTTCTGCATCTATGGACGCGAACTAGTCGTAAATAACGTTTTCAATTAAAATATGTAAATCATTATTTAAATATGTTGGTGACCCAGTTGGATAATGCCCTGGAAGCTGGTGCTTTGAGGATATATCGGCACAGTTTGCGTTGTGCCTAAGAACAACAACCCTTAACAACCTGTGGTATATTGGCCATATACCAGACCCCCTCGTACCTTATTGCTTAAATAACACAGTATATTGGCACTGTAGAACTCAATAGCTTTAGTTCATTCTTACATGCGTTGTTTGAGTTGCTTTTTAAAGCAAAGGTCGATTTGAGCGGATGTCGTCAACCTTCTTTTCAAAGTGGTTTACAAAGTTGTCCGCAGGGGAGGATTAAGGAGGGAGGAGAAGGTGGAAACAGAAGGTGGAAACAGTTTCCTAGGGTTAGAGGAAGAAGCTTGACATTTATTGATAGAATTGGCTTTAGCAGAAGAGAAGGTAGAGAGGAGGGTGTGAAAGGATGATGGGTCCTCTGGAAGTTTAGTTTTCCTCCATTTTCGGTCTGCTGCCCGCATCCCTGTTGTGTAAGCTGGCAATGAGTCACTCAGCCATGGCGTAGATGGGCAGAGCCAAGCCGGCCAGGAGGAAAGGGGACAGGAGGAGTCATAGGATGTGGAAAGGTAGAGTTTGGTCGAGGCAGAATCAGGAGAAGGATTTAGCAGACTTAGGGGCGGCGCATGTTTGAACTCTCATTTTTGGATTTAGACAACCAGGAACTCCTTATTGTTTTAATGTTAGCTAGGAACTTCAACTTTCTAGCTTTTCCTTGAAACCAATATTCCACTCTTGGAATAGTGTTTTTGTCTTCTTGCAGGTGAACTGAAACCCTCCAAACCCAGTTAGACAACTAGGCCTAATGTTAATATATGGAAAAGAAAACGCTTTGCTCCTGTGGTTTTGCATGCCCATTCTGTATCCTTGCATCAGACTCATGCAAGGAACGAACAACACCAGATGCTTTTTCTCTCCCTCTGTCAGGTCAGGTGCAACAGCCATCATCAACTCTATTGTAATGTGATATAGGCTAGCTATGTGTAGCCTTCCATTTCCTCAGCTGGCCTAGTCTTGGTTTCACATGGGGAAATTCCCTTGCACCTCTACCCAACACCCCTAGCTAACATCTCTCACTGAACAACAGTTGCAATCTGGTACAATTATTTGGGTAATAATGTTGTTTTTGGAATGTTAATGTATACAGAAATCAGTCAACAGGAAAATGGAAGGTGTTATTTTTGGCAACTTTACTAATGGGGGTCTTTCAAATCCTTTAGCTTTGTGACATGACTCTTGTATCAGTGCAAAATACAGCTGGGTTTGTTTGTGTGGCAATAGTTAACACTCAGTGGTGCTGCACTTTGTCCTTGGTGTGCAGATCCCTTGTTGCAGTTTAACATTTGCCCTGCTTGACTCTGGTCCAGAGAGGGAGTCGTCTCTTGGAGTTGGCACCAGTCCGCAGTGTCACGATGAAGGAGAGGAGGGACAGAGTAAAGAGAGCTGTTTCAGATGTAGATCTAGACTGGCTTCATACATGGCCTGCCAGAGACCCGGTTCAGGGCTGTTTCAGATGCAACAGGAGAGAACTGTGGCAAGATAAGGAAAGATAAATAAGCCTGCCAATTTTAGATCTGGCTCGGTTTTCTCCAAGGATGAGGGGATTGGACTTCCCAGCCCAGTCCCTGCAGAATAGTGTCTCGGTCTCTCTCCTATGGCACCACTGCCACTTAATTTAGCTGACTACTGCTTCCTATTCCCTGCTTTGCTGGACACTTGCATAGAGGGGTCTATGTGTGGGTTATGGTCTATTTTACACTGGACTGATGTTGGACGTTTAGTACAGTTGTCTATATTTATTTTATTTTACCTTTATTTAACCAGGTAGGCAAGTTGAGAACAAGTTCTCATTTACAATTGCGACCTGGCCAAGATAAAGCAAAGCAGTTCGACAGATACAACGACACAGAGTTACACATGGAGTAAAACAAACATACAGTCAATAATACAGTATAAACAAGTCTATATACAATGTGAGCAAATGAGGTGAGAAGGGAGGTAAAGGCAAAAAAGGCCATGGTGGCAAAGTAAATACAATATAGCAAGTAAAACACTGGAATGGTAGTTTTGCAATGGAAGAATGTGCAAAGTAGAAATAAAAATAATGGGGTGCAAAGGAGCAAAATAAATAAATAAATGTATTAAATACAGTTGGGAAAGAGGTAGTTGTTTGGGCTAAATTATAGGTGGGCTATGTACAGGTGCAGTAATCTGTGAGCTGCTCTGACAGTTGGTGCTTAAAGCTAGTGAGGGAGATAAGTGTTTCCAGTTTCAGAGATTATTGTAGTTCGTTCCAGTCATTGGCAGCAGAGAACTGGAAGGAGAGGCGGCCAAAGAAAGAATTGGTTTTGGGGGTGACTAGAGAGATATACCTGCTGGAGCGTGTGCTACAGGTGGGAGATGCTATGGTGACCAGCGAGCTGAGATAAGGGGGGACTTTACCTAGCAGGGTCTTGTAGATGACATGGAGCCAGTGGGTTTGGCGACGAGTATGAAGCGAGGGCCAGCCAACGAGAGCGTACAGGTCGCAATGGTGGGTAGTATATGGGGCTTTGGTGACAAAACGGATTGCACTGTGATAGACTGCATCCAATTTGTTGAGTAGGGTATTGGAGGCTATTTTGTAAATGACATCGCCAAAGTCGAGGATTGGTAGGATGGTCAGTTTTACAAGGGTATGTTTGGCAGCATGAGTGAAGGATGCTTTGTTGTGAAATAGGAAGCCAATTCTAGATTTAACTTTGGATTGGAGATGTTTGATATGGGTCTGGAAGGAGAGTTTACAGTCTAACCAGACACCTAAGTAGTTGTCCACGTATTCTAAGTCAGAGCCGTCCAGAGTAGTGATGTTGGACAGGCGGGTAGGTGCAGGTAGCGATCGGTTGAAGAGCATGCATTTAGTTTTACTTGTATTTAAGAGCAATTGGAGGCCACTGAAGGAGAGTTGTATGGCATTGAAGCTTGCCTGGAGGGTCGTTAACACAGTGTCCAAAGAAGGGCCGGAGGTATACAGAATTGTGTTGTCTGCGTGGAGGTGGATCAGAGACTCCAGAGCGACCTCATTGATGTATACAGAGAAGAGAGTCGGTCCAAGAATTGAACCCTGTGGCACGCCCATAGAGACTGCCAGAGGTCCGGACAGCAGACCCTCCGATTTGACTCACTGAACTCTATCAGAGAAGTAGTTGGTGAACCAGGCGAGGCAATCATTTGAGAAACCAAGGCTGTCGAGTCTGCTGATGAGGATGTGGTGATTGACAGAGTCGAAAGCCTTGGCCAGATCAATGAATACGGCTGCACAGTAATGTTTCTTATCGATGGCGGTTAAGATATCGTTTAGGACCTTGAGCGTGGCTGAGGTGCACCCATGACCAGCTCTGAAACCAGATTGCATAGCAGAGAAGGTATGGTGAGATTCGAAATGGTCGGTAATCTGTTTGTTGACTTGGCTTTCGAAGACCTTAGAAAGGCACGGTAGAATCGATATAGGTCTGTAGCAGTTTGGGTCAAGAGTGTCCCCCCCTTTGAAGAGGGGGATGACCGCAGCTGCTTTCCAATCTTTGGGAATCTCAGACGACACGAAAGAGAGGTTGAACAGGCTAGTAATAGGGGTGGCAACAATTTCGGCAGATCATTTTAGAAAGAAAGGGTCCAGATTGTCTAGCCCGGCTGATTTGTAGGGGTCCAGATTTTGCAGCTCTTTCAGAACATCAGCTGAATGGATTTGGGAGAAGGAGTGAGTAAAGTTAGGAGCAGTCTGGCCACGAGTTACAGTAGATTACCTTTTTACCTGATTAACACGGGGACTCTTCCATTTCCTGTCCTGACCTGCTAATATGCGCGTGTGGACTGGTGTAAACTTCACGTCTGCCCATGTGGGGGAGATTCTGAGGTGTCAGGAGCTGGGGGTATTTAAATTCAGTTTTAGTGTCACTGCGGCTACAAAGGAACTCTGGCATTGATGTCTGTGACATGGATGTCCGTCTAGCTGTAGAATAAATTCATAACCTGTCTTGTTTTTAAGTGTTTTACTTGCTATATTGTATTTACTTTGCCATCATGGCCTTTTTTGCCTTTACCTCCCTTCTCACCTCATTTGCTCACATTGTATATAGACTTGTTTATACTGCATTATTGACTGTATGTTTGTTTTTACTCCATGTGTAACTCTGTCGTTTTATCTGTCGAACTGCTTTGCTTTATCTTGGCCAGGTCGCAATTGTAAATGAGAACTTGTTCTCAACTTGCCTACCTGGTTAAATAAAGGTAAAATAAATAAAATTGTTGTGATTTTGTTTACTTTTTTAACTGATTTTTTTGGTAGTGTTTATCTAGCAGTCTCAAACCCACAGTGAATTATGTCTGTTGACAGACCAGACAGTCATTATACCAGAATCAGCAGGATGCCTCTCCAGTGTAAGCTCTGCTCTGGAGAATGCTGTCCTGTTCTCTCATACCTTCTGTTCGGCAACCCCTCTCCTGGCATCAGCCATAGAGCCCAGTCAGCCCACTGCTGTTTGCCGTCTGCAGAGAACAGCCTTGCGGTAAGCCCTCAAACCTGCCTTAGACCAAATCCTCACTCTGAGTTTTGGTACGAAGTGTTTGTTTGGACTGTCAGCTCAGGAAGGAAATGTCATAATGGGGAGAATAAGGTTTTTCCTTGGAATCTTGCTTGGTGTTGTGAACCATACCTCTCCAAGGGTCTCCTTGACACAACTGTTTTTGGTTAATACTTGTCATACCAGTTCCCAGGGTGTCTGTTTATTGTGATGGGGAGGGACATCTCTGATGTAGAGGACATTTCCCATACCTGGAGGGGAACGCCTACCTTTAGACACCCTTTCATCGAAAGATTAAAAGACCAAACAAAGTGATGTTGTGATATTGAGCTCCTTGATGTCATAGCCCAATAAATCATTGTATTTGTGACATGCTTGGTAAACAGGTGTGGACTAACAGTGAAATATCTACAGGCTTGGACATAGAAAAGAGGCTACTGCACAGTGTAGATGCTATAGACATTGACTCACATATGACCCATTTGTAGGCCTAGTACTTCATCTCATAATACCACTGGCTTTTGTCCCCCTTTCTCAGATATGTTTCCTAATACCCAAGTGTGTGCACTGCAGGCCTGTGGCAATGTACTGGCATCATGCTAGAGGTTATCACAGGAGTGCAAATTCGTTCCTGTCCTGTTTTTTTTTCACGTACAGTTATATAACCCCGGAACTTTCCGGTCCCATCCCGATAAAAATCACTCCCGTCCCATGTTCATTTTTAATGCTCAGAAATCAGAAATAACTTCCTCCATTAGCTACTGGTCTGTCTGTCCCGGCTCTGTGGCCGCATAGCGTTAGCAGAAACCAATACTGTTCTCAGGGCAAGCCTGGTTTTAGCTGGATTCACCTAGTCAGTCTGTCATGGAAAGAGCAGGTGTTCCTAATGTTTTGTACACTCGGTGTATAGTAGGCTCTTTTTAATATATAAATATATATATATATTTTTTTTTTAATTAAATGCTCCACACAATAATTGCTATTCCTCTCCTGTCCCAAACTTGACTCTAGAACTTCACTCAAACTTGACTAAGAACTTCCCACCTATTCCTGCTGGAATCCCGCAGGACTTGTAAGACCCGCTGAAGTCCTGTTACCTTTTCAACCTCTGCAGCAGGCAACAAATATCATGGCCAGGAACCTTCATGGAATGGCCTATAATATGTACAATGCCTGATGGAAGTTCAGATGCTGGAATCCTCTAAGATGATAAGAATATTGGCAACATTTTTTGAAGAGGATCCTGACACTTCTCTGTATTGTCCTTGTGATGTGTAAAGTTTGAATTGCACCATGTGCACTCTCTCCCTGCTCTTAAGGTCATGACACCATGTGTCCTATTCTCTCTCAGGTGCGGGTGGTGTGGAAGATGTTCCTCTGTCCCTGCCAGATCGGAAGCCTCCTCCCAGGATGGCGCCTCGGGCAGAGGCGGATAGCGAGACAGACGAGGAGTGGGAACAGGCCCCAGAGCTGACTGCTGCCTATCAGAGTCCTGTCAAGGAGCAACCTGTAGAAGAGGTGGTGGTGGAGGAGAAGGCTCGGCCCATCCAGATTGTCCTGGCTCACGAAGACGACCACAAATTTGAGCTGGACACGGCGGCTCTGGAGAAGCTCTTACTGCAGGAGGATGTCAGAGACCTTAATGTGGTGGTGGTGTCAGTGGCTGGGGCCTTCCGTAAGGGCAAGTCCTTCCTGCTGGATTTCATGCTCCGATACATGCTCAACCAGGTGAGAACAGGTGCACATATACAGTGCCTTCAGAAAATATTCAAACCGCTTGACTTTTTCAACATTTTGTTGTTACAGCCTGAATTTAAAATGTGTTAAATAGAAGAAAATATTGGCACTACACACAATATCCCATAATATAATGTATTATTATTTATAAAGCTGTATAGTCTTCAGTCAAGAAGTATTCAACCCCTTTGTTATGGCCAGCCTAAATAAGTTCAGGAGTAAAAATGTGCTAAATAAGTTGCATGCAATAATAGGGTTTAACCTGATTTTTGAATGACTCTGTACCCCACACACAATTATCTGTAAGGTCCCTCAATTGAGCAGTGAATTTCAAAAACGGATTCAAGCACAAAGACCAGGGAGGTTTTCCAATGTCTTGCAAAGAAGGGCACCTATTGGTAGATGGGTTTAAAAATAAACTTTGAGCATGGTGAAGTTATTAATTACACTTTGGATGGTGTATCAATACACCCAGTCATGACAAAGATGCGTCCTTTCTAACTCAGTTGCCGGAAAGGAAGAAAGCTTCTCAGGGATTTCACCTTGAGGCCAATGGTGACTTTAAAACAGCTACAGAGTTTAATACCTGTGACGGGGCAAATCAACACATCACCGAGTACCACTGTTCATATTTTCAAGCATGGTGGTGGCTGCATCATGTTATGGGTATGCTTGTCATTGGCAAGGACTAGGGAGTTTTTTATATATTAGAGTAAAGTAGAGGAAAACGTGGTTGTCCACTTTCCAACATACAATGGGAGACAAATTCACCTTTCAGCAGGGCAATAACCTAAAACGCAAGGACAAAACTACACTGATGCATACCAAGACAACGTTGAATGTTCCAGAGTGGCCTAGTTACAGTTTAGACTGATCTATGGCAAGACTTGATAATTGCTGTCTAACAATGATTAACAACCAACCAACAACCATGATTAACAACCCAGAGACTCCCAGCTGTAATCGCTGCCAAAGGTGATTAACATGTATTGACTCTGGGTTGAATGCTTATCTAATCAAGATATGCGTTTTATTTTTCATAAGTGTACGACATTTTATTTTACTTTGACAGAGTTTTGTGTAGATCTTTTTTTAAAATTTATTTTAAGGAAAAGGAATTTAATCAATTGTCATCCTTTTCTGAAGGCACTGTACCTACAGTATAGACAATTCACTACAAAATACTGATTTCTCTGAATCATTCATTGGGCAGATCAGGTTGAATGAAGGTTTTGCTGCGCTAAAAGGAAGAACCAATTTAACTGTCTGTTAGTTGGAAAAACTGTGGTTTAAAAGCACTTTCTGTCAACTTCAACAATCTATCACGTCATTAACACACCCCTGGGTGTAGGGTTAATTCTAAGGTGTTGAGTAACGCTGCTAACCTTTTCAGGGTAAATCTCTGGGTTGCCGGTTCAATACCAACATTTGTAAAGCAGTTTGGAGATCCTGAATAAACCCTGTATTAGTCTTGGATTTCCAGATGAATTATCCACCTACTGACCTGATTGTTACCTGGCTGATTTTACATAATGTCCTCCATCTAGGGGTTGATGAAACAGGAAGTCTGCTAATGGCTCTAAATGGATGTTAGTAGTTATTCTTTCCTTTGGGATTAATTTAGTAGTGTGAAATTCCTTCAGGACATCTTATTTTTAGCCAAATGCATTTTCCATTCTTAGACTGCTAGATAATTAGCCTTGTCTTCAGGTCATTTCACATACTGTAGTTCAAAAGCAATTTGTCTCATTAGCATTCCTTTTGCTGAAATATGAATTTCTCTGCCAGTTTCTGGGACAAGAGCTTCCCAAGAGAAGGGCATGCATTACCAAGGCTGCATCACTAAATTCCAGTGCAACTTTCTAATCAGCCTCCAGGGGTTATGTTAATGTGTCCACTGTCAAGGATTTGGCTTGAACCATGTGTCGAAATATTGTTTTTTTGTTTTTACTTTGAGAAATATTTATGTAGCTATAGGCCTAGATTTGGGAATGTCTGGTGTTTTCTCGGCACAGAATAAACATGGATGTATAATCAATATTTCTACCGATGACTTGAATCTGAGGGAGAGAGTGGTGAAGAGGACAGTCAGTCATGCCCTCCATCAGGACAGCCAAGCAGCAGCCAGCGATTGCAGGGCCAGTATCACTTTACAGACCACAAAGCGTTATTATAGGTCTGGAAGCTTGGGAAAGCTTTATCTTTATATAGTTATAGCTGCCTCAAACTCTCACTGTGTAGTCTGCTGCTAGTTTCCCTGCCTGCCTGGGTCTGTTCCTCTTATGGTCTGTCACTAGTGCTGAAACATTTTATTTATTTATTTTTTATTTTTTATTTTTTTTAAGCAACCAATTGACCAATGTCTGTTCAATTATTTGAATTCCATTGTGTTTTCCTGTGAGCTCAATGCGGACATCAGTTGCTCTAAAGATAAATCTGATCCAGCCTGAACTGTGCGATGTAGTAGGGAGTTGTAGTTTCCAACAGGCCAATATTCTACATAGTTTAGCACACACAACGTGGTAATTAACTACAATGACCATAATCCATTGCACGTATCCATGTCCGGTCTTTTACTTTGCATGGTATCTCTACCTGAGATTGCATGATCGAAGTGATTTTATAGTTGGTATTCTTTGAACTCCAAAATAGTGATTTTTGTTAGACAAAATAGGCAGCAGCACTATAGAGCTGAGATGATGACTTGGAATTAAGTAATAAAGTCATTAAATAAAACATGTAATACACACACCTGAAATATTTTATTAAAGTTGTGAAATAAATTATGGTTATTAATAAGTGGTTAATAAGTGATAAGCATTAATGGGAAGTCACTACCATGATGGAACTGTTATTAATGGTTTTATTCTGTGTTACTGAACTTCAAAAAGCACTATCTGACCCACTGAATGATCTGAGGACCGATGCATAGGAGAAGTGAACTTGAGGTCACAGTGGGGTCAGAGGAGCAGTGATTGCTAGTGTTCTGAGAGACAATGCACTCCATCGCCTTTAGGGTCAGGTATTCAGGATTGCTCTGATTGTGTTGCCTAAGTTCTTTCACAGCAACTCCAGTCCCGAAAAAACAGAAGTAACTGCAGAGATTGAGTATTCCCCCCATGTTAGTCTCCAGCGGGTTATACCCTTTAGATATCTTTAATTACGTCCCAGGCAGGTGCTGTTTTGGGGTCTTGGTCTGGCCAACCTAATTTTCCTCCTGGTGCTGATCACTCTCTTTTACGGCCTAGAATTTGAACACTCCATTCCAGTCACATTTCCTGCTGGATAGAGAACTCTGCTCTTCTGTGTGTGTGGCAGTTTGACTGACTGGACTGTTTGGTTAATGTCCTCAGAGGGAGGAGACCGAACTAAAGCTTGTTATCTGAAGCCTGCCTTGTTTAGTAGCGCCGTGCTATCCTTGTTTAATAGCGCCGTGCTATCCTTGTTTAATAGCGCCGCGCTATCCTTGTTTAATAGCGCCGCGCTATCCTTGTTTAATAGCGCCGCGCTATCCTTGTTTAATAGCGCCGCGCTATCCTTGTTTAATAGCGCCGCGCTATCCTTGTTTAATAGCGCCGCGCTATCCTTGTTTAATAGCGCCGCGCTATCCTTGTTTAATAGCGCCGCGCTATCCTTGTTTAATAGCGCCGCGCTATCCTTGTTTAATAGCGCCGCGCTATCCTTGTTTAATAGCGCCGCGCTATCCTTGTTTAATAGCGCCGCGCTATCCTTGTTTAATAGCGCCGCGCTATCCTTGTTTAATAGCGCCGCGCTATCCTTGTTTAATAGCACTTGATTATTATCTCTGTATTAACACTGCTGCAGGATGTGTATTTTAATAGCTGTGTGATATCTATCACCACCAGGCATGGTTAGTGCCTGCTTCGGAATGCTGCCAGTAGACAGAGCCAGGTTCACTTAAGTAATACCTTTTTAGGCATGAAATATAGCATACCATTTTGTATAATTTGGCCACGCTCTCCCTGTAATTAAGACCAGCCCCGTAGGCCACGCCCTCCCTGGAATCAAGACCAGCCCCATAGGCCACGCCCTGTAATGAAGTAGTAGAGTAATGCGCGCATACTTCTAACGGACTTGTTTTCACAACAGCAGCTCATATCCTATTAAAGGTGTTCTTCAGACTTAAGTTTCTTTTTCTTTTTTACTGCCTACACTGAAATGAGTCTGACATGATGTTGCGTTTGGCATAGGCTGTGTAAAATGACCCTGATCTCAGGACACCAGTGGTTTGAATGTGATACCACACTGACCTCCAGTGGTAGTAAGTTGCAAATGCATGTAAGAAATAGCAGTATGCCTATTCCTTCCTTTGATTACTGTTGGATTCTTTCCACATTGCCCAAATGAAACACACACTTGCCTACAGGAATCAATAACTTGTTTCCTATACTGACCACTCACACTCCCTCTGTCTTGGTACCCCCCCGCTCCTGTCACAGCAGCAGCAGCAGTCAGACTCATGGGTTGGGGCTGATGATGAGCCACTGACAGGGTTCAGCTGGAGAGGAGGCTGTGAGAGGGAGACCACAGGGATCCAGGTCTGGAGTCAGGTGTTTGTGGTCAACAAGCCGGATGGGAGCAAGGTGAGCCCTACTCTGTGACACACACACTGTTATTAACATTGAGAGGAACACCACAGTGGCACAGTCGTGTTTTGTGTATGATCTTATGTCCATCCCTGCCGCTCATACTGGCTGTACTGTCTTCAAGTGGATTTCCATCATGTTAATGACCTAAAGGTGACCTGTAATATCCTAACCCTTGACAGGTTGCTGTTCTGCTAGTGGATACACAAGGAGCCTTCGACAGCCAGTCTACCATAAAGGACTGTGCAACGGTTTTTGCCTTGAGCACCATGACCAGCTCTGTACAGGTGAGTCTATGATGGACCTGACTGAGTTCTCACTGTTTGATTACATACCCATAAAGGTGCACACATTGTGCCAGTTGAGTTAATGGTGTGTTGTGGATGGAAAGGGCTGGTTGATGTCAAGAACTGGCCTACGTACAAAGGATATTTCATGGTCTAATTCTTTTCAGGTGTATAACTTGTCCCAGAATATTCAGGAGGATGATCTTCAGCATCTCCAGGTATACACACTATTCCTCCCCATCTTAATGAATACATTAGACATTTGTTGGTGTGTTTGAAAACAATATTAAGGCTATGACTAACATTGTATTTTCTCTATCTGTTTAGCTCTTCACAGAATACGGCCGGCTTGCTTTGGAGGAAATCTATCTAAAACCCTTCCAGGTGTGTTACTGTCCTGAAAATGGATATTGTTTCTTCAATATATTCAACATGCAAAGTTTGGATGTGCACATTTGTCCTCCCTGAGCACATTCTCTCAGTAACCCTGTCTGTGTTGTGTTCCAGTCTCTCATGTTCCTCATCAGAGACTGGAGCTATCCATATGAGCACAACTATGGACTGGAGGGAGGTAAACGCTTTCTAGAGAAGAGACTGCAGGTAGGTCTGGAGAAGAGAATGGGGCCCATGATGGATCATTTAGAATGGGCTCCTCCATATTTAAACCTAGTATCTAGTCCAGTGTGGCTTTTTCTGAGGGGAATTTCCACTACAGTTTTGAACTAAATTATCTCAGCAGAATTGTAATATGAATTTTGTTCACTGTCTCTGTGAATGGAAGGACGCTCGCAGTAGTGGAGGCTGCTGAGGGGAAGGCGGCTCATAATAATGGCTGTAACGGAGCGAATGGAATGGCATCAAACCATGTGTTTGACACCATTCTACCTATTCCTCTCCAACTGTTACCAAGAGCCCGTCCTCCCCAATGAAGGTGCCACCAACTCCTGTGGCGTGCAGTATCACTTTTAGTGGAGGATCTGTAAGGTTACTTTCTAAATGTGATACATTAGTTACTGTCAAATTGTCATCAAACATAACTTTTGGATTTAACAAATCTGATTACGGTTACTTTTGGATTGTATTCCCTTTTTAAAGGACAAATCCACCCAAAACCACTTCATATAATATACAGTGTTTTGGTGAAGAAATGTTTAATTTTGTCCATTTAACAAGGTTGGTGGCAACAAGAAAATCGTTGTGGAAATCTGTTGCAGCTCAAGTCGACTACAAAACCCGCAATGCTCTCTATGGGCTAGCTAGCTAGCAAACGTAGCTACACACAATAAGTCAATATCCGCATGTGAAGTAGCTAGTTAGTGCAGTTTGTTTAAATTATTTTACAGCTATCAGTTTAGGAGTCTCCAATCTCACCATGTTCAACCTGCAGATCAATGTGCCTTACAGAGTGGAGTCTGTCATTTGCAACCGCACCATGCAATGCACCCTGGACTGAAGAGGCAGACAATAGGATACATGTGTCCTCTGTTAAATTACACATTTCTTGTGGTAGGAATATCGCAAAAATCTGATCAGTGGCTAATTGGAGAGAAGACCACCTCCCGTGTTATGACATTGGCCAGTATTGAACTCTCTCATATGATGACTGACGTTTTTGCGATCTAAAAGTCGTATTCCTTTCAACTTCCAGTGTTGTGAGAGCGGCTTTATCACAATGCTACGTCATATATGAATGCTTCCGCTCGGTGTTTGAGATCAATTGACACTCTTTACCATGGCACTTTGAGATTTATCTTAAACTGCAAAACCCTTACGCACCACTGCACTTTGTATACCAGGGTTGGCTGGCCTTCTCTAGTCACTCGTAGGCTCAGTCACTGGTATACTTTTATTTACAAAGCCATTTTGGGTTTACTACCTTTTTTATTTGTGCATTTTATTGTTTAGAAATGTCTCTTTGTTCGCTGGACTTTATCCTGCTAACTGTTCCAAATGTCCCAACTGAATTTGGTAAAAGGGCTTTTATGTTCTCTGCGCCATCATCTTGGAACACCTTACAAAATACTTATAAACTGGAAGAACTTGTCTCGCTTGGTGTTTTTAAATCAATGATGAAGGATTTTGAGGCTGATTCCCTGACCTATCAATGATTTTAATTTGCTGTTTTATACTCTTGTGAATTCAATGGTTTTTACTAGATTACTTGTAGTTTTTCGTGTTGTCTGTCTGTATTTTTTTTGTAATGACTTGGTGCTGCCTATCTTGGCCAGGGCGCTCTTGAAAAATAGATTTTAATCTCAATGAGCCCTTCCTGGTTAAATAAAAAAATACCAGCCGAATAACTCCGATACACATTAAATGACCAAGGGAATTGATAGAACATCGCTCAGATGTACAAAAGCAATATAACAATCAAAATGGGTGAATCTTTACTTTGAGGCATTAGTAGAAGACAAGAAGGGTCCATCAAACGCATTTGCAGGATTCCTGATTATGGATGGTCATTTTCAGTAATCTATATAACCTGTAATCTGTAGTTTTCTGATCATATTGGGACTCCCTGGTTGTCTTTATCTAATTACATTAAATATTTTTAATGGATGCTCAATGTTTTTTTTTTTCAAGGCTCCAACTCTCATGATTCCATTTGGCAAAACCACTCCCACCATCAGAAGTTGCAGCCATTGCACTCTTTCCAAATAGCCTATGTTTTTGTGGTGAATTACTTGTAAAGCTACATTTTTTTTATTAGTTCCAGAAGGCCTACAGTGTTGGATAGTTGCTAAGGCTCTATTTGGCTGTTATTGTTTTACATTTTATTTCAGATGCAGCACTGTTAGCTACTTGGCTGGCTAGCATTGCTAATGTAGAGCAGGCTTCAATCATGAGACTAGGATTCCTTAGTGATTTGCCTGTAAATCTTATGTTTTTTGGACTGTTTTAAGAGTCGCTAAGATTAAACTTGGCTCTAATAGCATGCTAGCTAACCAACATCAGACACATTAACTTAATTTCTTTTTTTTTGGTGTAATGCAGTTGATTGTCACCAATGACATGAACATACACTACACGGCCAAGAGTATGTGGACACCTGCTCGTCAAACATCTCATTCCAAAATCAAATCAGTGTATTTGTCACGTGCGCCGAATACAACAGGTGTAGTAGACCTTACAGTGAAATGCTTACTTACAGGCTCTAACCAATAGTGCAAAAAAGGTGTTAGGTGAACAATGGGTAAGTAAAGAAAGGCTACATACAGGCACCAGTTAGTCAGGCTGATGTAGTATGTAGATATGGTAAAGTGACTATGCATATATGATGAACAGAGTAGCAGTAGTGTAAAAGAGGGGTTGGTGGGTGGCGGGACACAATGCAGATAGCCCGGTTAGCCAATGTGTGGGAGCACTGGTTGGTCGGCCCAATTGAGGTAGTATGTACATGAATGTATAGTTAAAGTTACTATGCATATATGATAAACCGAAAGTAGCAGCAGTGTATAAAGAGGGGGGCGGGGGGTACACAATGCAAGAAGTCCGGGTAGCCATTTGATTACCTGTTCAAGAGTCTTGTGGCTTGGGGGTAAAAACTGTTGAGAAGCCTTTTTCGTCCTAGACTTGGCACTCCGGTACCGCTTGACATGCAGTAGTAGAGAGAACAGTCTATGGCTGGGGTCTTTGACCATTTTTAGGGCCTTCCTCTGACACCGCCTGGTGTAGAGGTCCTGGATGGCAGGCAGCTTAGCCCCAGTGATGTACTGGGCCGTACGCACTACCCTCTGTAGTGCCTTGCGGTCAGAAGCCAAGCAATTGCCGTACCAGGCTGCTCTCGATGTTGGAGCTGTAGAACATTTTGAGGATCTCAGGACCCATGCCAAATCTTTTTAGTTTCCTGAGGGGGAATAGGCTTTGTCATGCCCTCTTCATGACTGTCTTGGTGTGTTTGGACCATTCTAGTTTGTTGATGTGGACACCGAGGAACTTGAAGCTCTCAACCTGCTCCACCACAGCCCAGTCTATGAGAATGGGGGTGTGCTCGGTCCTCCTTTTCTTGTCGTCCACAATCATCTCCTTTAGTCTTGGTTACGCTGAGGGATAGGTTATTCTGGCACCACACAGCCTACAGGGAGGTCAGAGACCTGGCCATCTCGTCGTTGTCGGTGATCAGGCCTACCACTGTTGTGTCGTCTGCAAACTTAATGATGGTGTTGGAGTCATGCCTGGCCATGCAGTCGTGGGTGAACAGGGAGTACAGGAGGGGACTGAGCACGCACCCCTGTGGAGCTTCAGTGTTGAGGATCAGCGTGGCAGATATGTTGCTACCTACTCTCACCACCTGGGGACGGCCGTCAGGAAGTCATGGAGATGAAATGCACCCTGGGAATTGTAGTAGAAGAGGACAATGCAGAAACTTTTTAAATGACTGAAACGAGGATTGTGCAGTATGACTAACAAATGATAACATCATATTGTGTGTTAAATCTTACAGTAGTACATATATACAAACAGCATAACTGATTATAAAGTGGCGGAATTGTCCTTTAAACTTGTGCTTTAGACAACAGACCAGTGTCTTGGATATTATGTAACAGCTGTGTGTGTTTTCTACAGGTGAAACAGAACCAGCACGAGGAACTGCAGACCGTGAGGAAACACATCCACTCCTGCTTCTCCAACATCGGTTGCTTCCTACTGCCCCACCCCGGCCTCAAAGTGGCCACCAACCCCATGTTTGACGGCAGATTAAAAGGTGAGGCCTCCCATTGCAGAGAATAATCCCTTCCACCCTCCATACTCCACTAACCCCCTTCCACTCATCCTCCATACTCTACTAACCCCCTTGCACCCCCCTCATACGCCACTAACCCCCTTCCACTCATCCTCCACTAACCCCCCCCCCCCCCCTTCCACTCATCCTCTATACTCCACTAACCCCTCCACCAACCTGCTCCACTAACCCCCTTCCACTCATCCTCCATACTCTACTAACCCCCCCCCCCCTCCACCAACCTGCTCCATACACTACTAACCTCGTTCCATCCCCTCCATAGTCTACTGACCCCCTTCATACTCTACCGACCCTTTCCACCCCTTCCTCCGCCGATACTTCACTTCCATTCCACCTGACGCTATCCCATCCTCAGTGACTCCCAGACCCTTTTCTTAATACTGAGGTGGAGAGGCAGTTTAAGAAAATAGTTAACCCCTGGAGGAGACATTCTTGGGCTTTACTATGCTTCTGGCTGTGTTCTTTGTAGACATTGATGGTGACTTTAAGGAGGCACTGGGTAATCTGGTGCCCTTACTGCTGGCTCCTGAGAACCTGGTGGAGAAGGAGATTGGAGGGGCTAAAGTGACCTGCAGAGATCTAGTGGAGTACTTTAAGGTGAGCACTATGTTCTCCCATGGCTTATAAACTACTTTAAATGCCTGAAACTTCCTAGCTTCTCGTCACAACTGAAGTTATAGAAAACACATTTTCTCCACGGCTTCTTCCCAGGCCTATATAAAGATCTATCAAGGGGAGGAGCTTCCTCATCCTAAATCAATGTTACAGGTATGTACTGGTTTGATCCACATTGATAAGTTTTGAGCAAGCTTGTGGGGGTTTTCTCTTATCTTGCTCAAACCCTCTTTGTATTTGACTGTGCTCTGTTACCTAGGCAACGGCTGAAGCCAACAACCTTACAGCAGTTGCTGGAGGAAAAGACACTTACAGCAAAAGCATGGAAATGGTTTGTTCACCCCTGGCTTGTTACACGAACAATGTATAGTGCATTCTGACCCCTTCCCTTTTCCCACATTTTGCTACGTTACAGCCTTATTCTAAAATGGATTAAATAAAAACATTTCAAACAACAGGTTTTTAGATTTTTTGCAAATAAAAGTATAAAATTATAATAATAAAAGTATAAAACTGCTACCTTATTTACCCCTTCCACCCCCTCCTCCATACTCACCCGAATGTATTCAGACCCTCGGAATTGAGCTCAGGTGCATCCTGTTTCCATTGATCATCCTTGATGTTTCTACAAATTGATTTGGAGTCCTCCTGTGGTAAATTCAATTGATTGGACATGATTTGGAAAGGCACACACACCTGTCTTTAAGGTCCCACAGTTGACAGTGCATGTCAGCAAAAACCGAGCCATGAGGTCGAAGGAATTGTCGGTAGAGCTCCGGGACGGGATTGTATCGAGGCACTGATCTGGAGAGAGGTACCAACAAATTTCTGCAGATTTTATGGTCCCCAAAACCAGTGGCCGCCTCCATTCTTAAATGGAAGAAGTTTGGAACCACCAAGACTCTTCATAGAGCTGGCCACCCGGTCAAACTGAGCAATCAGAGGAGAAGGACCTTTGTCAGGGAGGTGACCAAGACCCCGATGGTCACTGTGACAGAGCTCCAGAGGTCCTCTGTGGAGATGGGAGAACCTTCCAGATGATCAACCATCTCTGTAGCACTCTAATCAGGCCTTTATGGTAGTGGCCAGACGGAAGCCACTCTTCAGTAAAAGACACATGACAGACCTGAGTTTATCAAAAGGCACCTAAAGACTCTCAGGCCATAAGAAACAAGAATCTCTGGTCTGATTTAAACCATGATTTAACTCTTTGGCCTGAATTCCAAGCGTCACATCTGGAGGAAGCCTGGCACCATCCCTACGGTGGTGGCAGCATAATACTGTGGGGGATGTTTTTCAGCGACAGGGACTGAGAGACTAGTCAGGATCGAGGGAAAGATGATCGGAGCAAAGTACAGAGATCCTTGATGAAAACCTGCTCCAAAGTGCTCAGGACCTCAGACGGGGGCAAAGGTTCACCTTCCAAAAGGACAATGACCCTAAGCACACAGCCAAGACAACGCAGGAGTGGCTTCAGGACAAGTCTTTGAATGTCCTTGAGTAGCCCAGCCAGATACCGGACTTGAACCCGATCAAACATCTCTGGAGAGACCTGAAAATAGCTGTGCAGCCACGCTCCCCATCAAACCTGACAGATCTTGTGAGGATCTGCAGATAAGAATGGGTGTGCCAAGCTTGTAGCCTCATTCCCAGACTCGGCTGTAATAGTTTCCAAAGGTGCTTCAACAAAGTACTTAGTAAAGGGTCTGAATACTGGAACTGTGATTAATACATTTGCAAAAATGCCTAAACCTGTTTTTGCTTTGTCATTATGGGGTATTGTTTGTAGATTGGGGGGGGGGGCAATTTGATCCATTTTAGCACAAGGGTGTATTGTAACAATATTTGGGAAAAATGAGTGTGTCTGAGTACTTTCCAAATGCACTGTATCTACACACATTCCAAGCAGATTGGTTTACTATTGCTGTTGTACTCGTGCACACTACATGTTACTGTTTTTAAATGTATGTGAACTGTAAAGTCTTGTCTAATGTATTTTTTGTTATGTGTTGGACCCCAGTAAGACTAGCTGTTGCTATTGGAGATTCTAATAAAATACAAATTGTCATAATACAAATGTAACCAATGAGGTCATTCGTAGAGGTAATATTTTTGCCACTAGTCTTTGTTAGTCGGTGTAGTAATCTATTTGGTTTGTGAAATGTGGTGTTTCCCTGCTAGGTGTGTGGAGGGGACAAGCCCTACATCGCCCCTGCAGACTTGGAACGCTGCCACGAGGAGTTCAAGGAGTGCTCGGTGCGTCAGTTCCGCTCTGTGAAGAAGATGGGAGGGGAGGACTTCTGCAAGAAATACCAGGAGCAGCTGGAGGGCGAGCTGGATGAGGCCTATTCCAACTTCCATAAGCACAACGAGGGCAAGAACATCTTCTACGCTGCACGCACACCCGCCACGCTCTTCGTTGTCATGTTCACCACCTACATCGTCTCAGGGCTGACCGGCTTCATTGGAATGAACACTATTGCCGTGCTGGCCAACCTGGTCATGGGCGTGGCTCTCATAACTCTCTGCATGTGGGCCTACGTCAAATACTCAGGGGAGTTCAGAGATGTGGGCACCATCATAGACCTGTTGGCAGAGACACTCTGGGAACAGGTGGGTGCTGATATGTCTGTGGATAAGTGTTTTGTGTGTTCATAGATTTTTCTATTAAGGATAGAAGTATGGATGCAGGAAGTATATGTTTATTTAGCATGTGTGACTCAAAGCCATGTGAAGCTGAGAATTCTTCATGTTCTCCACTGTCTGTGATGATTCCTTCCCCTCAGAGTCCAGATTTTTAGTGGCCCTCTGGTTCCCCATCAGCCCTGAACTCAATCGCATTATCCTTCACCAGCCCTATCCAATGAGCTACCAGCCTTTTTTCCTTTACCATCCAATCAGCCTACCCAATCTGTTCTTCTTTTAATCTGATCTTGCTCTCCTCTCCGCCTCAGATGACTGCCAGAAAGGTGAGGTGGAGGTTTCTCTTCCTGCCTATGTTCCTGGTTCAGTGCACTGTGTGTTCTGTCTTTGTTTGGTTGTTTCCCTGATTTTTGTCGCTCTTCTCTGCTAATTCCTCACCTCCCATGTCTCCAGGTGCTTTCCAAACTCTTTGAGTTGGCCAGGAGTCGAATCACGTGGCACTCTTTCCTACCATCAGCAGCAATGCAGAGAAAGAGACTCTCCTCAAACAACAATGACAAGAAGACTCACTAACCTTTCTGGCTAGCTGCTTGGCTCTTTATTTCCAAATGCATCTGCAGTCCACTCTTGTCATTCCTTGTGACATATGGGGCTGGTCTTAATTACAGGGAGGTTGTGTTTGCCTAGTTCATTCTACATGTAGAATATGCAGGTTGGCACTCCCTAATCTTCTGATTGTAATCACAGCAGGCCCACTGGAATTGGCCTACTGACTAGTCTTAAATCATCTCAACAATTATTTTTATTTTTTTATCCATTTGTTCATTTGCCATTCTGCTCTTGTCATTCCTTGTGGCCTATGGGGTCTGTTTGTCATTACAGGGAGGTTGTGGCTGGTCTTAGTTACAGGCAGGTTGTGTCTACGTAGTTCACTCTGTTCCATGTAGAATGCAGGTTGGCACTCTCCCTACTCTTCTGATTGTAATCACAGCAGGCCAACTAGAATTGGCCTACTGACTAGTCTTAAATCATCTACAATTTTCATAGATTTTTTGTTTTAGCCATTTGTTCAATTGCCATGATTGGAGTTTAGTTTTTGCGATGTTTATATTAGTTTTAAATGATCATGCATGTTTTCAGTCTGTATGTTAGACAGAATCTCTTCTCCATTTGTCCTCATGTTTTCATTTCTATTGATTTCATCTCATGTCATGTCCCTTTGTGCTCTCCTCTTCCCTCTCCAGGTGTTGAAGCCACTGAGTGCACAATATATGGAGGATAACGTTAGACAGACTGTGGTTAACTCCATCAGAGCCAGTCTGACGGAACAAGCCACACAGCACGCAAAATTAAAGTCACACTGACCCCTCCTCCTGCTATTACTCTACCATCCACTCACCCCACCCCTTCACTCAGTGCTAAATCCTAGGACTGTGGCACTGTGCAAACCAAAGTTTACCCTGCACAGGCCCAGCCAGCCTCCCTGTCTGCTGTAGTGGCCTGTCTTACTGCAGGCTACTCTACTCTTGGATCCCCCCCCTGTTGGAAGGTGGACAATCAGCGAGTTAAGAAGTAGTTGCCGGTCTGCTCTCACCTTTACCACAATTTGACTGATTCACACGCAACCCCCCCATACACACCTATGTCAGGATTTTAAATTATGAAGAGTTGTTAGGTTTGCTGACCCGGTTTTAGTGTTGTCATATTAAGCAGATTGCAATTGCTTGGTTTCAAGGTTAATTCAGGGAGTCCCAGCTCTTTGATGGTGTGCCATTGGATGCAAGATGAACTGTCTGCATAGTCATGCATACTATAGCCTAGCCAGTGTTCCTACCCTCTCTCCTGATACTGTTTGGTTAACAGGGGTGGATTTTGAAATCCTTTTGAGCCTCTTTAGTTTTAAGATACTGATGTTTAATCTTGCTTTAGTGTCTACCTACCAGTGTTATCTACTGCATGGTATTAGACAAACACAGCATAGCACTATAATAGGCCCTAGAGCTCAATCTATTGTGCTTAGCAGGGGAATGTAATTCAGACAGTTTCATTAATTTGCCTTTCTTGAAAACCCACAGGACAGTGGGAGTGATCAATGGTATTGCACATCTAGTTTTTCTTGTCTATACAGCACTAATGATATCAGTTAGGTCAATGCTTTTGTACCAATTCCATCCACAACTGTCTCGCCTAGGAACGTGGCAGTTGTACAGTTCATTTAAAAAAATAGGGAATGATGTATGACACATTTTACACTTTGTATAAATTCTAAAGTGTTGGCGGGGTGTTTTTTGTTGATTGGCCTAGTGTGGTTTAAGGAATGTTTTGTGATTGGTCTTAGTTGCATCTTTTTCTGTGATCTACTATACTGGTACGTAAACAAACTCTAGGCTAGAGCATTTAGATTCCACCCCGGACAAAGCTTTCTGGAATTTGATAAGAGGGTCGAGATTGTCTTTTTAAATCACTTCCTGTAATTTATTTTTCAATAAACAAGTACATTGACCTTATTGATTAAAATCGATAATCTACTGTTGACTCCTTGGTTTTGCCCTCGTTCCAATAAACAATCATGGCTTGCTCCCGCAGTATTCAACAATATAGATGTCAATACAGTGGGTATAAAATTGAAGCTTTATAACTAAAGTCACACTGGTAGTTTAATATCAAAGTCAGATTTGTTGTAATAACCACCATAACTGTATCTTGTCTTCCCAGTTTACTGGACACATCCTAAGCCAGTTAAGGTTGGTCTGTGAAGATGGAGACCCCTCCCCCAATACATTCATTACCGGTATCCTCAGCTATACCCGCTGTCCGTTTCAGTGCATGGTTCTTCAACTACCACGATCTTGTATGAAACGTGTGTGTGTATGCAGTAAGAGTAGCCAGAGAGCGTTATCCCAAGACTCTGAAAAGGGATGTCCTTGTCCAGGCTGACGGTAGGATTGTCACATCCTCTAACGGAGCGGAGATTAAGTTAGTCAGTTGCTGGGTAAAGTCACAGGGTAAAGTCAGCTCTTATCAGACCACAACTATTCTGCCATTTAAATGTATTAATTTAACCTTTTAACTAGGAAAGTTGGTTAACAAAATATTTACAATGACGGCCAAACCTAGACGACGCTGGGCCAATTGTGCGCCGCCCTATGGTACTCCCAATCACAGCCATGGTTCGATTCCAGGCTGCAACACAAGGTGCTGTGCCACTCGGGAGCCCCAATAAACAACTGCTCCACAAGGTTATTTTGTATACAAATTCAGCAGACTGGACAATTTTATATAACAAAGCTTTAAAGTCAAACACTTGTTGCAATGTAATATTTTAATATTCACAAATGCTACAGATATGAATGCTGGACATGTGGTTAGATCTATTTTTGAAACTTCAATCATTTTACATTTCAGTGCAGGTAGAGTGTCTTAAAAATAGATTTTTTTTACAGGACTGCTTCATTTTGTAGTGTACAATAACTTTCTGGATCAGACTTTCATTCCAATCAGGATGAGAAGACACATTGTGCGGTTGAGATGCAAATGGCTGTTAATAGGATGCATATTGGAGAATGGGTAATAAAAATAAGTCAATTGCAACTTTAAAATGTAACAGGCACATTCAGGGCTCTAAAATAACATTCATCAGTACCACTGGAGCACCAGAACATTTTATATCATTTGAGATCTAGCCAATATGAATTCTTGCTAAGTCTGAAGCACATTGACCTTTAATTTAGCAGAAGCTCTTATCCAGAGTTGACTTAAAGGAGCAATTAGGGTTAAGTGACTTGCTTAAGGGCACAGACAGATTTCACTTAGTCTCAGGGACTCAAACTAGCAACCTTGGTTACGGCCAAACGATCTAAACAGCTAGGCTACCTAGTGCCCAGGATGTAACCCTATAAATGTTCATTGAAATGTAAAAGTCAATTGTGGAAAGAGGCTTCTACAGTATGTAAAAGCACCATTTTCCTATTGAGATGAATTACATAAAATGTCAAGGTCTCTTTAGAAACGTCAAGTTTGTGATGAGGTGTAAGAAATCGGCCATTTATTATTTGCTATGATCATTGCTATCCTTTTCTTTCGGTGCCCCCAAATGTTTGGCTATACTGGTAAAGTTACCAGGTTGTTGGCTAGCTAGCTAATGAGGTAACAACCATGACTGAACAAGGTGTAAAACAAAATGGTACACGGCCCACAAAGAGTTTTACAACGGTTTATGAATGTAAAATGCAGCCCCCCCAATCCTTTACAGGTAGATAAAAAAAACTTTCCACCAGTAATATGGGCCAAAGATCTTTCGAACTGTTTGGGCTAGAAACAAGCCGTTTTCGCTGTAGCAATGGTGCAAGCATGACGCTAACGATTATGCGCTTGGGAAACAACAGTAGAGCAAAGCCTTATTACAATTATGAATATATATACACACACACACACACACACACACACACGTTTGTTGCACTGGTGCGCCCAAATTAAAAAGTATTAAAAATATTTTGTCGTACTTTAAAGCCCTCAGCACGTTGCATTCTTTTTTTTTTTCTTCCATAAAAACAACCTGATTGAGATGAACCAGGCGAATTTAAGTTGTGCCAATCCGGTTTTAAAATAGAGCACTCAGAACTAGATCTGATACAAAATGTTTTGATAAAAAAAACAAAAATGGCAAACTGGCAGAACGAAGTGAGTTTTACAAACTCTCCTACCCTCACCGTTCACAACACATGTAATTAATAACTACATATGTCACTGTGGTAAAGATATTCAAATACTATAAAATACCTTTACATGGCAAGGCTATACCACAATGAGCATTTACACACTTACCTAGGCTGGTAAAACTCCATTGAGATTTAGAATGCCTATACAATTCAACGATAACACACACCAAGACATAAGAATCCAGGTAGTTTCACAATCCATATAAATATACATGGCTCATACAATTTACGGCTCATAGCGGCATTTTGATCAATAAACTGAAATAATCCCTTGAGTGGAGAGAACTCCTGTCTTCCACCATGGTCCTTGGAGGATGTGAGAGACATTATAGATGTTGGCAACGAGAACAAGATATGAGAGCGGTAACATAGGCAGCTGAACTAGATGAACTTTGCATTCTTTCATAATGAAAGAGTATCATCAGTCAGTGGCAGGAGGGGAAGCACAGACTCTCGGAGGCTGGCTGCTTCTGAGTGTACTAGCGTTGCTCCCGTGTGAGAAGAACAAATCAATTAACAGAAAAGTTCACCACCTCCTCCAACCCCCATCACTTCCTCCACGGCAGGTTGGTTAGAAGAAAGTGTTCCTGGGTGTTTTGGGTCTAGATAATGATTCTGAAGACGAAGGACAGGGCTGCTCCCAGAGCCAAACCCAGAGACAGGAAGAACGCCATGATGGCGCCGGCTGTCTCCGCTTCGTGTTGTGCCACTTTCCTGTATGGAAACACAGGAGGGACAAAACAACATGACTAGGAGGAGAAAAGAGGACTGTACACACCTTTGTCGTGAGTAGCGTGTGGTAGTACAGTGTTTCTCAACACGTGTTTGCAGGAACCGGCAAGCTATGGTTCCCTTCTATGGAGTACCGCTTGAGTACTGACTGCAATTACTGTCAGCTTTCAATTTGAGGAACCAGAGGGTTGAGAACTATGCCGTATTTGCCACTGGCGATGGCCTTACTTTGGTCCGAAGCACATGCAGAGGCTGGCCAGGTATCCGTTGCTGAAGGAAAAGAAGATCATGAAGAGGATGTACCAGGCGTCGTGGGCGAACGGCACGGGCAGGTAGTTCCTGGGCTGGACGTTACACAGCATGAAGAGAGGCACGAAGACCACACGGAGACCCACCATGACTGGCAGGATGATGCTGTTCTTACCGGGCTGAAGGGACAAAAGAGGACATCTCAGTACACGTCAACATTATAATACAGATCCACTCCATCATTATATTGTGCATCATATTAACACACATTCCAATAAAGAGCTTAGACAAGGAGCCAGTGAACTCACAAAATTCTGCAATGACTTTCAAATTAAACCATGAGAAACATAATTCAGAGAAAACAAGAGAAATCAACTGATATTCTCAACTAGCTAATAAACTCTGTTACATAATATAGGGCCTACTATACGCTTCACCACGGAGCTAAGCTAATAAAATGCAGTGCTGTATAAATAGACACCTAAACATTTTCTTGGTTAAATAATTCAACTAAACCACCCCTGGCCAAGCTTAATGGCACTGGATTTGATTATTTCAATTGGTAGGGCCCTAGGAAATCCATTTAAACATTGTTTAGTTTTCCACCCCAAAATTCTATTTTGTTTTTCCAAGTTTCTTGCTCTCAAAATCACACTTCTCTAATAAAAAAAATCTAAGCCCACAACAATGCTTAAACCACATCAGGAGACATATTTTGAGGTCTGGAAGAAATGTAAGAAATGTTCATTTTTGGGTGTAGTTACCCTTTAACTCAACCCTGCCCCAGCAAGAGACTGTTTGGTTAGCAATGTTTCTGTAGCGCTCATGTGATAGCAGAGTTTGCAAAACAAAGCCACTTGATTGACGTAAATAATCATGATACTCTGCCAGGCAGAGGCTACTGTGTGGTTAACATTTAATTGAGAAGTTTTTTGGGAAAGCCTTTCCATCTCTACCAGAATAAAGGTTATCATTAGCACCATCACTAACGGCTCGACAGAGTGTAGACATAAGCGCGCACCGCGCACACACAGACGGGTATTCCTGTGCCGGTTCAGAAAGTTGCAGGAAAATACGAATCACTGATGCATTTTGTTAATGTTCAATTAAAAAATATATGTTTTTGTTCATTTTAATGTTGGGATTCTGTGATTCCGTCCACGGTTTCCACTGACTTTATGAGGGTAGCCAACTTGTAGTGAATTAAAGCAATTTCCTTTAATAGAAATGGGTCGCAATGCAAATGTACACTTAATCAGAATTTAAGGAATGAACCTCTAGCCAACTGAATGTACTGTAAGGTAACAGTGCACTGTGTACTCAGCCCATCATTATATTATACAGTAATCATAGGTTTGAGGTGGAAGGGGGGGAGCTGAGGTAGAATTAAATAGAAACCCACAGAATGAAATAAAACACCATCTATGGGTAAGTTCCAAAATAAAGGAAACACTTGAGTAAATGAGGGATACAAAGTATGCTGAACAAAAATATAAAAAACACATCAATTTCAAAGATTTTACTGAGCTACAGTTCCTATGAGGAAATTCATTAGGCCCTAATCTATGGATTTCACATGACTGGGAATACAGATATGAATCTGTTGATCACAGACCCCCCCCCCCAAAAAAAAAATAATAATAATAATAATAAACGGGCCTCAAGGCTCTCGTCAGGGTATTTCTGTGCATTCAAATTGCCATCAATAAAATGCAATTGTGTTTGTTGTCCGTAGCATGACTGTCCATAAAATAACATGAAACATTTTGGGGATCTTTTATTTCAGCTCATGAAACATGGGACCAACACTTTACATATTGCGTTTATATTTTTGTTCAATGTATATTGAAAGCAGGTGCTTCCACACAGGTATGGTTCCTGAGTTAATTAAGCAATTAACATTATGTATAAAAATGCCCAGTTCCCCATTATTTTGGCTACCATAGGGGTCTCAAAGAAGCATAGGGCATTTAAAGTGTGTGTGTGTGTGTGTGTCACTCACCAGATCTCAATCCAATTGGACATTTATGGGAAAATCTGGAGTGGCGCCTGAGACAGCGTTTTCCACCACCATCAACAAAACACAAAATGATGGAATTTCTTGTGGAAGAATGGTGTCGCATCCCTCCAATAGAGTTCCAGACACTTGTAGAATCTATGACAAGGCGCATTGAAGCTGTTCTGACTCGTGGTGGCCCAACGCCCTATTAAGACACTATGTCAGTGTTTCCTTTATTTTGACAGTTACCTGTATATCTCTACAGCAACTCTCAGCCAGTGAATCGCACACTGTTACAGCCCCAGTCGCACAGCTGTTACAGCCCCAGTCATGTGACCTATTTACAACAGGAAACTAGTCCAAATCAATAGGGGGTCTTCAGTGTCACCATGAGCCACTCCTCACCTACCCCTCCAAATACACTTCTTTCAGCAGTCACACAACCTCTTCATCCTAAAAACACAAGGGATTTTTTTCCAATACAAATCACTGGCCTACACATCAAAGTGTTCCAGATTTTCCAGAGAATTCTGAATGATTGATGTCTCGGCAATATGTTTTCAACTGTGGAGAGGGTTACAACCCCATGACATTATGACATCATCAGGCAGTAATACAGATCAGATTTGGACTAAATATTTAGATTTAACACATTTGAGATGGTATTTTTAAACAAAAGCCAGAAATGAATTTGTTGTGTCATGTATGATACTGTTGTCATGGGAGTCGTCAATCTAATCCTCTCCTCTTCAGAGTGATGAGACGCCATGACATTCTGATCCATGTTCCAGTGAAACGGCAAAGAAGTCAGCCAAGGGGAACAATTGGTCAGGCCAGGGGGAACCATTTCAGGGGAGCACAGATGTTAGGTGGGAATCTACACCAACAAACCTTTGTCTGTTTGAGCCAGTGTTAGTGGAAAGTGCTCAGGGCTTCAGACTCACCCACATACACACGGCCGTCAGACTTCTGCCTGCCCAGTCCATCACATTGAAGAGCAGGAAACATGACACAGGGATGAAGTATTTATCTGTGGAGACAAAGGAACAGCAGCAGCCGCATGGCGAATAAGACTACAGTCCGCACAGACTCTTAAATCCTACTGGAACCCATTACAGCAAAATCGGCAGAAAGGCAGATGTTCGGCATTGTCCTTGCCAGTTGAGAGGATTAATGCTATGAGCCTGTATGCTGGTCTCTGGCTTTTCACAAGCCATTAATACAGCAAAACACAGTCAATAAAAACTTTCCCTTAAGACACTCACCCCAGGCTCCCCCATCGGCCACGGTGGACCTGACGTCAACTGTGACTGCAGGGAATGTTCCGATGGTGATGGTGAACACGAAGCACACAGAAAGGGCCATTACCCAGATCTACAGGAGACCACAACATCAGTAGGGGGTTTTAGGCCCCACCACCAATTTCCTCACTTGGGAGGACTACTTTGTTTATATCATCTTTGTGCTGGTCCCTTACCCGTTTAAAGATGGCAAACACAGATATGTTGGACCTGGTTTCCTCCTCTGTCAGGCTGACCACCTGCCTCTTCTGTGCTGGGCTGTCTGTCACACAACATCCCCTTTTGCTGTTAGCTTTACACAGGTAGATATGCAAGAGAAATGCACAACTTGGAAGAAAAGCACTGAGAATTAGATCAAAGAGCAGAGATAAACAAGCAAAATATGTATTGTAGTATAAACCCAGTGAGCCCTGGGAAGATTCAGAGTACACTACTACACAGCAAATGAGAAACATTTCTCAACGTTACATTCCATCTGCACCTTTTTCCAAAAGGTCCATCTTGTTCCCTTCATCTCTGCCGGCTGGCCTGGATCCATTACTTTCCAGGTAGTACTGGAAAAAGTCCTGCGAGGTTGGGAGAGACATTAACAAAAATCAGCACATTTGTTGTGCTTACCCTTACTTTAGGGTAGCTAAGTTGACTGAGAACTATTCGCTTTTACAGCCACGACCTGGGGATGAGTTACAGGGGGGAGGAGAGGGGATAAATGAAGCCAAGTGGAAGCTGGGGATCAGGTGTCCATGATGGTATGAGGGCCAGATTGGGAATTTAGCCAGGATATGGGGGTTAACACCCCAACATACTATTATCAGGTTACTGCATCTATCTATATAGCTGCATGTAAGGACACATTATGGATACAGGCCAGGGAGTCTATACAATGCTACACACTACTAAAGGCTTCCCTCAGATAACATTGTTGAGTCAATGACAACTTGTCTGACAGAGTGAACTAGCATTTTGAGGTCAGAGCATTCCATTAGGCAGAACACACTAGTAGGGGTCAATAGTATGTTAGTTGAGGTCTCACCATTCTGGGCAGAGCGAAGTAGGACAAGATGGCCAGGAAGACGACCACGCACGCTGTGATGAAGTAGCCAAAGGCACTGTCCTGTAGGGCCGAGCCACCTAAACACACAAAGAGAATACAGGGTCATGACCTGGAAGTGCTTACTATTCTCATCCTGGGATATGAGTTATGGACCTGGTGGGAGTGGGAGTGTTATGGAAAGTGTTGAGAGCAGTGGTGTGTGTGTTTTGAGTGTGTGTCAGACGTACTGGCCAGGGCACAGATCATAGAGAAGGCAGCGAAGGTCCCGGCGAGGCCCTGTCCACTCATGATAGGCGCAGTGTAGGAGGCCGGCAGCATCCCAGCCAGACCAAACAAACTGCCCTGCAGCACTGCCCCAAACGCTGGGGAGAGAAAAAATGTAATTAAGTCAAAGTAGAGAGAGAATGAGTGATTGCAGATGTTGGATATAGGAGGGAGTAATACATTTAAGGCAAAGGAGAGGGCAAGAGGTTTATATCAGCAACACAAGAAAAATAAAGCAAAACCAATGAGAACATCACAGGGGTTGTTTTACATAATAAACATTATTTAATTCACCCGTCTTCCTAGTATAGACAGACAGGAAGTCTTTACAGGGAGAGTGTGGATGTCAACATCAAAGCGTTCCAACTGGGTCACCTTCTCCTCCCCTCTAGTGGAACCTAGACCGTCATAGAAGCTGGTACTCATCAGGCATCAGGGGGCCAGGATCAAAGCAACAGGAGAGCATATCCCTGCTGTTTAACATCCCACTTTAAACAAGCCAACTCCGTAGCAGATGGTGTGAAGGTGAGTGAGTTGAACTGTGTGAGCTTGGTATGTTAGGTAAGAGTCTAGTCGTTTGGGTGGGGTCCACTTACAATTGATGCAGATAATTTTGATCATGGTGAGACAGAAGAAGGGGAGAGGGCTCATGTCCACTTTGACCAGCACCGCCGTCAACAGGAAAACCAACAGGATCACAGACAGGGAGCCGGCAATACGGCAATTCTGAGGGATCCTGGGGGACAGGTGAGGGGAAAAGGGGAGAAAAACAGAAGGAGATATTCATAGGACTGTTTAGACAGGAGTTGGGGTCATTGATGGACAAGCCCTTGCTGTATCTCTCTATATCCAACTATAATTAAAGTCCACATACCAATGTCCTATGGAAACAACTGATGGGGTTCACGGAGTGAGTATTAGGTAGGCAGAGATAACTTAAGTTTACATGAAAGGTACCGTTCAGGGTAGCTTAGGGGAAACTGAGGAACATGTATGGAGCGAAGTTAGGGGGGCATGTGAACAGGCAATGTTTGAGGATAAGAGTGAGGTATCAATTCAAGGTGCTTTTAAGAGGAATGAGGTGTGGTTTGGAGTTTGAGTCCTGGGTCTCCTCGAGGTCACAGTAAAGGGATTGACATTCAAGTCTGAAAAGTGCTTCACCATCAGACAAGGCAGGAATATTTTTTTGTCTTCCCAAAGATTATCATCATCTTCCCCAAAATGCTAATTGGTTATGCTAATGAGCTATCTACAGGGTAGCCTAGTGGTTAGAGCGTTGGACTAGTAACCGAAAGGTTGCAAGTTCGAATCCCCGAGCTGACAAGGTACAAATCTGTCGTTCTGCCCCTGAACAAGGCAGTTAACCCACTAGGCCGTCATTCAAATTAAGAATTTGTTCTTAGATGACGTGCCTAGTTAAATAAAAAGGTAAAATAAAAAACTGCTCAGTTTAATTGCCCCAGGGAATAGGGCAACCTTAATACCAATCCCTGCAGTAGAAACATTACCATTAGTTCTAACTATACCTCTGGTGGATGAAGGAGTTAAGGCAGGTGAAGATGAGCAGGGGCACCATGGCACACAGGGTCATCACATTGTTGAACTTGGACTCCAGGACATTCCTCGTGTCTGCCTCCACTACCGTGGCGTTGGCCGTCAGATTCGCTGAGCCTTCGATGGCCGGGTCCTTCAGTCGGCTGGTGAAGTACTAAAGGGAAGCAGGAGGGTGGAGGAGCGAAAGGGGTTCATGACCAAAGCTTACGAGAGTCAATGATTTCTCGGGATGTGCATCTTTCCCTTTCAAGACAATTCGATATGTATCTAGATACGAAACTTGAAACTATATGGGCTCCGATGCAATACAGGATTTAGTGTGAAACGATCCAGTGAAATACTATGGAGAGAGTGTCTCGGAAGGTAGAAAGAAAGTAATATGAGCAGAAATAATTAGTGATTTGGCGATTTGTAAGATTTGAGTTGATTTTCTGACCGATGCATGCTGCGTTTGTTTCATCTCTAATGTTTTCATAATGCTAGCCTGCTGCCGAGGGCGGGGACATATTGGCATGGCAACACACCTGGCCAAAAGTTTGATGAACCAGGTGGCTTCTAACTGTTTACAATATTGGTCTCAATGAAACATCCTCCCTCGAGGCAGCTCCAGAAGCATTCAAATGACCCTTGTTAGAGTCGGCGCATTTTAAAAGACCAGTTGGTTCTTCCACTTAGAGACATAGGAAATGAGTGTGTGCCCATATTATTGTTCTACTACTTCTGCTCTTATAGGCTGACCACACTGCTCGCGTCACGTGCGCTGCAAAAATAAATGTATGGCCTCCCGGGTGGCACAGTGGTTAAGGGCGCTGTACTGCAGTGCCAGCTGTGCCACCAGAGACTCTGGTTTCGCGCCCAGGCTCTGTCGTAACCGGCCGCGAACGTGAGGTCCGTGGGGCGACGCACGATCGGACTAGCGTCGTCCGGGTTAGGGAGGGTTTGGCCTGTGGGAAATCCTTGTCTCATCGCGCACCAGCGACTCCTGTGGCGGGCCGGGCGCAGTGTGCGCTAACCAAGGTTGCCAGGTGCACAGTGTTTCCTCCGACACATTGGTGCGGCTGGCTTCCGGGTTGGATGGCGCTGTGTTAAGAAGCAGTGCGGCTTGGTTGGGTTGTGTATCGGAGGACGCATGACTTTCAACCTTCGTCTCTCCTGAGCCCGTACGGGAGTTGTAGCGATGAGACAAGATGGTAGCTACTAAACAATTGGATACCACAAAATTGGGGAGAAAAAGGGGTAAAATTTCAAAAACAAAAATAAAATAAATGTATGAATCTGTGTTATTCAATTATTGCACTCACGCGCGGCTGCGTTGCTAAAATAGAAGTCATTAATATTTCTGACGCAGATCGCGCTGCAAGTCCTGCCTCTTCCATCTCCTCACTGGTTTATAGAAGCAGGTACCCACGTGACATCTCCTCATTGGTTATACCCACGTGGGTGATTGAAATACGAATTGTGTTGCCGGTTGTTGTGGTAATACTATGAAAGTTTAGATGCCAATCACCATATAAGTTCAAAGACGAAAAAGCCTGTAAGGAGGAGAGATGACTAGAAATGATTCGGTTGACCGTTTCATGTGTGGATTAATTGTCGGACTAGAGGACCTTGTGCATTTCAGGTAAAATAACAACCTAATGTTTATATCCCAGGACAAATTAGCTAGCAACAGCAAGCTAGCTAAATAGGACAAATTAGCTAGCAAGTGCAAGCTAACTAGCTAAATTGCCATAAATGTTTAATGCTTTTCGACCTGTCCCCAAATTAGTGTCATTGGTTCAGAGTTTGTTTTGATATTTTAACCTGCGTGTCATGATCGCGTTTGGTGTAGGGGGACAAAATAAATATATAAACGATGTCGAATGCGCGCAGCAGCCGGTTTGGGTTCCATGTAAGTCTGATTTCTCATGGTTATTATAATTAAGCAGTTGTGAAGAATGCAGAACAGTTACCATGGTTGCAGTCATGAAGAAGTTCCATGGCAGGAGGGTTCCCAAGCCAAGGATGAAGAAAATTATCCACACCGCATTATACCTGACAAATACAGTCACACACCAGAAATTATTAATATGTAGCCTTTACCAATAGTATCCATCAAATATATCCATATAGCATTAACTGATTGCAGGCAGAAGCAGAAAATGCAAAGTCACTGCACTCACTTGTCCTGTGGAGCATTGATGGCCGTCATTGTCCTGAAGTACTGCAGGAACCAGCTCTGAAGTCAAAATGTGTCACGGGTACTGAAAACAGACATTTTCATAAATTAATCAGCCTAGTCTTCACAAAGTAACAATATACAAGAGAAAGTTCAGGAGAATGAATTCGACATGCAGTTTTTTGCCAATTATCCCAAAAAGATTAACAAAACGCCACATTGTGATATTATCCAACATTGTACAGTGGGGCAAAAAAAGTACTTAGTCAGCCACCAATTGTGCAAGTTCTCCCACTTAAAAAGATGAGGCCTGTAATTTTCATCGTAGTTACACTTCAACTATGAAGCAATTTTTGGTTCCAACCTCTGTCTTTATGAGACGCAGAGTAGGTGAACGGATGATCTCAGCATTCTGCAGCGATACGGAATCCAATCTGGTTTGCGCTTAGTGAGACTATCATTTATTTTTCAACAGGACAATGACCCAACACTCCTCCAGGCTCTGTAAGGGCTATTTGACCAAGGAGAGTGATGAGTACTGCATCAGATGACCTGGTCTTCATGATCACCTGACCTCAACCCAATTGAGATGGTTTCGGATGAGTTGGACCGCAGAGTGAAGGAAAAGCAGCCAACAAGTGCTCAGCATACAGTGCCTTGCGAAAGTATTCGGCCCCCTTGAACTTTGCGACCTTTTGCCACATTTCAGGCTTCAAACATAAAGATATAAAACTGTATTTTTTTGTGAAGAATCAACAACAAGTGGGACACAATCATGAACTGGAATGACATTTATTGGATATTTCTAACTTTTTTAACAAATCAAAAACTGAAAAATTGGGCGTGCAAAATTATTCAGCCCCCCTTAAGTTAATACTTTGTAGCGCCACCTTTTGCTGCGATTACAGCTGTAAGTCGCTTGGGGTGTCTCTATCAGTTTTGCACATCGAGAGACTGAATTTTTTTCCCATTACTCCTTGCAAAACAGCTCGAGCTCAGTGAGGTTGGATGGAGAGCATTTGTGAACAGCAGTTTTCAGTTTCTTTCCACAGATTCTCGATTGGATTCAGGTCTGGACTTTGACTTGGCCATTCTAACACCTGGATATGTTTATTTTTGAACCATTCCATTGTAGATTTTGCTTTATGTTTTGGATCATTGTCTTGTTGGAAGACAAATCTCCGTCCCAGTCTCAGGTCTTTTGCAGACTCCATCAGGTTCTCTTCCAGAATGGTCCTGTATTTGGCTCCATCCATCTTCCCATCAATTTTAACCATCTTCCCTGTCCCTGCTGAAGAAAAGCAGGCCCAAACCATGATGCTGCCACCACCATGTTTGACAGTGGGGATGGTGTGTTCAGGGTGATGAGCTGTGTTGCTTTTACGCCAAACATAACGTTTTGCATTGTTGCCAAAAAGTCCAATTTTGGTTTCATCTGACCAGAGCACCTTCTTCCACATGTTTGGTATGTCTCCCAGGTGGCTTGTGGCAAACTTTAAACGACACTTTTTATGGATATCTTTAAGAAATGGCTTTCTTCTTGCCACTCTTCCATAAAGGCCAGATTTGTGCAATATACGACCGATTGTTGTCCTATGGACAGAGTCTCCCACCTCAGCTGTAGATCTCTGCAGTTCATCCAGAGTGATCATGGGCCTCTTGGCTGCATCTCTGATCAGTCTTCTCCTTGTATGAGCTGAAAGTTTAGACAGACGGCCAGGTCTTGGTAGATTTGCAGTGGTCTGATACGCCTTCCATTTCAATATTATCACTTGCACAGTGCTCCTTGGGATGTTTAAAGCTTGGGAAATCTTTTTGTATCCAAATCCGGCTTTAAACTTCTTCACAACAGTATCTCGGACCTGCCTGGTGTGTTCCTTGTTCTTCATGATGCTCTCTGCGCTTTTAACGGACCTCTGAGACTATCACAGTGCAGGTGCATTTATACGGAGATTTGATTACACACAGGTGGATTGTATTTATCATCATTAGTCATTTAGGTCAACATTGGATCATTCAGAGATCCTCACTGAACTTCTGGAGAGAGTTTGCTGCACTGAAAGTAAAGGGGCTGAATAATTTTGCACGCCCAATTTTTCAGTTTTTGATTTGTTAAAAAAGTTTGAAATATCCAATAAATGTCGTTCCACTTCATGGTTGTGTCCCACTTGTTGATTCTTCACAAAAAAATACAGTTTTATATCTTTATGTTTGAAGCCTGAAATGTGGCAAAAGGTCGCAAAGTTCAAGGGGGCCGAATACTTTCGCAAGGCACTGTATGTGGGAACTCCATCAAGACCATTGGAAAAGCATTCCAGGTGAAGCTGGTTGAGAGAAAGTCAAGAGTGTGCAAAGATGTCAAGGCAAAGGGTGGCTACTTTGAAGAATCTCAAATATATTTTGTTTAACAATTATTTGGTTACTACATCATTCCATGTGTTATTTCATAGTTTTGATGTCTTCACTATTATTCTACAATGTAGAAAATAGTACAAATAAAGTAAAACCCTTGAATGAGTGGGTGTGTCCAAACTTTTGACTGGTACTGTATATCTCTCAATATTTTACATTCAGCAGGTTTTGAAAGGACCGAAGAGTTTGGGCCGCTTCGTGTTTACATTTTTCTGCCATGGGAAAAAATATTGCGATACTGGTAACGTCACAGCCCTAATTAGGCTACTTTCTTATTCTGACCAAATATACAGATGAGCATGTAACCAACATTACATTTCAGACAAACAACAATTCCTACCTACTACATTTGTAACTGAAAGATACAAACCAAGTTCTTGTTTACCAGGAAAATATAGTTTGTTAAATTGAAAAAAGATGCAGCATGTGTAAGCAACAATAGGAGTTATAACCGCTGATATTCCTACCATTAAACCAAACCAAAAGTCTAGCCTATCCAGTTTCAGCGTTCCATAGTGACAAATAAAGCCACAAGACAACCTTCAAAATCTTATTAAGCACGATAATGTGTCATCAACAAATCAAAACATTCTAGCCAAATATCCACACAAGTCAAAATATATCATCCAAGCCAGACAGAGTCTGCTATATCAGCACTATTTTCTTCTGATTTTGTTTTATTACACTTACTTAGAGTAGCGCAGGAGTAGCCTAAATCCAAGAGTTGATTTACTGAAAGGATAGATTGGCAGCTGAACATCGTTTCATTTTATACATGGGAGGAAGCCTTGGTTAAGAGGTGGTCTAAAAAGAACATACAGAAGTCTGGCATTAGTCCTTCCTATCACAATATGCTCACTGGCCCCACACATCCCATAGCAACTACTCTACCACTGATGGAAGACATCTACACACAGACAGATGCTTCTGTGACGACTTTCTGAAACACAGCAGGCTTTCTGAGACCCTCTAAAACAAATAGCCAGAGTTCACTGTACACACAGATGTCTGTGCAGAACTCCAAGCATCCCAGCAGCCCAAACAGGTTTATCTCACAATGTGTCTCATAAGCATAGGCATGATGTGTTCTGGATGCCATAAAGGAATAGGCTAAGCCTTTTTAGATGGAAATGTGCATGTCCAATTTAGATAGAGTCATCATGGCCATGGGTAAGGAGTATTGAATGCAGCTCATTGTTCCACGCTGAATCGATACAGTTACATATCGCAATATAATTTCTGGACAATATATCAATCCTTCACTCCAAGTATGGATTTGTAAGACACTGCTCAAAAAAATAAAGGGAACACTAAAATAACACATCCTAGATCTGAATGAATGAAATATTCTTATTAAATACTTATTTCTTTACATAGTTGAATGTACTGACAACAAAATCACACAAATATTATCAATGGAAATCAAATTTGTCAACCCATGGAGGTCGGGATTTGGAGTCACAGTCAAAATTAAAGTGGAAAACCACACTACAGGCTGATCCAACTTTGATGTAATGTCCTTAAAATAAGTCAAAATGAGGCTCAGTAGTGTGTGTGGCCTCCACATGCCTGTATGACCTCCCTACAACGCCTGGGCATGCTCCTGATCAGGTGGCGGATGGTCTCCTGAGGGATCTCCTCCCAGACCTGGACTAAAGCATCCGCCAACTCCTGGACAACATGGCGTTGGTGGATGGCGCGAGACATGATGTCCCAGATGTGCTCAATTGGATTCAGGTCTGGGGAACGGGCAGGCCAGTCCATAGCATCAATGCCTTGTCTTGAATTAGGAGGAACCCAGGTCCAACCGCACCAGCATATGGTCTCACAAGGGGTCTGAGGATCTCATCTCGGTACCTAATGGCAGTCAGGCTACCTCTGGCGAGCACATGGAGGACTGTGCGGCCCCCCAAAGAAATGCCACCCCACACCATGACTCACCCACCGCCAAACCGGTCATGCTGGAGGATGTTGCAGGCAGCAGAACGTTCTCCATGGCGTCTCCAGACTCTGTCACGTCTGTCACATGTGCTCAGTGTGAACCTGCTTTCATCTGTGAAGAGCACAGGGCGCCAGTGGCGAATTTGCCAATCTTGGTGTTCTCTGGCAAATGCCAAACGTCCTGCACGGTGTTGGGCTGTAAGCACAATCCCCCACCTGTGGACGTCGGGCCCTCATACCACCCTCATGGAGTCTGTTTCTGACCGTTTGAGCAGACACATGCACATTTGTGGCCTGCTGGAGGTCATTTTGCAGGGTTCTGGCAGTGCTCCTCCTTGCACAAAGGCGGAGGTAGCAGTCCTGCTGCTGGGTTGTGGCCCTCCTACGGCCTCCTCCACGTCTCCTGATGTACTGGCCTGTCTCCTGGTAGCGCCTCCATGCTCTGGACACTACGCTGACAGACACAGCAAACCTTCTTGCCACAGCTCGCATTGATGTGCCATCCTGGATGAGCTGCACTACCTGAGCCACTTGTGTGGGTTGTAGACTCCATCTCATGCTACCACTAGAGTGAAAGCACCGCCAGCATTCAAAAGTGACCAAAACGTCAGCCAGGAAGCATAGAAACTGAGAAGTGGTCTGTGGTCACCACCTGCAGAACCACTCCTTTATTGGGGGTGTCTTGCTAATTGCCTATCATTTCCACCTATTGTCTATACCATTTGCACAACAGCATGTGAAATTTATTGTCAATCAGTGTTGCTTCCTAAGTGGACAGTTTGATTTCACAGAAGTGTGATTGACTTGGAGTTACATTGTGTTGTTTAACTGTTCCCTTTATTTTTCAAAAGTTTGGGGTCACTTAGAAATGTCCTTGTTTTTGAAAGAAAAGCAACTTTTTTGTCCATTAAAATAACATCAAATTGATCAGAAATACAGTGTAGATATTGTTAATGTTATGACTATTGTAGCTGGAAACGGCAGATTTTTTATGGAATATCTACATAGGCGTACAGAGGCCCATTATCAGCAACCATCACTAGCCTTTTAAAATTCAAATATTTTTTATTAGCTAACACAACGTGCCATTGGAACACAGGAGTGATGGTTGCTGATAATGGGCCTCTGTACGGCTATGTAGATATTCCATTAAAAAGTTAAAAAGCCGTTTCCAGCTACAGTAGTCATTTACAACCATGTCTATGCTGTATTTCTGATCAATTTGATGTTATTTTAAAATGGACCAAAAAAAGAAGGTTATTTTCTTTCAAAAACAAGGACATTTCTAAGTGACCACAAACTTTTGAACGGTAGTGCATATATTTATTTATATATTTTTTTACTGTAGGTAGCCTTAGTCTGCTGTACCTGCGTTAGTCGGCTGCATGCTGCACCACTGCTTATAACTAAATATATGTTAACTTTAAGAAATCTAAGAAGTGTCAAATAAATGATATCCAGCTCAGGGCTCCAGCTTTGCATTTGGATTGATATCTACCCAGCTAGCAAGTTGTCCAGTGGCTAGATGTCCAGTGGCTAGATGTCCAGCTTCTTGGTTACAGCAGACATTCTAGCCTGAGTACTAGTCTCTTTGACTAATGGAATGTTACTGTAGCTATTGTCAAAAAGAGAGACTGTCCTTTCTGCCATCTTCAATGAATATTCTATCATTAATGAGCTTTAGGAAAACAGAGGAGTTGATCCTGATTCGATAAGTCTCACAGCTATCCTCCAATCACAACTATTATCCTAATATTGGAACTCTATTTTTGGAACTCTCTCCACAGAACAGTTGGTATCCGGTTACTAAACAACCATTTTTTGTTTGTCCAACGGAAACCAGCATAGAAATAAGAATGAATAGAAAGGGTGTCTCCATAGAGTACCACAGTATGAGTCATAATACCTATAAAACCTAGAGGTCAAACAGGGAAATGGTTACAATCCATTTTCCACCATTCATTTTTCCCATAAATGATTTTAGAAACACTTAAAATAAGGGCTGTGTTTCGTGTAGGTTTACCCTGGCGTGACGTTTTGATATCCATGTAAATCTCTTTGGGACAAGGGGACTTTTATCAATATATTCGCCTATACCGCCCAACCCTACAAACTGGATTTGACGAGCTAATTATTTCTCAATAGTGTGTTTCATTGGAAAACTTGATCAGCGGAAGGACTGACTGAATAATCTGACACGCAAGGAACAAGTTAGTAGCGGAAGGCATGGCGACTTTGATTGGGTTATCTGAAGCTCTGATTAGGAGCCCAGCAGCACATTAAAAGCTGTCATTAAGTTCCCCCATAGTATTTATAGCTGTAGCTACTATGCCATTACATTTTTAAAAGGCAATGGTAACTAAAAATAGAGGATAAACATACAGTTCTGCAATTGTTGCATTGGACTCTTACATAAATATTGTCCCCAGAAATGGCCTTTGAGGACAGGTCGGTCCATAGTGAAAGGTCTACATGTGGATAGGATTTCAATCTCTTGGCCCCTGTGACAGGCTAATCGTTGAAATCCAGCACAAACTAATAAGAACAACGTTATCACAGCCAATGGAATTACTGAGACTGTATGTCACATGGTTGAAGAAGGAATCCAATTGGAGGTACCAAGCTCCGGTTCATTCTGTCTCACGCCGTTGAACGTGTCATCAAACAGTGCCAGCTGGCTGGCGTGCCCCTCTGGGACGAAGTCTGTCCCCCTGTCTGACCAACTCAGAGCCACAACACAAAATCCCACATTGTCCTGAGCCAATGACACTTCACCAGTGCCACTCAAAAAAATTTAAACTGACTCTAAGTACCACTATTGCAGTGGAAGTTGGCTGCAACATAATACTCTTACATCAAGTTGTAAAACATAAGCCAATCACAACTAAGCCTACTTCCGGCCCTAAGGAAAATACAGACTAACAAAATGTTGAGATCACAAGTTGTTTTGCCCTTTGAAGTCACCCAATAAATCTAAAGCCGTCACTCTAGCCTCATTCCCAAGAGACCAAACAGTAGTAAGAAAGCACTTTGAAATAGTGTGGAGGTCACCCTTTGCGTTAGCATAGAATGGGGCCGATATGGTCTTGATCATATAGGAATAGCTCTGACGGGTAGACCTTTATTCCCAGACAGTGTATGGGTCACATGACAAGGTGAAAAGAACCGCTCGCTTCACCATTTCCCAGGAGTTTATATAGCACTAGTCCTTATCACTGTTCGACTGTTTAAGGGAGAAATCAATAGTACTCGCAAGAGAAGTTGTCCCATTCAGAATTAGCTTAACGTTCCAGAATATTACTAAGAGAGCACAGTAGCAGCAGATAAATAACTTGTCAGAAAGAATAGTAAGCAGTCCCCCCATGTACTGGATAAAAACAGACTTACAGCTTGTTATCGGGTAGTCTAAATAGATGTATCAACAGTATCACAATGTTTTTTTGTTTTTTTACATGTTGTAATTCATCCCTCTGGTTTAATGTGGGCAGTTTGCAAGCAGTTAGTAGGAGCTAAATCTGGTGGAAATATCAGAGCTCCCCTTGCCTTCACCCCATTGCCCAACCTCGAGGACAGGAGAGTGCACTACCTGCTGACCAACACACACACGTACTTCAATTCTTTACGATCATGTTTAACGACCAAGGGCTCCCTCTCAGATTCAGCATCCAAAAGCTATTTCCTCCACCATTTCCAGGGATCTGGTTCTTGAATCAGACACGGGTGGATTATCATGTCAAAAACAATACTGTGGGCTCCACAAATAGCCTGTGGGCTGGGATTGGTTTATAACAGCCACTGCTGGGCCTGTAATAGGAGGATGGTACGTATGATACTGTGGTGCATCTGTGGTTTGCTCAGGCAGCCAGCACACATCCAGTCTACACAGCAGCATCACACATCCCACCATAGCGCCCATTTATGAAGACAGTTGGCTAGGACTCCTAGGATTTTGGTGTGAACAAAAAAATCCTATTAATGCAGAGTTCTCTGTAAGCTCCCCATTGCTAGTTTCTCTCCTACTTCGGATGGGGTACTTGGAAATTAAAGCCTGGGCCAAATACATATTCAGTCCATCAGTTCCACATGGCTAAAATAGCATTAGCTCAGCAGGCCTAGGTAACACAGTTGGTTGTGTTAGAGGCTTTGACAGACAAAGGCATGGAGATGAACCCAAGTCTTTGGCCATTAGCTGAGAGAACAAATAAAATCATAGGAATCTTATGAGAAAGAGTTAGAAACATAAAAGTTGTTGTGTACAATGCATTCGGAAAGTATTCAGACCCCTTAACTTTTTCAAAATGTTCTTACGTTACAGCCTTATTCTAAAATCGATGAAATAAATATCCTCAATCTACACACAATAATCCATAATGACAAAGCGAAAATAGGTTTTTAGAACTGTTCACAAAAAAACCTCAATACCTTATTTACATAAGTATTCAGACCCATTCAAGCCTTTATGGTAGAGTGGCCAGACGGAAGCCACTCCTCAGTAAAAAGGCACCTAAACGACTCTCAGGCCATCTGATATAACCAAGATTGAACTCTTTGAACTGAATGACAAGAGTCACGTCTGGAGAAAACCAGGCACCATCCCTAAGGGGAAGCATGGTGGCAGCATCATGCTGTGGGATGTTTTTCAGCGGCAGGGACTGGGAGACTAGTCAGGATCAAGGGAAAGATGAACGGAGCAAAGTAGAGAGAGATCCTGAATGAAAACCTGCTCTAGAGCGCTCAGGGCCTTAGACTGGGGTGAAGGTTCACCTTCCAACAGGACAACGCCCCTAAGCACACAGCCAAGACAATGCACGAGTGGCTACAGGACAAGTCTCTGAAGGTCCTTGAGTGGCCCAGCCAGAGCTTGGACATGAACTCGATCGAACATCTCTGGAGAGAGCTGAAAATAGCTGTGCAGCCAGGTAACAAGGATCTGTAGAGAATAATGGGAGAAACTCTCCAAATACAGGCGTGCCAAGCTTGTAGCGTCATACTCAAGAAGACTCAGGGCTGTAATCGCTGCCAAAAGGTGCTTCAACAGAGCACTGAGTAAAGGGTCTGAATACTTATGTAAATGTAATGTCAGTTTCTTTTTTGCATGTATAATACATTTGCTAACATTTCTAAAAACCTGTTTTTGCTTTGTCATTATGGGGTAGTGTGTAGATTGATGAGGTGGGAAAACTATTTAATCAATTTCAGAATAAGGCTGTAACATAACATCAGCCAGCCTCAGTCCGGTCAATTCCTGCCAGTCTGCACAGCGCTATATCAACCCAGAGCATATCGGACTGCTTTTTCTCTACCACATCTCCGAATTCCTACCGCAAGCTCTGAACCTTTATGCTGAATCATCGCAGCTAGCTAGCTGATATCCGAGTTGCTACTCCTGGCTAAACACCAGTTAGCCTGGAGCTAGCCTCAAGCTAGGCCCATCTCCCAGCTAGCCGGAGAAGTTCATTCAGCCAATTCTTGGGCTACAATACATATTTTGCCAATTGGCCTGGATCCTTTTACTGCCTACACGGAGCCCCACCGATCCATCACGACTGGTCTGCCGACTAAATCGTCTGCGGGGGTTTCAACAGGCTCTTCCATTGCAAAGACCCACGGGCCGTAGCTGTCTGAATCACCGGGTCTTCAGCTCGCCTAGCTACTCACTGGAACCTATGATCACTTGCCTACGCATGCCTTTCCCTAATGTCAATATGCCTTGTCCATCGCTGTTTTGGTTAGTGATTATTGTCTTATTTCACTGTAGAGCCTCCAGCCCTGCTCAATATGCCTTAGCTAGCCCTTTTGTTCCATCTCCCACACATGCAGTGACCTCACCAGCTACTAGATGGTTCGATGGAGTCTCCAGAGACAAAACCACTCCAATCGTCACTCAATGCCTAGGTTTACCTCCACTGTATTCACATCCTACCATACCCTTGTCTGTACATTATGCCTTGAATCTATTCTTCCGCTCCTTCTACTCTGTTCCGAATGCACTAGACGACCAGCCTTTAGCCGTACCCTTATCCTACTCCTCCTCTGTTCCTCTGGTGATGTAGAGCTTAACCCATGCCCTGCAACCCCTAGCTCCACTCCTATTCCTCAGGCACTCTCATTTGTTGACTTCTGTAACCGTAAATGCCTTGGTTTCATGCATGTTAACATTAGAAGCCTCCTTCCTAAGTTTGTTTTATTCACTGCTTTAGCACACTCCGCCAACCCGGATGTCCTAGCCATGTCTGAATCCTGGCTTAGGAAGGCCACCAAAAATCCTGAAATTTCCATCCTTAACTATAACATTTTCCGACAAGAAAGAACTGCCAAAGGGGGCGGAGTTGCAATCTACTCCAGGTCTGGTCCAAACTATTCGAGCTTCTACTTTTAAAAATCCACCTTTCCAGAAACAAGTCTCTCACCGTTGCCGCTTGTTATAAACACCCCTCAGCCCCCAGCTGTGCCCTGGACACCATATGCGAATTGATAGCCCCCCATCTATCTTCAGAGTTCGTACTGTTAAACTGGGACATGCTTATGTCACCTAACACCCCGGCTGTCCTACAATCTAAGCTAGATGCCCTCAATCTCACACAAATTATCAATGAACCTACCAGGTACAACCCCAAATCCGTAAACACGGGCACCCTCATAGATATCATCCTGATCAACCTGCTCTCTAAATACATCTCTGCTGTCTTCAACCAGGATCTCAGGGATCATTGGCTCATTGCCTGCGTCCGTAATGGGTCTGCCCCTCATCACAGTCAAACGCTCCCTAAAACAATACAGCGAGCAGGCTTTTCTAATCGACCTGGCCCGGCTATCCTGGAAGGACATTGACCTCATCCTGTCAGTAGAGGATGCATGGATGCTCTAAAAAAAAGTGCTTTCCTCACCATCTTAAATAAGCATGCCCCATTCAAAAAAATTTAGAACTAAAAACAGATATAGCCCTTGGTTCACACCAGACTTGACTGCCCTTGACCAGTACAAAAACATCCTGTGGCATTCTGCATTAGCATCAAAAAGCATTGCTTTGCTTTATCTTGGCCAGGTCGCAGTTGGAAATGAGAACTTGTTTTCAACTGGCCTACCTGGTTAAATAAAGAAAAAAATGTCAAATGACCCAAAAAAGTACAGTAAAGTGCTCAAAAAAACAAAAACAGACGTTGCAAGAAGCCTTTGCCAGCGGCACACCATATGACAAAGAATCACGAAGATGGAAGGAGATAACAGCTGCCGTTACAACTTACATCTGCAAAGACCTGACCCCAATTTACACAGTCGAGGGACAGGGGTTTCGTGAGATTGGTGCTAACACTCGACCCAAGATACCAAGTGCAAATTGATGTGACACGTATTAATGCCAAAATAACAGGCAAAACAGACAAGCCCCCAATATATATATATACACACAGTTGAAGTCAGAAGTTTACATACATTTAAACTCAGTTTCACGATTCCTGACATTTAATCCTAGTAAAAATTCCATGTCTTAGGTCAGTTAGGATCACCACTTTATTTTAAGAATGTGAAATGTCAGAATAGTCAAGAGAATTATTTATTTATTTCATCACATTTCCAATGGGTCAAAAGGTTACATACACTCAAATAGTATTTGGTAGCATTGCCTTTAAATTGTTTAACTTGGGTCAAACGTTTCGGGTAGCCTTCCACAAGCTTCCCACAATAAGTTGGATGAATTTTGGCCAGTTTCCTGGTGGAATGCAATGTCAACGGCCATAATCATCCAAAAATGCTGATTACCGACTTAAGAAGACAAGAAATTGGCCCTGCTGATTAAATCGGTCGACCTCCGATTGTGATATGTATCGTTGTCAGGATATGAAATTACCTATATCGGGATATGAGATTTTGGCCTTATCACCCTAACTGTCTGTGTGTGTAAAGTGAAATAATGCTGTTAAATTCAGCTTTGTGACGATAATTCCGAGGCACATGATAGTCAAGGCAGGAAAGAACACTGATACTACTGACACACACACCATTACTGTACTGAAGCTCTTCAACTCGCCTTTCATATACATTTAGGACTAATAGGAAACAGGATGGCATTCTTTTTATACCAGGATACTCAACATGAACAGCTCACAACACTACAAAAATACATTATTTATGCTTGATCACTTTTGAAAAATGTATCCTAATTTCTATGGCACTGCCTATAACTAACTATAAGTATAATTATAAGAAATCTAAGTGTCAAATAAATTATCTCCAGCTAAGGCTTCCAGCTATGCATTTGGTTTGTTAACATGCTAGATGTCAAGATCAAACTTCTTGGTTACAGCAGACATTCAATCCCCTCCTGGAGCAAGATCCTTGTTACCTAAATTGTTTTGTACAAGGGGGGGGAATACATTGGTTTTTAAATAGCACCCCTTGTGTGCACTTCCGGTTTTGTGCCAAACATCTCCCCCTGACAGAATTGTCCCCCCCTTCGTGGTCTTCATTTCTACGACTTGCTTGCTAGATGAGATTTCTGCTCTTCACTCAGTTGTCAATTTAGCCTACATTTCACTGATGTTACTAGCAGAAAGCAATTATGTCCGCAGTTTTTGGTTTGGCTATTTCTTTCAAGTGTATGTGGCGGTTCTAGCTTGTATGGCGCCCTGGGCGAATCCCCTCTTCAGCGCCCGCGTCCTCGCCGCACCCAGGGGGCACATGCGGCCCTGCCAATGTCTACCGTACATAAATCCTCTACTGATTTGTATTAGTCTATGAATAAATCTCTTTGCCAAAATTCATCATCTCTCCAATATCTTATTCGACTAGTATTTGAAAGTGTTTTTTTTATTTCACCTTTATTTAACCAAGTAGGTCAGTTGAGAATAGGTTCCCAACAGGTTCCCATTTCAACTCCCATGACCAGCTCGGAAACCAGATTGCATAGCGGAGAAGGTACGGTGGGATTCGAAATGGTGAGTGAAATGTTTGTTAACTTGGCTTTCGAAGATTTTAGAAAGGCAGGGCAGGATGAATATAGGTCTGTAACAGTTTGGGTGTAGAGTGTCTCCCCATTTGAAGAGGGGGATGACCGCGGCAGCTTTCCAATCTTTGGGGATCTCAGACGATACGAAACAGGCTAGTAATCGGGGTTGCAACAATTTCGGCAGAAGATTTTAGAAAGAGAGAGAGTCCAGATTTTCGAACCCAGCTGATTTGTAGGGATCCAGATTTTGCAGCTCTTTCAGAACATCTAGATCGCTGATTTGGGTGAAGTAAAAATGGGGGAGGCTTGGTCAAGTTGCTGGGGGGGGGGGTGCAGAGCTGTTGACCGAGGTAGGGGTAGCCAGGTGGAAAGCATGGCCAGCTGTAGAAAAATGCTTATTGAAATTCTCAATTATCATGGATTTATCGGTGGGGACACTGTTTCCTAGCCTCAGTGCAGTGGGCAGCTGTGAGGTGGTGCTCATATTCTTCCTGGACTTTACAATGTCCAATAACTTTTTGGAGTTTGTGCTACAGGATACAAATGTGTTTGAAAAAGCTAGCCTTTGCTTTCCTAAATGCCTGTCTATATTTGTTCCTAACTTCACTGAAAAGTTGCATATCGCGGGGGACATTTGATGCTAATGCAGTACGCCACAGGATGTTTTTGTGGTCTGGAGTGAACCAAGGGCTATATCAGTACCTGGTTCAAAAAAACATTTGAATGGGGCATGCTTAATTAAGATGATGAGGAAAGCACTTTTAAAGAATATCCAGGAATCCTCTACTGACGGAATGAGGTCAATATCCTTCCAGAATACCCGGGCCAGGTCGATTAGAAAGGCCTGCTCGCTATAGTGTTTTAGGGAGCGTTTGACTGTAATGAGGTGTGGTCGTTTGACTGCAGACCCATTACGGACGCAGGCAATGATCGCTGAGATCCTGGTTGAAGACAGCAGAGATGTATTTAGAGAGCAGGTTGATCAGGATGATATCTATGAGGGTGCCCGTGTTTACGGATTTGGGGTTGTACCTGGTAGGTTCATTGATCATTTGTGTGAGATTGAGGGCATCTAGCTTAGATTGTAGAACGGCCGGGGTGTTAAGCATGTCCCAGTTGTCACCTAACAGTACGAACTCTGAAGATAGATGGGGGGGGGGGGGCAATCAATTCACATATGGTGTCCAGGGCACAGCTGGGGGCCGAGGGAGGTCTATAACAAGCGGCAACGGTGAGAGACTTGTTTCTGGAAAGGTGGATTTTTAAAAGTAGAAGCTCAAACTGTTTAGGCACAGACCTGGATAGTGTGACAGAACTCCGCAGGCTAACTCCGCCCCCTTTGGCAGTTCTATCTTGTCAGAAAATTTTATAGTCATGGATGGAAATTTCAGGATTTTTGGTGGCCTTCCTAAACCAGGATTCAGACACAGCTAGGACATACGGGTTGGCAGTGTGCTAAAGCAGTGTAAAAAACAAACTTAGGGAGGAGGCTTCTAATGTTAACATGCATGAAACCAAGGCTTTTACGGTTACAGAAGTCAACAAATGAGAGCGCCTGGGGAATGGGAGTGGGGCAAGGCGCTGCAGGGCCTGGATTAAGCTCTACATAAACAGAGGAGGAGTAGGATAAGGGTGCGGCTAAAGTCTATAAGAACTGGTTGTCTAGCGTGTTCGGAACAGAGAGTAAAAGGAGCAAGTTTCTGGGCGCGGAAGAATATATTCAAGGCATCATGTACAGACAAGGGTATGGTAGGATGTGAACACAGTGGAGGTAAACCTAGGCATTGAGTGACGATGGGAGAGGTTGTCTCTTGAAACACCATTTAAACCAGGTGAGGTCACCGCATGTGTGGGAGGTGGAGCAAAAGGGCTAGATAAGAAATATTGAGCAGGGCTGGAGGCTCGACAATGAAATAAGACAATAATCACTAAGCAAAACTGCAATGAACAAGGCATATTGACATTAGGGAAAGGCATGCGTAGACGAGCAAGCATAGGGTCCAGTGAGTAGCTAGGCGAGCTGGAGACACAGCGATTCAGTGTGTAAGGATAATAATTCAGCCATAGTTGTTCTGCAATGTTTATTGCTTGCCAACATTTTACTCCCTCTTCTATGTTTAATATCACACACATACAGTTGAAGTTGGACGTTTACATACACCTTAGCCAAATACATTTACAAACTCAGTTTCACAACTCCTGACATTTAATCCTAGTAAAAACTACCTGTTTTAGGACAGTTAGGATCACCACTTATTTTATGAATGTGAAATGTCAGAATAATAGCAGAGAGAAGGATTTATTTCAGTTTTTATTTATTTCATCACATTTCCTGTGGGTCAGAAGTTTGCATACACTCAATCAGTATTTGGTAGCATTGCCTTTAAATTGTTTAACTTGGGTCAGATGTTTTGGGTAGCCTTCCACAAGCTTCCCACAATAAGTTGGGTGAATTTTGGCCCATTCCTGACAGAGCTGGAGTAACTGAGTCAGGTTTCTAGGCCTCCATGCTCGCACACGCTTTTTCAGTTCTGCCCACACATTTTCTATAGGATTGAGGTCAGGGCTATGTGATGGCCACTCCAATAGCATGACTTTGTTGTCCTTAAGCCATTTTGCCACAACTTTGGAAGTATGCTTGGGGTCATTGCCCACTTGGAAGACACATTTGCGACCAAGCTTTAACTTCCTGACTGATGTCTTGAGATGTTGCTTCAATATATCCACATAATTGTCCTTCCTCAAGATGCCATCTAGTTGGTGAAGTGCACTAGTTCCTCCGGTGCAAAGCACCCCCAACAACGTGATGCTGCCACCCCCGTGCTTACTGGTTGGGATGGTGTTCTTCAGCTTGCAAGCATCCCCCTTTTTCCTCCAAGCATAACGATGGTCATAACGATGTCCCCATGTGCAGTTTCTGGCTTTTTTTAAATGGAGGTTTTGGAGCAGTGGTTTCTTCATTGCTGAGCGGCCTTTCAGGTTATGTCGAATAGTACTCGTTTTACTGTGGATATAGATACTTTTGTACCCTTTTCCTCCAGCATCTTCACAAGGTCCTTTGCTGTTGTTCTGGGATTGATTTGCACTTTTCGCACCAAAGTACATTCATCTCTAGGAGACAGAACACATCTTCTTCCTGAGCGTAATGACGGCCCCATGGTGTTTATACTTGTGTACTATTTTTTGTACAGATGAACGTGGTACCTTTTAGCATTTGGAAATTGCTCCCAAGGATGAACCAGACATGTGGAAGTCTACACTTTCTTTTTTTTCCCTGAGGTCTTGGCTGATTTATTTTTATTTTTCCCACGGTGTCAAGTGAAGAGGCACTGAGTTTGAAGGTAGGCCTTAAAATAAATCCACAGGTACACCTCCAATTGACTCAGATGATGTCAATTAGCCTATCAGAAACTTCTAAAGCCATTACATAATTTTCTGGAATTTTCCAAGCTGTTTAATTAAAGGCACAGTCAATTTAGTGTATGTAAACGTCTGACCCACTGGAATTGTGATACAGTGAATTATAAGTGAAATAATCTGTCTGTAAACAATTGTTGGAAAATTACTTACAGTATGTCATGCACAAAGTAGATGTCCTAACCAACTTGCCAAAACTATAGTTTGTTAACAAGACATTTGTGGAGTGGTTGAAAAACAAGTTTTAATGACTCCAACCTAAGTGTATGTAAAGTTCCAACTGTACATTCATTATTAATTTTGGTTGCCTATCCTGACGTATAGTTTGTTCTATAGAAAGTATTTGACTCTGATGTGTGCCACAAAGTATTTGACTCTAGCCACAAAATTAAGGAAATTAGAAAGAGGGGGTTCTGGCAGGGGTGAGATTTTCACCACCGGTAATACCGTTTTTGCCCAACCCTACTTTGTATATTACCTAAACTACAAACATATTAAACATATTAGTTTACTATACACTTCAAGGGTTGGTGACAGTTGCCTCTGAACAGTGGGAGGCACCAACCAACTCTCTGAATATGGACATTAGCAACTAGTAACAGTAAATGTTTAAATACAATGTAACTGCGTGGCATGTCCCCCATTTCTCACAGGAGTGAACACGGTTGCTGTCTGTGTTCTAGCTAGTAGTAACCACTAATGTATGGTAGTAACTAGCTCAGTTAGCTGCAGTTCATCAGCTGTTCATGTTAAGACAAAGAAGCCATTCTCGTGACCCACAAGGAAGATGACCAAAAATAGCACTGACACATGTGAACGACAGCACGCACCAAGACGAGCGAGGTAACGCTGGGCTAACCATTCTTCTATGACCTGGATATAGTAGGCTATAGTATAGCCAAGTCTTCTGGGAAACATTGAAAGTAATATGTGTCATGCGAGTACACAACTATATCAAAGACGTGACCAGTTTCGGCATTGTTAACTGACAGGGCGAGCTAGCCAACTCATACGAGCGAACGTGCTTACTCAGAAAGAAGAAAAAACATGAATGCAACGTCCGATCACAAGAATTGGACAGCTACCTAACGTTAACAAACAGATGGGTGTTTAGCCAGACACGCAACCCAACAGTCCCCTTGTCTTGTTTTTGCGCGCTTCAAAGTTGGCGCTAAATGTATTCACAAATCAGGACAACAGAGTTTTCTAGAACAAACCATCGGTGTTTTTCAGCAAAGGCTGAACATGTTGTAAAAAAAAAAACATTAAAAAATGACAGTGTAGCTATGAGAATGACTTTTTGCTAACAATTGCGACATCTCAAAGAAATTAGCTAACGTCACTCATTCGTAAACAAAATGCGCAATCATAAATTGTCGGCGAGCGATACAAGTTACTGCAATAATTTACTCATTTGTAAAATAATCTACAATTGATATATGAATGTACAAGTAGTTTTCAACAAAGTTTAATACAATTTTCTAAGGCAACAGTACCTTAGCGTGAGAAGAGTAGTCTATCCTCAACGCTGTCCAGATTAGATTCCGAATTTACGAAATAGTGAGGAGACGCATGGATATCCCCCAGCTCATGAAGTGACAGGGGTGTATTCATTACATCTTGTAACGGAAACCGTTGACCGTTTTTTTTGCACAACGTTTTTCAACAGACGAAACGTTTTGCAACATACTTGGCGTAATGAATAAACCCCAGCAGGGCCACGTTCAGTTACCATACGTTGTTGAACTTTGCAGATATAAATACCATGAATAGAGCCGACATGATTCCTTGTTCTACGTGTCTCTATGTTTACATATCACGTTTATATCTGAACTTTCCAAAACGTCGTGTTCTGCTGCGCCCCATCACTGATTTATAGGACTCACCCCTTGACCAATATGACTGAGAAATATCACTAACTGTTTGGTGATCATAACCTAAAGATACTATCTATCACCAAAGCATTGATTTAGCTAATTAATTACTTTTCAAATAACATTCACTGAATACAACATATATTCTACAACAGGTATGTGAATCATTTAATCAATTGATAGTGTCAGAATTTGATCACTTCCCCTTCTATAGTCTCCTCGACTATAGAAGGTTATAGCTCAGCCTCTGAATATCAAATAAACTAAACAATAATATCCCCATATGCATCAGAGTCACATCTTTCCCGGGTATTTTACAGCTTGTTTGTAGCATTAAGTACTGTTATTTTTCTTATAAATCTTAAACTAACAAGGGGTAGGCCTGTGCTTTAGGATATGTAAATAGTGCATGGTGGGTGGAGGAATTGACCGACACATCTATGGATAGAGCAGCCTATAGCCTAATTTCTTACATAGGAAGAAATAGGCTCCAATGCAAAGCCCTCTTGTTGTTAGTAAAGTCTCATTTAGATGAAGACGTTGAAATGGATTATGCCTACTCAAATATGCCTACCTGCAGCACAATGAGCTGCTCCAAGTTTCAGCACCACCATGTAAATTACTTGAATCTGGCTTATTGTGAAGTCAATAATTGATAAATACATCATGGGCAAGAAACATATTGTTTTTAATAAAAATCTATTATAGTTGTAGCAAGCTATCAAAGTTGACCTCCGGTCCTCCTCATATTCGCGCTCCCCTTCTCAAAATGGTAACCAGACAGGAATAGGTGAAGCGAGACATTTTACGCTCGCCAAAATCTGGCCAAAATAAGACCAATGTGTTTCTATGGGCATATTTTGGACCTAAGCTTTTGCCTGCCTTTCCACCTTTGGGGCAACGACTCCTATTGTTAGGACGAAGACATGAGCATTTCGTCATTATATACAGATCTCTGTGGTAACATGATAGTTCTACTTCATTCTACAGGGGGCCTTAGGGGTCATTGTGTTGAAAGAAAAACAGGCCAGGCTTATTAGTTCTCAGTTTTTTCATCCTTGCCCTCAATTTTTAAATTAAGTCCCTCAATATAAAAATGCATACCCTCAGATCTCTCCTGCCGATTCGAACACACCCTTATCATGGATTGATCAGAGTTAATTGAGTTCTACTTCAATCTTGGTTCAAAATATAAAGATTTTCTTCATTATTTGAATATATTATTGAGAGAACCTCATTCATTTACAGATTTGACTTGGCTGATATGGCTGACTTGATAAATGATGGTTCAAATGATAAGCTACTCCTGACTCCTTGTGGATTCATGTAGCCTCTCTCTAGGCCAATTCATTTTTTAAATGGTTTGAGGCAATGCATTTTTTTTTTAAGGTATTCGTTTTTGTATTAAGGGAACAAAGAAAAACAAATGGAGGAAATGGATGAAAAATCTGACTACATCAAAATTACTACCAACTGTAATTACAGTCAATAAAAAGTGCAAGTAAACATTTAAGGCCAGTTTAAAATACTCACTTGGTCTCAAAAGGCAGCATTATTGAAGGTTCAAAACGTACTTTACAATCGTATACCCCTTAGGACCCTACTGTGAAAGTATTCACCACCATCGCTCCTCAATTACCACTCACACACAGCAAGTCACAAGGCTGACTTGTGATTTACAATTCAAACCATACAGTAGATCAAATCAAGTTAGGAAGAGATAACACCAGAGCACATCCAATAGGACTTAGGCTCTTACGAGGGAGGTATAGTCTGAAGACATACACCTGACTGGTATTATGTGAACATTCAGCTTGCCCTGCTTGGTCATGGGTCAGCAGCAGTCATCACTCCCAACCGAAAGAGCATGTACATTCCACTCTGAAAAGTGGCACTTGTTGTCAAAACACAATCGTGAGTTGATTTGAGAAATGTTCTCTATCCACTGCCGACAACCAAATTGAAAGACTTGGTGAAAGAAAAAACAGAATTACATATGTTTGGGGGAGATTTACCATAAGAACAAATACTCTCTGAAAGTGTGTGGGAACTTTTACAATTCCATGTCTGTTTTGTCATCTCAAAACTCAACAATCTACTTTGTTAATAGTAACAAAGTGTCCTGGGTGAGGTTGGATATTGAAGGTGCTAAAACTGACTTTACAACGTGGAGCTGAATTTCAGAATCAAGCTAATAGCATTTCCATAGCACATCCGGTATTACAATCAAGAGAAATGTGCTGAAGACAAACAAGGGAAATATGCATGTATCAGGTATGAAGGTAAGACCCAGTTGCAGACAATGTCGAATTAACAGGTCGGCAGGCGGGCTCAGGGGCAGGCAGAGTGATCAGGCAGGCGGGCTCAGAGTCAGGACAGGCAAGGGTCAAAACCAGGAGGGTGAGAAAAGAGAGACTGTGAAAAGCAGGACCGGAGAACAAAAAGACAGGTGAAACAGATCAGGGTGTGACAGTAACCCCCCCACCCCCTGTGGGGCACCACCTGGTGTCCTACTTGGGCGCATACCTAGTTGACCGGGGTGCCGGCGGTGGAAGTCGGCGATGAGGGCTGGGTCCAGGATGTCTCTAGCGGGGACACAGAACCTCTCCTCCGGGCCATAACCCTCCCAGTCAACCAGGTACTGATAACCCCTGCCCCATGGTCGAACACTCACAGGCTTAGTCCTAGACACATGGAAAGTAGGGTGAATACGGGGGGGAAGGGGTAACAAAAGATGAACAGCAGTGGGGCTAATGACTCTAGAGATGGGGAACGGGCCAATGAAACGGGGGTAAAGTTTACGGGACTCTACCAGGACGGGCAGGTCCTGGGTGGAGAGCCATACCCTCTGCCCGAGCCGATAACGTGGAGCAGGGGTCCGGTGGTGATCCACTTGTTGCCTATACCTGGAGGTGGTCTTCAACAGAGCGGCCCAAGCTCTCTTCCAGGTGCGGCGATAGAGGCGGATGAACATCTGGGAAGAGGGATTTCTGACTTCCTCCTCTTGCTCGGGGAAGAGCGGAGGCTGATATCCCAAGGAACACTCGAATGGTGAGAGACCCGTGGCAGAGCAAGGAAGGGTGTTGCAGGCGTACTCAACCCATATCAGTTGTTGGTGGAGACTAGGCAGTGAAGAGTCGTCTCTAAGTCCTGGTTGGCTTGCTTCAACTGGCCGTTGGACTGGGGGTGGAATCCGGAGGACAGGCTGGCCGACGACCCAATGAGCGCGCAGAACGCCTTCCAGAACTGGGACGAGAACTACGAACCCCGGTCGGACACCATGTCCAACATTTACCAATATGTGCCCTTCTTTGCGAGGCATTGGAAAATTTCCCTGGTTTTTGTGGTTGAATCTGTGTTTGAAATTCACTGCTTGACTGAGGGACCTTACAGATAATTGTATGTTTGGGGTACAGAGATGGGATAGGCCTAGTAATTCAAAAATCATGTTAAACACTTATTGCACACAAAGTGAGTCCATGCAACTTATTATGTGACTTGTTAAGCACATTTTTACTCCTGACCTTATTTAGTCTTGCCATACCAAAGGGGTTGAAAGCATATTGACTCAAGACAGTTCAGCTTTTCATTTTTAATTCATTTGTAAACATTTTGAAAAACATAATTCCACGTTGCCATTACGGGGTATTGTGTGTAGGCTAGTGACACAAAATCTCAATTGAATCTATTTTAAATTCAGGCTGTAACACAACAAAATGTAGAAAAAGTCAAGTGGTGTGGATACTTTCTGAAGGCACTGTAGCTTTGTGTCTAAATGTAGCGCTCTGAGAGCCCTTTTCTACCGACAACACTATAAAGCATTGCTCTGAGTTTGGGTTTCCAAATGCTCTTTAGATTGTCTGCTGTGGCTGTTGAATGGAATTAGTGTGTTTGAATGGAATTGTCTGAAGCGTTGTTTATGTTCGGCTTTGACAGTATTCTACTGGATATGCCGAGTGTGAGACTGTTGTTTGCTCTTATGGTACAACTGCTTTCACCCACACCCTGTCTAGTCTAAAATAAGGCTGCTGTGGTTTGGACAGAGACCATCGGAGGAGGTGTAAACTGGCAGCTTCCCCTCAAAACCCACAAAGGAACTGGGCTAGCTGCTGAGGGAAGGTCCAAAACCTGTCCTCTAATGCAGTGTTTTCCAACTCCAGTCCTCAAGTACCGCCAAATGTACATATTTTTGCTGTGGCCCCGGACAAGCACTCCTTATTCAACTAGTCAACTAATCATCAAGCCCTTGACAAGTTGAATCAGGTGTTTTTGTCTGGGGCTACAACAACAATGTGTGCTGTTCGGGGTACTGGAGGACCGGAGTCTAATGGCCCGACGCCATATTACACTTTAAAGAAGTAGACCTAATTATATTTCTGAAACAAGCTCAAAACAAAAATGCGTATATCGTCATAATTGGCTCTAGTTCTCCAACCTCGGCCACATTGTTTTATTTGGCTTCCTCCAGGATGGAAAACTCACTAAGCAGACAGAACAGGACAGCACTGACTGTGTTTTTCCAGGGCCGGAGTACGGGGGAAAATGGGCAGGGTGAGACCTGTGGTGGTTGTCTACATTTGTATAGCTTGTCCTTCTTACTTCCATTTCTCCCACTAATAGACCAGTCAACCAACTTTATTTCGGTTAGTAACACGATATTAATATCAGATGTGCAATTAGTTTAACATTTTCCATGTGTTACAGTATCAAGATGTCTACTTGCTCAAATTGGTTTGAATTCTGTCTACCCATTTTAGTAACGACAAGCAATAATATACGAACACAAACATACAGTCAATGCCTATTCTAGAACTTCCTGTTGAGTTTGTGGCACAACAACCAAAGAAAGAAAAAACACATTGACAAAAAGGAGTGAAAGTGGTGTCTCTGACAACATACTGAGATTTAAGACTGAGAGGACAGAAACAAAGTCCTTGGGAAAGCCTTTTTAACTCTTAAAGGAGTTGATAGAGCCCTGAACCCCATGCAGGATTAAAGTTTTTGCAGGGAATAAAACACTGTAACTCTGTGGATTTACCTCTAAACTGCTACAGTGTAAAGGAAGAAAACAGAGGTCTCAGTTGGGCAAATCCGACTGATGTTTTTCATAGCGTTCTTCTAAAAATCCACAGCTATGTGGGATGTGGCAGTGTCTGCTACACATTAAATGACTATATTTAATTTATTTAATCAAGGCTGTAAGGAATTTATTGAAAGTCTGACAGAACATCCAATCTCAAACAGATTCATTTACAGACCTGAATAATTTGACCAAGATGTGTTCCTTATGTTTTGTTTTGCAAATTTGAAAGTACATCTACAACAGCTGTATCAAAATCCCAGAAGAGCTGTGTTGTGTAACTGCACATTCTGTTTAGCTTTTGGGGGAATCAGTGGGGGGAGTTGATTTGTGCCTGAAGGCATGTTGGTATCTGTGTGTGCCCTGTACGTGACATACCTGGCAGAGGAATGGAGCTTCGGAAAGAACTCTATTCATTATGACATGGGCACTGCTGAAACCACTTCACCATATGTTGGGGAAGGAAATCTGAACACCCCCCCCCCATCTCAATTTAGGTCCTTAATGATATGTTTACCTATCAAGCTCTGTATGTATGGGATCTAGATGCAGGGGATTTCTTTCTTACTGTAGATCCTTCTTCCCCCTTTGAACCCTATTATTCGAGCACAAGACAAAAGGTCAACATTCTCAACCCTCGAAGGGCTGTACATCCTGTTACCTTGTCCAGAAGTCATTACACAATTGTTCTCTTCCCATCATCACCTAAACCAATACCAAAGAAAACAAGAGTGAGTTGCCAAGCACAGTCCTACCAACCCATTAGCCCTGATTGTTAGTGACCTTTTTCTAATTGTTTGCATGGGTCCTGGAAGGCACCTGCTGAAGCCATCAAGACGGCAGTCAGCAGACACACCGGTGGTGCAGTAGACTGAATAAAAGGCTTATCGGTCCACTCCGCTTCACGTCCATATGTCATGGAGAGGATTCAGGGTCGTTTAGGTTCACTCCTAAAATGATATACTATTACCTATCATCGACTGGACCCCCGCAGGTATCACATAACATTGCTCCATAAGCAATACAGTCCAGTGCATTTAATCATACAGGGGGAAAGAATCCCCATATCCTCTTCCTGTAGCTGTTGAATGGAATCTAGAAGACTGGCTCCGTGTTCTGATTACGTTTCCGAATCTGGGTGAGCAAACAAATGCATGAACCCAGACGAATCTGTGGCCTGAGGTAACCTAAAGTGTAAGTTAAAATAACTAAATAGACCAATAGCAGTTTAAAATATGTTGTCCAGCCACAAGGCTCACACTGCATTTTTAGCTGATAAAGAGGATATCGTGACAGGATGTTTTCAATCTATTAGTCTGAAGGTCAACTCACTCATCTCTTGCAGGGATCCTGTCATTCTGAAAGGCACGGTTATAGCCATCTGACAGCCTGTCATATAAACTTTCTCCATATGTCAACATAGAATGTATGCCCCAATAATTTAGTGTAAAACATTTGTCATTGTATTTCACATGCCTTGACACCACTCAGGGAAAAGGCCATTGAGTCAGTGAACCTTGAGCGTGCAAATCAATGTGAGATTAAACAGGTTCAGGTTCCACTTGGCTCTGAACATGTCAGTGATATCACCAGTTGTCATTTATGGGCAAAGGAACCATGCTGCAGTCATGTCTGTCTGAATTTCCCTCATGCACTATATTTCCAGAGGTTCAGTGGGGGTGTTGTGAGAGTGGAAGCAGGTTTGATTGAGTAACACTCAGCCACAGAGATTCCAAAACAACATAAATTTGACATTTGAGCAATTTAGCAGACACTCTTATCCAGAGTGACTTACAGATAGCTTGGTGGGACAACCACATACCACAGTCGTAGTAACTGAAATACATTTGTCCTTATACAACATACACCAATAGATGGGTGGGCGTCAGACTGATCCAAACCTTCCTCCTCTTTTCTGCCAAAGCAGCAGGGCTGTGCCATGATGGTGTCCACAATGACCATTTGATTGGTTATTCCACAAAATGGGTGCCTTTTGCGTCCCTTCGATATATTAAGTCGATATTGTGCCCCAATATTACATTTTTTTTGTAACAGTATTTTTATTGGAATTTCACAATTTTCACCCATATTAAGAGATACAACAGAGACAAAGCACACAGAACAAAAACAAGAAAAACAGCACCCACTTACACATATCTACACGCATATATATACACATACATACCTACACATACATATACATACACACACATACATATATATACACATACATACCTACACATATATATACATACACACACATACATATATATACACATACATACCTACACATACATATACATACACACACATACATATACCCATGCATATACACACACATACGCATACATACGATCACGCACACACACACACACACACACACCCATACATACGTACACCATTTTCCTCTTCCCGCTCGGTGCTTCTCTCACCCCATCACCATCATTGCGTCTCTCAATACATACATTTAAACAAACTTACAAACAGAAATTAAACAAAAAAGCTCAGTTTAAACCAAGAGGTTAGGTTCCACACATGGAACGTACAGTGTAGTTCTGAAATACATAGATCTCCGCCATTCTAAGAGAATCCTTGCAGCATAATAGCTGATACCTCAGGTTCTAGGTCATTTAGATAAGGTTCCCATACTTTGTAGAACTGGTCTGTTTTAGAATGCAATGTACATGTCAGATATTCCAGAGGCACCCATTCAAATAGTATCTTATGCCAATCTTTAATAGAAGGAACCTTATCACTAATCCACTGTAAAAGGATGTTTTTCCTCGCTGCGAAGGTAAGGATGTTGTAAAGCCTCCTTTTACCCACAGAAGTAACATACCTACTAGGGAGACCTAACAGTAAAGAAACTGGGTCCAGTTCTAGATCAACCCCTAGGATCTTTTCAATTTCTTGCAGAACACCAGACCAGTATGTTTGTATTTTGGTACATGACCATAAACAATGTGTTAGGGTGCCTGTATCAGTTTTGCATTTAAGACATATGAGGGGAAGAGGAAGTGGGGCTAAAAGCTGGTCTGCGATTTGGAGATATATGCAATCTGTGTATTATTCTTAATTGGATTGCTCTAGTACGATTACATATAGATATTGTTTTTGCATATCTCCAAATGTCCTCCCACATCTCTTCATCAATAGTAACAGACAATTCTTTCTCCCACACTTGTTTCACCCTCTGTGTTGACAGCAGAAAATTACCTTAAAGTATCATAAAACAGACTTAGACATTTTCCTTTGTGGGAAAAAAAAGCATTCTTTCAATGACAGACACATCAGGGTTACCAATTAAGGTGGTGCTCTTCAGAATATAATGTCTTACTTGTAGGAAGCGGGAAAAGTCCTGCTTTGGGAGTCGATATTTCTCGACCATCTGCTCAAATGACAACAAAATCTTATCAGCAAATAAGTCATTTAGCCTGCGTATGCCCTTATTAAGCCATAAGTTAAAGCCAGCATCCAGCAATCCTGGACTGAAATCTGGGTTGTTAAGAATTGGGGTAAGAGCAGAGGTTAGTTTGGACCTTCCCAGGAAGCGTTGAACTGACCTCCATACTTTGAGTGTGTTAAGTGTAACGGGATTATTGCAGTGATCTTCTACAGACTTGAAACTTCTGAAAAATAAAAGATCCTGTAATGGGTATTTTGAAAGAGAAGTCTCAATGTCTAACCAAATAGAGGAGTCATCATTTGTGATCCAGTCAGAAATATAACAAAGGTGGGCACACCATTGATAGAACCTGATATTGGGCAGGTCCAAGCCGCCCATAGAACTTGGCAGCTGCAATATTGCCATCTTAAGTCTTGGCTTGCGTTTACTCCATATAAAGGAACTTAGCCATCCATTTACATCCTTTATTACCTTATTGGAGAGTAATACTGGGATCATTTGGATTGGGTAAAGTAGTCTAGGTAAAATGTTCATTTTCAAGAGGGATATTCTACCCAACCAAGAAATCGGGAGAGAGTTCCAGCGCTCCAGATCCTATCTTATTGTATCAAACAAGGGAACAAAATTGGCTTTGTACATTTGCTGGAATTTAGGAGTTACAAATATACCCAGATACATGAAACCTGAGGGAGACCATTTAAAAGGGAAGGGGGGAGAAGTATTAGGTACAGAGTGTAGGCTACCAAGTGGCATAGCCTCTGACTTAGTAAGGTTCATCTTGTAGCCTGAGAATTCGCTGAATAATTCAATAATATTAATAAGAGATGTAATTGAAGTCTCGGGACTAGAGATGAATATCAGGACATCATCAGCATACAAGCTTATTTTATGGTGAACATCACCAATGAGCAGCCCCTGTATAGCAGGCGTTACCCTGATGGCCTCGGCCAGTGGTTCCATAACGAGTGCAAAGAGGAGGGGGGATAAAGGACAGCCCTGTCTAGTACCTCTGTGTATAGAGAAGCTATTTGACCGTAGCCCATTAGTAAGGACAGCAGCCTGAGGATCATCATATAAAACATTCACCCATTTTATAATGTTGTCCCCCAGACTAAATTTATTTAGAGCAAATAATAGGTAAGATCACTCCACACGATCAAATGCTTTCTCAGCATCTAGGGAGAGCACAAGACCATCCACAGCACTTTGTTGGTAGGCTTGAATTACATTAAGAAGCCGCCTGACATTGTTGCATGACTTACGGCCCTTAATGAAGCCAGTTTGCTCTCCTTTCACAATTAGTGGCAGTGAGTCCTCTAATCTTGTGGCTAGAATTTTAGAAAGCAATTTTCTATCCACATTCAGAAGGGAAATTGGTCTGTACGAGGAACAAGACTCTGGACATGTTCCCTTTTTGAGAATAAGTGAAATGTTGGCTTCTCTCAGCGTTTGAGGGAGTTGGTCATTTGAAAATGAGTGGTTAAACATATCACGCAATGGCTCAAGGATCAGGCCATGGAACTCTTTATAGAACTCACTACAAAACCCGTCTGGTCCTGGGGCCTTACCATTTTGCAGATTCTTAATTGCGAACATTATCTCGTCCTTGGTAATAGGGGCATTAAGGAGGGACCTCTGCTCTTCGGAGATAGTAGGGAGCTCAATCTTACAAAATAAGTTCTCCATTAATTTGGGTGCATCCTTTGGCAGTTCTGAGGCATAAAGGTTTGTATAACATTTCTTAAATGAGTCACTTATCAATTTATTTTCATATAAATGATTACCATCAGAATCAGTAATAGTAGCAATTGACTGAGAGTCAGCTCTCTTTTTAGCTAGGTATGCCAAGTACTTTCCTGGCTTATCGCCATGTTCATATAGCTTTTGCCTGACAAATCTCATTTTCTTTTCAGCGTCCTGTGTTAGGAGAGAGTCTAACGTTGATCTAATTACTGATATTTCCTTTAATAGGGCAGGAGTGGGCGTTTTAATGTAGTCCTTCTCTTTAGTTCCTAATTCACCCTCTAACATTTTTTGCTTTTCACGCTTTTTCCGTCTCTTAGTAGCTGTGTATGACATAATCAGACCCCTGGCATACGCTTTACAGGTCTCCCAAAGGAGCGAGGGGTTATCTGTTGATTGAGAGTTAGAGAAAAATGCTTTAAACTCTGTAATAAAATATGATGTGAATGTATGGTCTTTAAGAATGGTTGTGTTCAACCTCCAATGTCTTGACCGATTGAATGCCCCATTGAGTTTTATGTCCAGGATCACCTCAGCATGATCAGATATGACTATGCTTCCTATCCTAGCGGATAAAACAGACTGCAAAGACGTCCTGGGCATAAAAAAATATTCTAGTCTGACATCCATGAGGTGCAGAGAAAAAAGTGAACTCTCTGTTGGAGGGATGAAAAGCTCTCCAGACATCCGCATACCCCAGATCATCACAAATAGCTTTAAGTGACTTAGCTTGAGGAGAGAGTGAAGCTATACCGCTGGGAAACTTATCAATAAGGGGGTTCAACAAGCAGTTAAAATCTCCTCCAACCACTGCAGTGTCTGAGTTTAATTCTGAAAAGTCTAGAAATACCTTAGTCAAATCAAATCAAATTTATTTATATAGCCCTTCGTACATCAGCTGATATCTCAAAGTGCTGTACAGAAACCTAGCCTAAAACCCCAAACAGCAAGCAATGCAGGTGTAGAAGCACCTGGTGAGGAAATCAGGGGGGTGAGCAGGGGGGAAGTAAATATTCATTATGGAAATGTTCTGCCCTTGTAAAGTACCATTAATTATAACAAAGAGACCAAATTTATCTTTCACACAATTCAAGACCTTAAGAATTGCTACACCTCTACTTCTGGATGTAAATGATGAGAAAAACACTTGACCAAACCCCCCTTGTTGTAATTTCAGGTGCTCCTTATCATCCAAATGAGTTTCTTGCAACAGGGCAATATCAATATTTTCTTTTTTCAAAAAAGACAGTACCTTCCTTTTAATGGGGTTATGGCTCCCTCTAATGTTCCATGTACATACACACAGTCCGTTACCTGCCATTGTATCTTGACCATTCAATATCCAGACTGGATCCTACTGTAAAAGCGGGGTGGTGCCTTTTTCCATGTGTTGAACTCTCCTCTATCTCACCGAGCATAAACAAACGATATGAACCCTGAACTCGAACTATACTAAACCCAAAAATTAAACATGTAAAGATCCAAAAGGGTGTTTTCCCACTAGCTAACATGCAGGGGGTTTCAACTCTCCAATGTAGACTCTTAAGTCCGCATTGCCGCTCAATAGCCTCATCCTTTATATGTATGGAAAAGAAAATCAATAGAAGAAGATTGAGGCTCTTCCACCTAAAACCAAGCCTGGGCACCAATATGGATTCACACATATCTCAGCCTGAGCTATAGCGGCTATTACTTTAGCAAAAAAATTATAAAGATACGAATATTACTGAGCCGGAGTACGTGAGGACTCACACCACTGTTTCATGATCAGATTCAACCAAAAATAAACAAAGTTATTCAATGCTGTGGAGGTGCAGCTTAAAGTTATTTACCCGAGAGAGTCAATAAATGCAGAAGCCTCTTCAGGTGTGTAGAGCTTTTTAGGTGATCCGTTGACCATAATCTTCAATGTGGCCGGGTACAACAGTGCGTAGTCCATCTTCATTCTCCTGAGTCGAGCCTTCGCCTCATCAAATGCTTTGCGTCTTCGTACAACCGCAGTGGAATAATCATTGAAGAATTCGACCTTTGAACTTTTACGTTGACTACCATCAGAGCCGATGTTTCTAGCCGCGTCCATGACGCGCTGCTTGTCGGTGAAGTTGTGGAACTTTATAACCACCGCCCGTGGGTGCTGATTGGGACCGGGTATCGGTGCTTGAGAGCGATGGGCTCTGTCCAGCTTCACCCGACCAGCCTTAGTGTCCATTTGTAGGTAGCCAGGGATCCATTCCTCAAAGAATTTTACTGAACGTGTCCCTTCAGAATTTTCCGGGAGTCCCACAACACGAATATTGCATCTGCGTCCTCGATTATCCAAGTCGTCAATGTGCTCCGCCATTTTGCGCACCTGTTTCTCAAGTGCTTTTATCTTAGCGTCCATAGATGTAGTTGAAGTTTCCACTGCAGCAATTCTTCCTTCCGCCTCAACAACACGTTTCACAACCCTCCTGTATTTCAGCTGAATGGCCTGCTATTGCTTCCAAGACCGTTCTTATCTTAGCATCGATCACTTTAGTAATGTTATCAGTCATCTTTTGAATCACCAGTTCCATTGTGCCTGGATCCGCAATGGTGTTAGCTTCGCTAACGTTAGCTAGCTCCTCATGCACATCCACAGGGGTGGTGGTTTTGGTCGACTTCTTAGTAGTTCTATTGGGCATGTTGTCTGAGATTTTTGCGAAATAGCCATCAAGACTCATTATATGGTAACTTATTTAGCCAATTCTACCACTTTTTCAAGCTAGGAGATTCATGTAAAAATATAAATTTACGAATGCCACGAGAGCTCGCTGAAACACCGTGTTCTCTCTACGGCGCCATTTTGTCCCCCCAATGTTACATTTTAAAAGCCTGTTATTTTAAATGAAGTTCCTCTTTAATATAGACCACATGGATAATTCAATAAATCAGATTTTTTTCATATGAATAAAGGCTTGCTCTAAAGTGCAAAAATTCAGCAAATATTATGGATCCCTCTGTCAACCCTGAAGATTTCAAGCCACTTAATCCAAACATTTAAAAGGAATAGTTTCAACATATTAAAACAATCGTTCAGTTCACGTAAATTATTTGATTACGATTAAATCATCAACCCTGTTACATCAACTCTGTTACTTTATTTGGCACTTAATCAATCAATCAAATGTATTTATAAAGCCCCTTTTACATCAGCCGATGTCACAAAGTGCTATACAGAAACCCAGCCTAAAGCCCCAAACAGCAAGCAATGCAGATGTAGAAGCATGGTGGCTATACTAAAGTCATTTTCTTATTTAACCTCTTGACATGGAAAACATGGTTTTTATTCATTTGAAAATGTGCTCTTTATGACAGAAATTTCAAATTTGGTGAATTATGGTAAAAAAAAATGTTTTACCAAGTTAGACTTCTCATAAGACACCACATTGGTGGAACGACCGAGACAATAACGACCCAGACCATAAGACCCATTTTGTAACCTAATATGTCACTTCATCACAGCTTGAAAGCCTACACTGTGTGTATGACCATGCCAATAATTTATTGCACAAACTCAGAACTTCTACATTCACTTATTTTCCTGAAACTGGCTAAAACAACAAAGGGGAGGTCCAAATTAGGGTTGAATATTTTCCCTGTATTTTACAATAGTTCCACCCCGAAACTAAATCACTCTTCTCCCCAGTAAACCGGTATATCCTGCCCAAAACGGAAGTGTCATTCTAAAGCATATAAATATCTGGATTAGATTCGATCTTTGATCGGCAAGAAAATTCAACTCTGATGCCACCTGAGCCTGATGAGCCATACATTAAAGACTTTTTATGAGCCCTACATTAAAGACATTTTATGAGCCCTACATTAAAGACATTTTATGAGCCCTACATTAAAGACATTTTATGAGCCCTACATTAAAGACTTTTTATGAGCCCTACATTAAAGACTTTTTATGAGCCCTACATTAAAGACATTTTATGAGCCCTACATTAAAGACATTTTATGAGCCCTACATTAAAGACTTTTTATGATCCCAAGCCCAAAACAGCCCAAATGATCTTCACAAAGATCGAATGGTTACGGGTGTGATTAATAAACTACTATGGTCAACCTCCATCGCACATCCTCTCCTCTTTTCAAACTCCCTGTGAGTTCTATTGGCTGCTGTATGTCACGTTCAGCAAACAAGAGATTGCATTCCTCGTCCAACAGTCTATTAGTATAAGAAACAATATAAAAAACTATTCCAGCAAGCAGATCTAGTTTAGCTTTTCCTGGGACTCTAAGAGCTAAGGAGTGTTCTTTAAGGAGAGAGGCCAGCAGAGTGCAGGTGTGTAATACGCAAGAGACAGAGGCTATAAATTAGAAGTTTATGCATAACCCATCATTCATGAACTAAATATAAGGCTAGTAGGTCTACTGCATACAATGTATTACCTGAAAGAAGCAGAGTAGGATATACAGTTGAAGTCAGAAGTTTACATACACCATAGCCAAATACATTTCAACTCAGTTTTTCACCATTTCTGACATTTAATCCAAGTAAATATTCCCCATCTTAGGTCAGTTAGGATCACCACTTTATTTTAAGAATGTGAAATGTCAGAATAATAGTAGCGAGTGATTTCTTATCTTCTTTTTTTCATCACATTCCCAGTGGGTCAGAAGTTTACATACACTCAATTAGTATTTGGTAGCATTGCCTTTAAATTGTTTAACTTGGGTCAAATGTTTCGGGTAGCCTTCCACAAGCTTCCCACAATAAGTTGGGTGAATTTTGGCCCATTCTGCCCACAAATTCTCTATAGGATTGAGGTCAGGGCTTTGTGATGGCCACTCCAATACCTTGACTTTGTTGTCCATTTTGCCACAACTTTGGAAGTATGCTTGGGGTCATTGTCCATTTGGAAGACCCATTTGCGATCAAGCTTTAACTTCCTGAATGATGTCTTGAGATGTTACTTCAATATAGCCACATAATTTTCCTGGCTCATGATGCCATCTATTTTGTGAAGAGTACCAGTCCCTCCTGAAGCAAAGCACCCCCAAAACATGATGCTGCCAACCCCGTGCTTCACGGTTGGGATGATGTTCATCGGCTTGAAAGCCTCCCCCTTTTTCCTCCAAACATAACGATGGTCATTATGACCAAACAGTTCTATTTTTGTTTCATCAGACCAGAGGACATTTCTCCAAAAAGTAGGATCTTTGTCCCCATGTGCTATTGCAAATCGTAGTCTGGCTTTTTTATGGTGGTTTTGGAGCAGAGGCTTCTTCCTTGCTGAGTGGGGTTTCAGCTTATGTCGATATAGGACTCGTTTTACTGTAGAAATAGATACTTTTGTACCTGTTTCCTCCAGCATCTTCACAAGGACCTTTGCTGTTGTTCTGGGATTGATTTGCACTTTTTGCACCAAAGTACGTTCATCTCTAGGAGACAGAACACGTCTCCTTCCTGAGCGGTATGAAGGCTGCGTTTCCCCATGGTGTTTATACTTGCGTACTATTGTTTGATTTCCCAATGACGTCAAGCAAAGAGACACTGAGTTTGAAGGTAGGCCTTGAAATACATCCACAGGTACACCTCCAATTGACTCAAATGATGTCAATTAGCCTAGAGAGAGAGAGACAGAGAGAGAGAGAATCACCACCATCAGAAGCTTCTAAAGCCATGACATAATTTTCTGGAATTTTCCAAGCAATTTTCCAAGCAGGCACAGTCAACTTAGTGTATGTAAACTTCTGACTCACTGGAATTGTGATACAGTGAATTTATAAGTGAAATAATCTGTCTGTAAACAATTGTTGGAAAAATGACTTGTGTCATGCACAAAGTAGATGTCCTAACCGACTTTCCAAAAATATAGTTTGTTCACAAGAAATTTGTGGAGTGGTTGAAAAACGAGTTTTAATGACTCCAACTAAGTGTATGTAAACTTCCGACTTCAACTGTATATAAACAGTATATATACACTGAGTGTTCCTAATATTGAATTGCACCCACTTTTGCCCTCAGAACAGCCTCAATTCGTCGGGGCATGGACTCAACAAGGTGTCGAAAGCATTCCACTGGGATGCTGGCCCATGTTGACTCCAACGCTTCCCACAGTTGTATCAAGTTGGCTTGACGTCCTTTGGGTGGTGGATCTTTCTTGATACCAGTGGCGGTCGATGGCGTTTTTTGTATGGTATTATTTCTATTACAGAATATTGGATGACTTTCTTTCATATGGCATTCACCCAGTTCAATGTAACATTGATATGTTTAGGCTACTATATGACACTCAAATTTTCCCTGTACCCATCATGAGGTTGCTACAACCTAGCCAATGATTGAAAGTTTCAGGTCGAGCGAAAAAATTTGACTAATCAAGGTGACAGACAGTGACACATTCAATACTGCCTTGCACACTCTTGCCTGCATCCAGTTAATCTTGGGCGTAATTATTAGTCCAACAGTTGCAAACGAGAGTTTCTATTGGACAAATTCAGGTATGTTTATCCCCGTAACATTCCGTTTACTTCCGTTTAAGAAATGTTTTTCAACAGAATCGTCAGAATGAATACAACCCTGATCACACGCAAACCCAGTTCACTTTCATAGGAGCCACATACAAACAGTATGATCATTTTGCTCAATGTATAATCCCTTCTCGCACCTATGCGCTCTCCTTCACTTGTGGACCTCAGTGCACAACACATCAGCTGTATGTGACAAGGCGAAAAAAAACTTTCCAAGCCAAACCTTCATATCATAACTGTTAACCGCTACACACAGCCTACATCATCATCACCATTAGCTAATGTCATAGTCAACATAGCTACTAGAATAAACACATCAGTAAACCCGCTACAACCATGCAGTACAGTGTACAGTCAGCAAGCAGTTGAGCAGTTACACTGGCGGGCCCCGGTGGCAATAAATCAATAAAACCAAAAGCTTACCTTGACTTGGAAGAGTTCCAGTGTTGGATAACCATAGACAGCTAGCTAATATAGCATGTATCTCTATTTGAGCCGGGTGTTTGAGTAGGCTAAACTAGCTAGGTACATTTGCTAGCTAAGTGAAATAAAAATGTAAAATAAAGACATTTAGCTATATCTCTCTCTCGCTTCATAATTTTTTATGTGAGTTTGTTCAAAACTGTTCAACAACTATTGTCTTTTTCTCTACTCACCACATTGTATGCACTGCAGTGCTAGCGAACTGTACTAGATTCATTCTCTGATCATTTTATTAGGTGGACAACATGTCAGTTCATACTGCAAGAGCTCTGATAAATTGGAGGATGTCCTTCAGAAGTTGTCATAATTACTGTGTAATTGGAAGAGGGTGGCAACCATGAGCCTCTTAGTTTTTTAAAAATTTAACTCAATGTACCCAGAGGAAACTAGCTGTCCTCCAGCTACACAATGGTGCTACCCTATAGAGTGCTGTTGAGGCTACTGTAAACCTTCATTGCAAAACAGTGTGTTTTAATCAATTATTTGGTGATGTGAATACATTAAGTTTTGTTATGAAATTTACTGAAAAGGATGGTCCTCCCCTTCCTCCTCTGAGGAGCCTTCACTGCTTGAGCCACATGGGAAACTGTTGAGCCTGCAGTTCTTGACACACTCAAGCCCGTGCACCTGGCACATCCTACCATACCCCGTTCAAAGGCACTTAAATCTTCTGTCTTGCCCATTTGCCCTCTGAATGGCACACATGTAACAGTATAACTTTAGACCATCCCCTCGCCCATACCCGGGCGCGAACCAGGGACCCTCTGCACACATCAACAACAGTCACCCACGAAGCATCGTTACCCATCACTCCACAAAAGCCGCGGCCCTTGCAGAGCATGGGGAACCACTACTTCAAGGTCTCCGAGCAAGTGACGTCACCGATTGAAACGCTATTTAGCGCGCACCACCGCTAACTAGCTAGCCGTTTCACATCCGTTACACACATACACAATGTCTCAACTATCTCAAGGCTTAAAAATACTTCTTTAACCTGTATCCTCCCCTTCATCTACACTGATAGAAGTAGATTTAACAAAGTGACATCAATAAAGGATCAAAACTTCATGTGGATTATCCTGCTCAGTCTATGTTAAAGAGTTCCTGTGAACTTAAATTGCATCCAAAATAGATAATCCTGTTCAATATTAATATATATATATATATATATATATATATATATATATATATATATATATATATATAGTACCAGTCATAAGTTTGGACACACCTACTCATTCCAAGGTGGTTCTTTATTTTTACTATTTTCTACATTGTAGAATAATAGTGAAGACTTAAACTATAAAATAACACATACGGAATCATGTAGTAACTAAAAAAGTGTTAAACAAATCAAAATATATTTTATATTTGAGGTTCTTCAAAGTAACCACCCTTTACCTTAATGACAGCTTTGCACACACTTGGCAATCTCTCAACCAGCTTCATGAGGTAGTCACCTGGAATAAATGCATGCTCTTCAACCAATCGCTGCCTGCACCTGCCCTACAAATACCTAGGTGTCTGGTTAGACTGTAAACTCTCCTTTCAGAATCACATCATTACATCTCCAATCCAAAGTTAAATCTAGAATTGGCTTCCTATTTCGCAACAAAGCCTCCTTCACTCATGCTGCCAAACATACCCTTGTAAAACTGACCATCCTACCGATCCTCAACTTTGGCGACGTCATTTACAAAATAGCCTCCATTACCCTACTCAATAAATTGGATGCAGTCTCTCACAGTGCCATCCGTTTTGTCACCAAAGCCCCATATACTACCCACCATTGCGACCTGTACGCTCTCGTTGGCTGGCCCTCGCTTCATACTCGTCGCCAAACCCACTGGCTCCAGGTCATCTACAAGACCCTGCTAGGTAAGTCCCCCCTTATCTCACCTCACTGGTCACCATAGCATCACCCACCTATAGCACGCGCTCCAGCAGGTATATCTCTCTGGTCACCCCCAAAACCAATTCTTACTTTGGCCGCCTCACCTTCCAGTTCTTTGCTGCCAATGACTGGAACGAACTGTAAAAATCTCTGAAACTGGAAACACTTATCCCCCTCACTAGCTTTAAGCACCAGCTGTCAGAGCAGCTCACAGATTACTGCACCTGTACATAGCCCACCTATAATTTAGCCCAAACAACTAGCTCTCCTCCTACTGTATTTATCTATTTATTTTGCTCCTTTGCACCCCCATTATTTCTAACTCTACTTTGCACATTCTCCAACTGCAAATCTACCATTCCAGTGTTAATTTAAAAAAAAAAAGAATTTTACTTGCTATATTGTATTTACTTCGCCACCATGGCCTTTTTTGCCTTTACCTCCCTTATCTCACCTCATTTGCTCACATTGTATATAGACTTATTTTTCTACTGTATTATTGACTGTATGTTTGTTTTACTCCATGTGTAACTCTGTGTTGTTGTACCTGTCGAACTGCTTTGCTTTATCTTGGCCAGGTTGCAATTGTAAATGAGAACTTGTTCTCAACTTGCCTACCTGGTTAAATAAAGGTTAAATAAATCAAATGCATTTCAATTAACAGGTGTGCATTGTTAAAAGTGGAATTTCTTTCCGTCTTAATGTGTTTGAGCCAATCAATTGTGTTGTGATAAGGTAGGAGTGGTATACAGAAGATAACACTATTTGGTAAAATACCAAGTCCATATTATGGCAAGAACATCTCAAATAAGCAAAGAGAAACAACAGTCCATCATTGCTTTAAGACATTAATACATGAATGGCATAAATCAGCACTGCAGACCTCTCCCTATCCTATACCGTGCCTTGATTGTATTACTGTTGATGATATCTGGAAATGTGCATGTACACCCTGGCCCACCTGCTGTTGCTAGCCCCAGTTCTGACTTGTGCTCTGATATCTGCTTCACTGATTTCTGCTCTCGTAAAAGCCTGGGTTTTCTGCACGTTAACACTAGAAGCTTATTACCCACAATGGATCATTTGAAAGTGTGGGTTCACAGCCCCAATCCAGATGTGTTGGTCACTGCTGAGACATGGTTAAGGATGAGTTTTTGAATACTGATGTTATCCTTTCTAGTTATAACATTTTTCCCCAAGACAGATCTTCCAAAAGTGGGGGAGTGGCAATCTTTACCAAGGATAACCTTCAGTGCTCGGTTGTCTCCACCAAGTCTGTCCCCAAACAATTTGATTTGCTGGTTTTAAGCATTAAACTTTCACATAGCTCTTTGTTGACCTTTGCTGCATGCTATCGTCCTCTATCAGCACCGGCCTGTACTCTATCTGCCCTAAGCTCTCTCCTGGCCTGCTAGTTGACCTAAACTGGGACATGCTTAAACCACCTGACCAAGTCCTAAATCAATGGGACTCCTTAAATCTTTCTCAGATTATTACCAATCCTACAAGGTATGACTCCAAACATCCAGAAAAGACTACTCTCCTCGATGTTATCCTCACAAATCCTGTTATCCTGATAGGTAACAGTTTGGTGTTTTCTGTAATGACCTTAGTAATCACTGTTTTACAGCCTGTGTTCGTAATGGCTGCTCAGTGAAACGGCCTGTCCTGATTTGTCATAGACACTTTCTAAAAAACTTTAATGAGCAAGCCTTCCTTCATGAACTGGTCTTTGTAAAATGGTATAGAATCAGCTTGATCCGCTCTGTTGAAGACGCTTGGACCTTCGTATTATATATTTTCAGTGGTATTGTTAGCATACAAGCCCCTATAAAGGGTTCAGCCCCAGGTTCAGCCCCTGGTTCGACCGTGATCTTGCAGAGTTACTCCACCTCAAGAATTGCATTTGGTGAAAGGCTCGGCACACGCATACTCAGGCTGACTGACTCTTGTCCAGGCGAATGAGAAATAAGTGCACTCAGGCTATCCGGAAGGCCAAAGTTAGTTACTTTAAGGAGCAGTTCTTTCTCTGTGGGTCTAACCCCAAGAAGCTCTGGAAAACGGTTAAAGAACTGGAGAATAAACCCTCCCCCTCACACCTGCCCATGTCCATTAATGTTGATGATCTGGTTGTTATTGACAAGAAGCACATGGCTGAGCTCTTTAATCACTACTTCATTAAGTCAGGATTCCTATTTGACTCAGCCATGCCTCCTTGCCCGACCAACATTTCCTCATCTCCCACCCCTTCTAATGCGACTATCCCCGATGCTTCTCCCTCTTTTTCCCCTGCCACACTACAAAGTTTCTCCCTGCAGGCAATAACTGAGTCCGAGGTGCTAAAGGAGCTCCTGAAACTTGACCCCAAAAAACATCTGGTTCAGATGGTTTAGACCCTTTCTTTATTTCTTTTTTTTTTACCCCTTTTTTCTCCCCAATTTCGTGGTATCCAATTGGTAGTAGTTACAGTCTTGTCTCATCGCTGCAACTCCCGTACGGACTCGGGAGAGGTGAAGGTCGAGAACCATGCGTCCCACGAAAAACAACCCAACCTAGCCACACTGCTTCTTGACACAACGCACATCAGACCCGGAAGCCAGCCGCACCAATGTGTTGGAAAGGAAACACCGTACACCTGGCGACCTGGTCAGCGTGCACTGCGCCCTGCCCGCCACAGGAGTTGCTAGTGCGCGATGAGACAAGGATATCCCTGCCGGCCAAACCCTCCCTAACCCGGACGACGCTGGGCCAATTGTGCTTTGCCCCATGGACCTCACGGTTGCGGCCGGCTGCGACAGAGCCTGGGCTCGAACCCAGAATCTCTGTTGGCACAGCTAGTGTTTCTTCTTTAAGTGTGCTGCCCCTATCATCACCAAGCCTATCTCCTAACTTTTTAACCTGTCTCTCCTTTCTGGGGAGGTTCCCATTGCTTGGAAGACAGCCACACTTGGTCCTTTATTTAAAAGCTGATCAAGCTGATCTAACTGTTATAGGCCTATTTCTATTTTGCCCTGTTTATCAAAAGTGTTGGAAAAACTTGTCATTAATCAACTGACTAAGCATCAACCTTTCTTGATGTCTATAGTATTCTCTCTGGTTGGCAATCTGGTTTCCGCAATGTCACCATTGCCCTTGATTCTAAGCAATGTTGTGCTGCTATTTTTATTGACTTGGCCGAAACTTTTGATACGGTAGACCATTCCACTCTTGTGGGCCGGCTAAGGAGTATCGGTGTGTCTGATGGATCTTTGACCGGGTTTGCTAACTACCTCTCTCAAAGAGTGCAGTGTATAAAGTCAGAAAATCTGCTGTCTCAGCCAATGCCTGTCACCAAGGGAGTTCCCCAAGGCTCAATTCTAGGCCCCACGCTATTCTCAATTTACATCAACAACATTGCTCAGGCAGTAGGAAGCTCTCTCACCCATTTATTTGCAGATGATACAGTCTTATACTCAGCTGGCCCCTCCCCGGATTTTGTGTTAAATGCTCTATAACAAAGCTTTCTTAGTGTCCAACAAGCTTTCTCTACCCTTAACCTGTCTAATCCCATTCCGCTTGCGGAAACCCTCGCCAACAGCCAATGAAATTGCAGGGCACCAAATACAAATCAACAGAAATCTCATAAATTAAATTTCTCAAACATACAAGTATTAGGCACCATTTTAAAGATAAAATTCTCGTTAATCCAGAAACAGTGTCTGATTTCAAAAATGCTTTACAGCGAAAGCTCCACAAACAATTATGTTAGGTCACCACCAAATCACAGGAAAACCCAGCCATTTTTCCAGCCAAAAAGATGAGTCACAAAAAGCACGAATAGAGATAAAATTAATCACTAACCTTTGATGATCTTTATCAGATGACACTCATAGGACTTCATGTTACACAATACATGTATGTTTTGTTCGGTAAAGTATATATTTATATCCAAAAATCTTATTTTACATTGGCGTGTTATGTACTGTAGTTCCAAAACATGCAGTGATGTTGCAGAGAGCCACATTAATTCACAGAAATACTCATTATAAATGTTGATGAAAATTCAAGTGTTATGCATGGAACTTTAGATACACTTCTCCTTAATGCAACAGCTGTGTCAGATTTCAAAAAAACTTTACGGAAAAAGTATAATCTGAGAACGGCGCTCAGAGCCCAAAACAGCCAAAATAAATATCTGCCATGTTGCACAGTCAACATTAGTCATAAATAGCATTATAAATATTCACTTACCTTTGATGATCTTCATCAGAATGCACTCTCAGGAATCGCAGTTCCACAATAAATGTTTGTTTTGTTCGATAATGTCCATCATTTATGTCCATTTATGTCCAAATAGCTTCTTTTGTTAGGGCATTTGGTAAACAAATCCAAAAGCCCGTTCAGGTCCAGTCGGACGAAAAGTTCAAAAAGTTATATTACAGGTCGAAGAAACTTGTCAAACTAAGTATATGTTAATGATTTTTATGTTAATTGAATGATTAGAATATTTTACCCTGAAACATATAATTGTATGGAATTTATTAGAATGTATAAAATCATAATCAATAAATGTGTAGTCTTATGTTATGGTATGTTGGTTTTGACCAGGTTTCGGTAGACACTACGGTACCATTCCGGGTAGAAGAGGTTAGGACCGGTGATAGTTCTATAGCCAGACAGAATACAAGCAGAGCCCCTGACAAAACAGATTCTGACCGTGGAGTCGTCCAGAGCCAAGGGCCGGTGCGGATAGTTCAGACGAAAGATCTTAAGGAAGTGATTGAGGTGGAAACTTGTTATGAGGATTGGAATGGAATGGATTCAGTATACAGCCAGATCAGTAGCGAAAGAAGAATGTTATGCCTGCGCCACAGCAAAACCTCAGTTGACAACCATTCCCTTTCCATTTGGTGGAATTGATGCACCCAGGGGAATGGCCTGTATGGTAAAGCTGTTCATGAAGGCAGGGAAGCCAGATAATGACAGTTGCATTGATCTGCATTATCTGTATCCCCATGTGCCCATTACATCCAGACTTCCCCCTTTCACAGTTACTGGAGAAAATTATTATTGTATGGCTCGATACATCACACACGGATGGGACGTAGGGGAAGTAAGAACATGCAGTAGGACAGAGAATGTTACAACCGAACATTGATAGCATCGGAGTTCCAAGGGGGGGTACCTGATGAGTTCAAAGCTAGGAATCAGATATGGGCTGGATTGGAATCAAGCATCTTCTGGTGGTCAACGCTCAATAAAAATTTAGATTGGATCAATTATATCTACTATAACCAACAGCGTTTCATCAACTATACTAGAGAGGCGATAAAAGGTTTAGCAGGACAAACAGAGGCAACTCGTTTGATGGTATGGCTGAATAGAATAGCCTTGGATATGTTACTGGGTGAAAAGGGTGTTGTGTGTGTGTGTGTGTGATATTCGGAGCAGAATGCTGTACTTTCATCCCCGATAACACAGCTCCAGACGGATCAGTGACCAAGACCCTGGCTGGTTTAACCACATTAGCTCACAAATTAGCAGAGAACTCTGCAGTGGATAATGCTCTAACAAATTGGTTTGACAGTGTGTTTGGGAAATGGAAAAATATCATAATCACTGTGTTGTGGGCAACTGTCACCTGTATGAGTGTTTTGGTTCTGTGTGGATGTTGTTTGGTCCCCCGTGTAAGAGGTTTGATTACCAGGACTCTGGAGAGGTCAATGCCGCAATAGATGGTGAGGTACGGACAGTGGGAGGATAAATTCAGGCCTCCAGGCCTAGTAGATGGCTCCGGTTCTTTTAACGATGAGGAGCCAATGTTGGATAAGACTATTTTTGATCTTTAAGACTGTTTTTATGAAGATTGTAATAAAAACCCAAACAGGAAGTGTTAGGATACCTAATGTAGGCCTATAACAGTCATTGATGGATAAGGAATTCAAATACACATATTGGTTTTGTGAGGTTGATTTTGAGTGACATTGACAATATTAATACAAATAGATATGTCATTTTTTGGAGTTAATGGTTAGGCAATAATTAACAGTATTCCACCCTGTCACTGTGTAACATATGGAAATGTGTTTTAATCATAGCAGACAAGGAACCGTGGCAGACAACTTATGACCACTGTGAATCTGATAACAGGGAAGGAGGTCTCCCCACCCAGAGAGGGGAGAAACCGTTGGGCTTGCAATAGATTGTGTAACATATGGCAGGATATGATAAGCAATGTATAATGTATTGGTCTGGATTATTCTTGTATACAATTGATGTATCAGTCTGTATTATTTAGTCATTAAGGGTGGATTGTTAGTTGGATTTATCTGTTAATTGAATGATTAGAATATTCCACCCTGAAACATATAATTGTATTCAATTGATTAGAATGTATAAAATCATAATCAATAAATGTGTAGTCCTAGTCAGAATTAGGGTAAAGCAATATAGCTAATGTTTATGTCTTTATGGTATTTTAAACACAGACTGTCTGAGCAAAATTAGTCTCCGACCTGACCAGAGATTTGGGAGAGAACGGGGAGTACGGGGAGTACGTCTCAAGGTCAAGGTCTCCCTAATCTCTGTCGGCTGGGTAGTGAGACAGTATGTGCGTAGGATACCTTCTGTTTGTGTGTATGTATGTGGGTAGGATATCTACTGTTTGTGTGGAAGTATGTGCGCAGCTTTAAAATGGATGTCTTTGTATTCTTGATTTTAGAACATCCCGTGAATAAACATTTGTTTTAAAACCCTGCAACTGCAATTTAAAAATAAAGAATCTATACAATAAAAAAACACGGTGACCCCCGAAAGCCAGATGGAGATGTGAAAATTAGATGCGCAGTCAGTGCCTTCAGAAAGTATTCATACCCCTTGACATATTCCACATATAACACATATGGTATCATGTAGTAACCAAAAAGTCCATCATGTTACTGGCGGAAAAGGGTGGTGTGTGTGTGATATTCGGAGCAGAATGTTGTACTTTCATCCCCGATAACACAGCTCCAGATAGATCAGTGACCAAGGCCCTGGCTGGTTTAACCACATTAGCTCACGAATTGGCAGAGAACTCTGGGGTAGATAATGCTCTAACAAATTGGTTTGATAGTTGTTATGGGATTTTTATGAATAATGACAAAATTATGTATACATTTAACTTAGAACTATAACTAAACAGAATACTACTCTGTTACTGTATGAATGTATGAATCTTATTATAATCACAATACTGAATATAATGTGTGTAGTTTTAGTCAAGAATTAGAACAAGGACTTTCCGTTCCTTGTTAGAAACTAATGGAGCTATCGTCAGACCGGCTGGAATACTGTGTTCCTTACAGGACATTCTGTCCCCACCCAGGGAGGGGAGAGACCTTGGGCTTGTAGTAGATTGTTTAACAGGTGGCAGACAATGTGAGAAGGCTTGTGAACTATATTGCCATATTATCTGAGAGGAGGAGGGACATTTATGATGAAATGTGGAGGTATATAGACCAATGTACCGGAAATGATAGGGAGAAAGTTCCCGTGAATAAACATTTGACTATTGCTGCTGGGCCTCCGCCTGATTCATTTCAACCAGTTTCCTACAAATTCTGGGTTTCAGGCTGAGAGTAATATAATTAAATTGGGTTATGAACATTGAGAACAAAATTCTCCTGACAATAGTGTGTTTGGGAAATGGAAAAATGTCATAATCACTGTGTTGTGGGCAACTTTCCCATGTATGAGTGTCTTGGTTCTGTGTGGATGTTGTTTGGTCCTCTGTGTGAAAGGTTTGCTTACCAGGACTCTGGAGAGGTCAATGATTCAACAGATGGTGAGGTGCGGACCGATTCCGAGCTCCGGCCTGTGTGATGACGAATACGGCCCTCCAGGCCTAGGAGATGGTTCTGTTTCTTTTAACTACGAGGAGCCAATGTTGGATGAGACTATTTTTTGAGGGTTAAGACTGTTTTTTATGAAGATTGTAATAAAAACCCTAACAAGAAGTGTTAGGATACCTAATGTAGGCCTATAACAGTCATTGATGGATAGGAATGAAAATACACATATTGGTTTTGTGAGATTAATATTGACAATATTAATAAAAATAGATGTGTAATTTTTGGGAGTTAATGTTTAGGCAATAATTAACAGTATTCCACCCTGTCACAGTGTAACATATGGAAATGTGTTTGGATCATAGCAGACAAGGAACCGTGGCAGATAACTTATGACCACTGTGAATCTGATAACAGGGAAGGAGGTCTCCCCACCCAGAGAGGGGAGAAACCGTTGGGCTTGCAATAGATTGTGTAACATATGGCAGGATATGATAAGCAATGTATAATGTATTGGTCTGGATTATTCTTGTATACAATTGATGTATCAGTCTGTATTATTTAGTCATTAAGGGTTGATTGTTAGTTGGATTTATCTGTTAATTGAATGATTAGAATATTCCGCCCTGAAACATGTAATTGTATGGAATGGATTAGAATGTATAAAATCATAATCAATAAGTCTGAGCTCGGTGCCGACCTGACTAGAGATTTGGGAGAGAACGGGGAGTACGTCTCAAGGCCAAGGTCTCCCTAATCTCTATCGGCTGGTTAGTGTGAATGTGTGTGCGTAGCAGGACATTGTGTGCTAATGTTAGCGTGAATGTGTGTGCGTGAGAAGCCGGTATAAAATTAATTGTTTTGTATTCTTGACTTTAGAATGTTCCCGTGAATAAAACTTTTTGACTATTTTAGCTGGGCCTCTGTCTGTTTCATTCGACCAGTATCTTACAAATTCTAGGTCACTTGACTGAGTAGTATAATTGAATTGGGTTATGAACATTGAGAACATAATTCTCTTGACATTATTATACCTTTATGTCAACAAGGAACACAGACTGAGACCAAGGTCTCTTTTACAGCTGGGCCCTGCGTATACATGGTTACACATACAGTTGATACAATGATTAAGAAACTACACAAGACAAATAAAACCATCACAGATAACACACACAAATACAGCAGCAGATTATTACATTTACACACAGGTTATTCCCCTAACAGGTTATTCCCCTAACAGGTTATTCCCCTAACAGGTTATTCCCCTAACAGGTTATTCCCCTAACAGGTTATTCCCCTAACAGGTTATTCCCCTAACAGGTTGTTCCCCTAACAGGTTATTCCCCTAACAGGTTATTCCCCTAACAGGTTATTCCCCTAACAGGTTATTCCCCTAACAGGTTATTCCCCTAACAGGTTGTTCCCCTAACAGGTTGTTCCCCTAACAGGTTATTCCCCTAACAGGTTATTCCCCTAACAGGTTATTCCCCTAACAGGTTATTCCCAGAACAGGTTATTCCCAGAACAGGTTATTCCCCTAACAGCACAAGAACTTGCATTAAACGAAACAGTTACAAGCAATACAAAAATCTCCAATAAATATTTAAAATGGGCAACAGAGGGACAAGAGTCTCAAGTTTAAGTTTAGTCTGCAGGCTAATCTATAGGCAAGGAGCGTAACAGGAAAAGGCAGCCATACCCAACTCTGTGGAAATGGCATGAGCCTCAAGTGTAATCCATGCTTGAGACCTTGCATGTGAAGGTCACAAGCTCTAGCCTTCAAAGACAATCAATAGCAGATTGTATTAATCTCCAGACCTTAAAACCAGGCTCAGCCTGTGCAGTCTGTCTATTTTGCTATCTTGAAGTCTCACCGGCTTTATTAAGACCTGAAAATATCCCCAATGCTTTATTAAGCCCTGAAAACAACCCCAAGCTTATTTTCTTAATGGGAAGCTAATGAGTGCATTCCATGCCTTAGTCAAAATACTTTCATGGATTTAATCTTGTTTTCAGACCAAATGTCTTGACTGCATAGACGATTTCTGTGGAGCTTTACATTCTTGCAGATTATTATTTTCTCATATCCTTGGTCCTCCCTGACAGCTCTCAGGTAGTTCTGCTGCGCTGTGTTGTGTAACCGTGTCCTGGCTAATCTACAGTTTTCAGGTATTCTGGTAAACTGTGGGACAACTTTCTTTTGTCATTTTCTGATTGCCTACAGCAAGTACTCCCAAACTAGCCGCCGGGGGTACGCCAAGTAAAAATGTGATTAACATTTTTTCTTTTTTTTCCCTTCACATTTCCAAACAGTCCATATATATTTTCCAAAGGGCTATACATTTGGATGAGTTTTTTTGCTCGCCTGAGTAGCCCCGTTTCACTGCCAAAATTAAAATGAAACCATCTAGTGTTCAGCGAATAACAACACAATGTCAAATACAGGTAGCCTAGTCAAATAATTTACATCCAATGACATTAACCATCACTCTCTTGCGGGAAACATACAGTTGATGTCGTAAGTTCACATACACTTAGGTTGGAGTCATTAAAACTAGTTTTTCAACCAATCCACACATTTCTTCTTAACAAACTATAGTTTTGACAAGTCGGTTAGGACATCTACTTTGTGCATGACACAATACATTTTTCAACAATTGTTAACAGGCAGATTATTTCACTTATAATTCATTGGATCACAATTCCAGTGGGTCAGAAGTTTACATACACTAAGTTGACTGTGCCTGCTTGGAAAATTGCTTAGAAAATTCCAGAAAATGATGTCATGGCTTTAGAAGCTTCTGATAGGCTAATTGACATCATTTGAGTCAATTGGAGGTATACCTGTGGATGTATTTCAAGGCCTACCTTCAAACTCAGTGCCTCTTTGCTTGACATCATGGGAAAATCAAAGAAATCAGCCAAGACCTCGGGAAAAAAAGTGTAGACCTCCACAAGTCTGGTTCATCCTTGGGAGCAATTTACAAATGCCTGAAGGTACCACGTTCACCTGTACAAACAATAGTACGCACGTATAAACACCATGGGACCACACAGCCATCATACCACTCAGGAAGGAGATGTGTTCTGTCTCCTAGAGATGAACATACTTTGGTGCGAGAAGTGCAAATCAATCCCAGAACAACAGCAAAGGACCTTGTGAAGATGCTGGAGGAAATAGGTACAAAAGTATCTATAGCTACAGTAAAACAAGTCCTATATTGACATACCCTGAAAGGCCGCTCAGCAAGGAAGAGGCCACTGCTCCATAACAGTGTTACAGACCTATATCCATCCTGCCCTGCCTATCTAAGGTCTTCGAAAGCCAAGTCAACAAACAGATCACTGACCATCTCGAATCCCACCGTACCTTCTCCGCTGTGCAATCTGGTTTCCGAGCCGGTCACGGGTGCCCCTCAGCCATGCTCAAGGTACTAAACGATATCATAACCGCCATCGATAACAGACAGCACTGTGCAGCCGTCTTCATCTTATCGGCAGGCACAGTAGCCTTGGTTTTTCTAATGACTGCCTTGCCTGGTTCTCCAACTACTTTGCAGACAGAGTTCAGTGTGTCAAATCGGAGGGCATGTTGTCCAGTCCTCTGGCAGTCTCTATGGGGGTGCCACAGGGTTCAATTCTCGGGCCGACTCTTTTCTCTGTATATATCAATGATGTTGCTCTTGCTGCGGGCGATTCCCTGATCCACCTCTACGCAGACGACACCATTCTGTATACTTCTGCCCTTCCTTGGACACTGTGCTATCTAACCTCCAAACGAGCTTCAATGCCATACAACACTCCTTCCGTGGCCTCCAACTGCTCTTAAACGCTAGTAAAACCAAATGCATGCTTTTCAACCGTTTGTTGCCTGCACCCGCATTGCACACCAGTATCTCTACCTGCACATGACCATCTGATCATGTATCACTCCAGTGCTAAATTGTAATTATTCGCCTACCTCCTCATGCCTTTTGCACACAATGTATATAGACTCTTTATTTATTTATTTTTATTTTTTTCTGCTGTGTTATTGACTTGTTTATTGTTTACTCCATGTGTAACTCTGTGTTGCTGTCTGTTCACACTGCTATGCTTTATCTTGGCCAGGTCGCAGTTGTAAATGAGAACTTGTTCTCAACTAGCCTACCTGGTTAAATAAAGGTGGAATAAAAAATGTAAAATAAAAACAGCCATAAAAAAGCCAGACTACGGTTTGCACCTGCACATGGGGACAAAGATCATACTTTTTGGAGAAATGTCCTCTAGTCTGATGAAACAAAAATAGAACTGTTTGGCCATGATGACCATCATTATGTTTGGAGGGAAAAGGTTGAGGCTTGCAAGCCGAAGAACACCATCCCAACCGGTAAGCATGGAGGTGGCAGCATCATGTTGTGGGGGTGCTTTGCTGCAGGAGGGACTGGTGCTCTTCACAAAATAGATGGCATCTTGAGGAAGGAAAATTATATGGATATATTGAAGCAACATCTCAAGACATTAGTCAGGAAGTTAAAGCTTGGTCGCAAATAGGTCTTCCAAATGGACAATGACCCCAAGCATACTTCCAAAGTTGTGGCAAAATGGCTTAAGGACAACAAAGTCAAGGTATTGGAGTGGCCATCACAAAGCCCTGACCTCATTCCTATTGAAAATTTGTGGGCAGAACTGAAAAAGCGTGTGCGAGCAAGGAGGTCTACAAACCTGACTCAGTTACACCAGCCCTGTCTGGAGGAATGGGCCAAAATTCAACCAACTTATTTTGGGAAGCTTGAGGAAGGCTACCCGAAACGTTTGATCCAATTTAAACAATTTAAAGGCAATGCTACCAAATACTAATTGAGTGCATGTAAAATTCTGACCCACTGGGAATGTGATGAAAGAAATAAAACCTGAAATAAATCATTCTCTCTACTATTATTCTGACATTTCACATTCTTACTGACCTAAGACAGGGAATTTTTACTAGGATTAAATGTCAAGAATTGTGAAAAACTGAGTTTAAATGTATTTGGCAAAGGTGTATGTAAACTTCCGACTTCAACTGTATATCCTAGCCTACCTCTTTCAGGTAATACATTGTATTCATTAGGCCTACTAGCCTTATATTTAGTTCATGAATGATGGGTTATGCATAAGCTTCTAACTTTTAGCCTCTGTCTCTTGCGTATTACACACCTGCACTCTGCTGGCCTCTCTCCTTAAAAAACGCTCCTTAGCTCTTGGAGTCCCAGGAAAAGCTAGACGAGATTAGCTTGCTGGAAAAAAATGTTTTATTGTTTCTTATACTAATAGACTATTGGACGAGTGATGCAATCTCTTGATTGCTGACTGTTACATACATTAGCCAATAGAACTCACAGGGAGTTTGAAAGAAGAGGGAACGTGCGATGGCGGTTGACCATAGCAGTTATTTAATCACACCTATAACCGTTCAATTTTCGTTAAGATCATTTTGGGCTGTTTTTGGCTTGGGATCATAAAAAGTATTTAATGTAGGGCTCATAAAATATCTTTAATGTAGGGCTCATATAATGTCTTTAATGTAGGGCTCATCAGGCTCAGGTAGCATCAGGGTTGAATTTTCATGCCGATCATTTATATGCTTTATAATGACACTTCCGTTTTGGGCAGGAAGTACTGGGTTACTGGGGAGAAAAGTGATTTTTTTCTCGGGATGGAACATTTGTAAAATACAGGGAATATATTCAACCCTAATTTGGACCTCCCTTTTGTCATTTTAGCCAGTTTCAGGAAAACAAGTGAATGTATAAGTTCTGAGATTGTGCACTAAATTATTGGCATGGTCATGCACACAGTGTAGGCTTTCAAGCTGTATTGATGAAGTGACATATTAGGTTACAAAATGGGTCTTATGGTCTGGGTCGTTATTGTCTCAGGAATGTACTTGGCTAAGGTGTATGTAAACTTCCGACTTCAACTGTAGCTGCTGCTCATGTTGGTATCTGTACTGGGAGACATAGTGGAGTTTTAACGTGCGTGCAAGCAGTTTCTCCCGACGCCACTTGGGTACACTGCAGCATCCACCGAGAGGCTCTTGCTGCCAAGGGAATGCCTGACACCTTGAAATACATTTTTGAAAGACATTTTTATTTATTTACTGATCATCATTTTCACTTGTCTGACCGCTTGCATGATGACGAGTTTCTCACATGACTGTCCAATCTGGGTGATGTTTTTTCTCGCCTGAATGATCTGAATCTAGGATTACAGGGACTCTCTGCAACTATATTCAATGTGTGGGACAAAATTGAGGCTATGATTAAGAAGTTGGAGCTCTTCTCTGTCTGCATTAACAAGGACAATACACAGGTCTTTCCATCATTGTATGATTTTTGTGTGCAAATGAACTCAAGCTTACGTATAATGTCAAATGTGGTATAGCGAAGCACCTGAGTGAGTTGGGTGCGCAATTACGCAGGTACTTTCCCAAAACAGATGACACAAACAACTTTCATGACCCGCCTCAAGTCCACTTACCGAAATCTGAACAAGAGATCCTCATCGAAATTGCAACAAGTGGTTCTGTGAAAATGTAATTTAATCAGAAGCCACAGCCAGATTTCTGTATATGGCTGCGCTCAGAGTATCCTGTCTTGGCAAATCGTGCTGTTAAGACACTAACGCCCTTTGCAACCACGTACCTATGTGAGAATGGATTCTCGGCCCTCACTAGCATGAAAACGAAATACAGGCACAGACTGTGTGTGGAAAATGATTTAAGACAGACTCTCTCCAATACAACCCAACATTGCAGACCTTTCAATCACACAGTTCTCATTAACCTGTTGTGAGTTATTCACATTTTCCGATGAACAAATAAGGTTTTATATGTAAGATGGTTAAATAAATAGCAAAATTATTGATTATTATTATATTATTATTTGTGCTCTGGTCCTATAAGAGCTCACACTCATTCTTATGTTTAATAAATGTATCGTATAGTGTATGTGGGGAAGGCTTACAATGATGGCAAAAAACAACATTTGAGAGTGTGCCAACCCTGGTGGTAGAGGGGCTACGCAGATGGAGGTTTAACGGTTGGACCTGAGAGACCCAAACCAGCACATAGTGGTAAATATGAGATTGCGTACTTTGGAACCATTTGATACAGCTTTGATCTTACAGATGTCCTCCATCCATCAAAATGTGTCTTCTGATTCATGGGAGCTGTCCCAAAAAGCTCCACACAGCAATGAGACAACATTATTGTACTGGCTGCCAAACCACAGCTTGACATTACTGTGCAAGTTACATCTCGTCGGAGCTCCTGCTTTAAAGTCACAGCCTCTAAATATTGGCTCACAGCAGCCGGATCAGAGCTGGTGGAGTATTGTTTATTTGGGAGCTGTGGGGGCTTGGGATGGACTCTGGGGGTGAGAGAGGGCACAGAGTTGACTTAACAGCCTTGCTAATACTCTGCTGTTGTGCTGTGCTGCACATGGAAAGGGTTAGTTAGTAGGACTCTAGCTTACTGCACCCTGATGTTAATGTGCCATGAGTTCCAGGGATGCCTGTTGGGCTTCTTTGGAACTCCTTATACCTGCAGAGTTTCAAACCCAAAGTGTGATCTTTTGCACCAATAAGTATTCTGTCTCTGGCAGGAAACAGATCAAATCAAATTGTATTTGTCACATGCTCCAAATATAATATAACCTTACAGTGAAATGCTTACTTACAAGCCCTTCACCAACATTGCAGTTAAGAAAATACCTTAAAAAAGTAATGTCACGTTCATCGTAGTGAGAAGACCAAGGCGCAGCGTAAGATGAATACATACTTTTAATGAAGATGAAGAACACTTAACTACACAAAACAACAAACCGAACATGAAGCTATAATAATACTAGTGCAGACACAGGCAAATAGACAGACATAAAGAAGTTGGCTGCCTAAATATGGTTCCCAATTAGAGACAACGATAAATAGCTGCCTCTAATTGAGAACCAATCTAGGCAACCATAGACATACATAAACACCTAGATAGTAAACCAGCCCATAAACCTACAACAACCCCTAGACAGTACAAAAAACACATACATCACCCATGTCACACCCTGACCTAACCAAAACAATAAAGAAAACAAAGAATACTCAGGTCAGGGCGTGACAAGAAATAAAAGTAACAAATAATTAAAAAGCAGCAGGAAAATAACAATAGCGAGGCTATAAACAGGGGGGTACCGGAACAGAGTCAATGTGCGGGGGCACCGGTTAGTCAAATCAAATCAAATTTATTTATATAGCCCTTCTTACATCAGCTGATATCTCAAAGTGCCATACAGAAACCCAGCCTAAAACCCCAAACAGCAAGCAACGCAGGTGTAGAAGCACGGTGGCTAGGAAAAACTCCATAGAAAGGCCTAAACCTAGGAAGAAACCTAGAGAGGAACCAGGCTATGAGGGGTGGCCAGTCCTCTTCTGGCTGTGCCAGGTGGAGATTATAACAGAACATGGCCAAGATGTTCAAATGTTCATAAATGACCAGCATGGTCCAATAATAATAATCACAGTAGTTGTCGAGGGTGCAACAAGTCAGCACCTCAGGAGTAAATGTCAGTTGGCTTTTCATAGCCGATCATTAAGAGTATATCTACCGCTCCTTTTGTCTCTAGAGAGTTGAAAACAGCAGGTCTGGGACAGGTAGCACGTCCGGTGAACAGGTTAGGGTTCCACCGGACGTGCTACCTGTCCCAGACCTGCTGTTTTCAACTTTCTAGAGACAGCAGGAGAGTTGGAGAGCGGTATAGATACTCTTAATGATCGAGGTAATATGTACATGTAGTTAGAGTTATTAAAGGATTGTGTCAGTGCGGCTCAGAAATTATAGACCCTGTAATAACCCCTTGGCCACAATGATTTAATTTAGTAAAAGCCACCTGAGGTTGCAAAACTATATGGTTAAATGGTTAAATGTAATGTGTGTTATGACACTGTATAATGTAATATAAAATGGTAATGCTATGATTTTGGAATTATGATTTGTGAGTTATGATTATGTAACAACAAAGTTATTAAGGACATGTCTGAAAAATGACCTTCCCATTGGCACAGAGCAAGTAACATTAAAGGCATTAGACCGTCGTGAGACAGGTTAGTTTTACCCTACTGATGATGTGTTGTTGCAATAGTTGATGCAATCCTTTATGTTATTAAGGATGCTGCAGGTGAACATTTCTAAATGAGCAGCTTAATTAAAAGATAGTTTAGACCCATACTGTCCTGAAAGTGGCAGGACCCTTTTCCTCAGAACTGCTGCCACCACACAGCTGAGAATGCAATCTCACTCCAGATGACTATAAGCAATTGCTTATCTGAGCACAGAAGCACATTGTAAAAGAGAGAGAGCGTTTACAGTTGTGCTGCTATGTTATGATATGTCTATTCTATAGGGGATATTTTGAGAAGTCCCCCCCCCCCCTGCAGGGAGACCCCCCACACGTAGGATGAGGTTGTGTAGCCTACTGGGACTGTGCATAGTTCATATGAACACAACATCCTACAGCTGACCAAACATTATGCGTCTCTTTCTCGCTCTCTCTCTCTCTCTCTCTCTCTCTCTCTCACACACAAAATGTGAAATCATAAAATATAGGCTTACTAGTGTTGCAAAGTCATATAGCAGTTACACACATATCAAAGAACATGTTGGACCTGCTCGCATGTAACATAGGCTAATCGAACACCTCGCATCATGCACACGCATGGCATGACATATTTCAAATGTAACAGTACACCTGTCATTTCGAGGTAGCGCAGTGCGATGTTGTGACCATTCGACCTTCAGCTATAAACGAGTTGGTATTTGTGATCTACTCTGTGCAGTATGCATGCACGGTGTTTGGTAAACGCGTTTGTTAAAACAATTGAATCCCAAAACCTGTGCATCAACACCATTTCGCTGACGAACGCTTGGCTACATCATGACGATTCGACTCATATCGTCTCCCCAATAAAAGCTTGTGCCATGTGCAGACTGTTGTCGCATGTAAATAATGGTATTTCCATAGTTAGCTATAGGAGTAAAACGATGTACTTACATGATCAGAAGTGGTGTGATGCTGTCACATTCAAACGCGCTCCATTTCTGCCACATAAAGTTGGTGGGGTGTTCTCCTATCTTCCCAACAGATTCGTTACAGTTGCCTACTCATTTGACGACAAAATTTGTAAACTGGGCTGCATTCATTCCGAAAGCAGTGGTGATGGTGGTGACACATGCAAATTAGCATTAGGGGAAATTCAAATTCCTTGAGGCAGAGCATCTCTTACTTTGAATTCTTACAAATCCAGGATTTAAATATTTTACTATAAGAATTTGGGTCATAACATGTAGTGGACTTTGATTAGCTTATAATGGAAAGTTTATATTGGAAGTTTTATTATAGCCCCTATACTACACTGATGTGGCATTTATTCATGAGCACTATGGACACTATTAATTCTAATGATAAACATCCTAATATGGGGAAAACAAAGCCAGAGCACACTAAACATTGGATGGAAATACCCCTGTGGATACAATGTAGCAAGTTGTAACAAATTAAAATATTAATTCCCTGCAAAGATAAAGTGAATGAGTCAACTGTAGGAGTCACAACCATGTTATCTATTTGATGTAGCATAATGGATTGTGACTCAATGTTTCAATTTGCCTCAATTTTAATTTCACTCTACATTACTACCATGACTCAGCACCTCCCAAACAGGAAGCCACATAACACACTAACACTGGGGGAGACACTGTGGCGTGTATACATTGAAATGTGCTCTGACTCACAAATGCCTGCCATAAATATCCACTTGAGAGGCTTTTTTGGTTGGCCCTATTTATTTCCTTCTCCTATACAACTGTACTAGTTCACCAAGAATCCCACCTCAGACTGCAACAGCGTCACATGTTGTCCTGTTTTTAATAGCAGTCACTCAGCCAGCCCTGACAGTAGTGATATCTAGGGTAGCAGGTGTGACTTCCTCTAATCATATACAGTGCATTCAGAAAGTATTTAGACCCCTTGACTTTGACATATTGTTATGTTACAGCCTAAATAGTTTGTTTTCCATCAATCTACACACATTACCCCATAATAACAAAGCAAAAACAGGTTTTTAGAAATGTTTGCAAATGTATTAAAATATATACACTACCGTTCAAAAGTTTGGGGTCACTTAGAAATGTCCTTGTTTTTGAAAGAAAAGCACATTTTTGGTCCATTCAAATAACATAAAATTGATCGGAAATGCAGTATAGACATTGTTAATGTTGTAAATGACTATTGTAGCTGGAAACAGTTGATTTTTTATGGAATATCTACATAGGTGTACAGAGGCCCATTATCAGCAACCATCACTCCTGTATTCCAGTGGCAAGTTGTGTTAGCTAATCCAAGGCTAATTGATCATTAGAAAACCCCTTTGCAATTATGTTAGCACAGCTGAAAATAAAACTGGCCTTCTTTAGACTAGATGAGTATCTGGAGCATCAGCATTTGTGGGTTTGATTACAGGCTCAAAATGGCCAGAAACAAAGACCTTTCTTCTGAAACTCGTCAGTCTACTCCTGTTCTGAGAAATTAAGGCTATTCCATGCGAGAAATTGCCAAGAAACTGAAGATCTCGTACAACACTGTACTACTCCCTTCACAGAACAGCGCAAACTGGCCCTAACCAGAATATAAAGAGGAGTGGGAGGCCCCAGTGCACAACTGAGCAAGAGGACAAGTACATTAGAGTGTCTAGTTTGAGAAACAGATGCCTCACATGTCCTCAACTGGCAGCTTCATTAAATAGTACCTGCAAAACATCTCAACGTCAACAGTGAAAAGGCAACCCTGGGATGCTGGCCTGCTAGGAAAAGTTCCTCTGTCCAGTGTCTGTGTTCTTTTGCCAATCTTAATCTTTTCTTATTATTAGCCAGTCTGAAATGCGGCTTTTTCTTTGCAACTCTGCCTAGAAGGCCAGCATCATGCCATTGGACCACAGGAATGATGGTTGCTGATAATGGGCCTCTGTACACCTATGTAGATATTTCATTTTTTTAAATCAGCCGTTTCCAGCTACAATAGTCCTTTACAACATTAACAATGTCTACACTGTACTTCTGATCAATTTGATGTTATTTTAATGGACAAAAATTTGCAATTCTTTCAAAAACAAGGATATTTCTAAGTGACCCCACACTTTTGAATGGTAATTTGTGTATACATATATACATATATCTGGGGGATTGGAAACAATTACATTGATGGAAGCTACAATCTTTCTGCCATATTGAAACTAATCTACCTCTAAAAAAAATATATATATATATATATTTATAATAATACTGAAATATCCCATTTACATAAGTATTCGAACCCTTTACTCAGTACTTTGTTGAAGCACATTTGCCAGCGGTTACAGCCTAGAATCTTCTTGGGTATGATGCTACAAGTTTGGCATTTTGGGAGTTTCCCCCATTCTTCTATGCAGATACTCTCAAGTTCTATCAGGTTGGATGGGGAGCATCTGTCAAGTTCTGACCTTTTTTCCTTTGTTTTGTCTTTATTTAGTATGGTCAGGGTGTGAGTTGGGGTGGGCAGTCTGTTTGTTTTTCTATGTTGGGGTTTTGAGTTCAGCCTAGTATGGTTCTCAATCAGAGGCAGGTGTCGTTAGTTGTCTCTGATTGAGAATCATACTTAGGTAGCCTGGGTTTCACTTTTGAGTTGTGGGTGTTTGTTTCCGTGTGAGTGTTTGGGCCAAAAGGTACTGTTTCGTTTTGTAAATTCACGTTATCGGTTTGATTTAGTGGTCAGTGCTTTCTTTAATTAAATTCATCATGAACACTTACCACGCTGCGCTTTGGTCCGATCCTTACAGAAGACTTATCTCAAATCCACTCCTGCGTTGTCTTGGCTGTGTGCTTGGGGTTGTTGTCCTGTTGGAAGGTGAACCTTTTCCCCAATCTGAGGCCCTGAGCGCTCAGGAGCAGGTTTTCATCAATGATCTCTCTGTACTTTTCTCTGTTCATCTTTCCCTCGATCCTGACTAGTTTCCCAGTCCCGCCTCTGAAAAACATCCCAACAGCATGATGCTGCCACCCCCATGCTTCATTGTAGGGATGGTGCCAGGTTTCTTCCAGATGTGACGCTTGACATTCAGACCAAAAAGTTAAATCTTGGTTTCATCAGACCAGAGAATCTTGTTTCTCAAGGGCTGAGAGTCCGTTAGCTGTCTTTGGCAAACTCCAAGCGGGCTGTGCCTTTTATTGAAGAGTGGCTTCCATCTGGGCATTCTACCCTAAAGGTCTGATTGGTGGAGTGCTGCAGAGATGGTTGTCCTTCTGGAAGGTTCTCCCATCTCCACAGAGGAACTCTAGAGCTCTGTCAGAATGACCATCAGCTTGTTTGTCAGCTCTCTGACCAAGGACCTTCTCCCCGATTGCAGCCAACTCTGACATGCACTGTCAACTGTGAGACCTTATATAGACAGGTGTGTGCCTTTCCAAATCATATCCAATCAATTGAATTGACCACAGGTAGACTCCAATCAAGTTGTAGAAACATCTCAAGAATGATCAATGGAAACAGGATGCACCTGAGCTCAATTTCGAGTCCCATTGCAAAGGGTCTGAATACTTATGTTATACTTACTGGTTTTTTTTTTAATACATTTGCAAAAAAATACAAAATAAACTGTTTCGCTTTGTCATTATGGGGTATTGTGTGTAGATTGATGTATTTAATCCATTTTAGAATAAGGCTATAACGTAACAAAATGTGGAAAAAGTCAAGGGGTCTGAATACTTTCCCAAATGCACTGTTATGTTCAACCAAGCACAGGGGGAACTCTGGCAGGGAAAGGTCATGCAATCTCATCCAGGAACCCCAGAGGAGAGAACGAGTGTGGTTTGATATGACTGACAGTTTTTACTTGCTACTGAGGCGATGTGAAAATCTCTCTTCTCCTACATCAAGGCAACATTAATTGTTTTGTTTGAGTAGGCCTTTGTGGAATTGTTTAACTACCTTACCTCATATTAAACATTCTGACAAGAATGTACAAGCACTTGCGAATTCCTCTTATTTGATTTTATATTTATTGTGGATTGCAAGTAAATCCCATTTCTTTGATAACTTCTGACCAAAATATATATATATTTTTTCCATTCACATAAAATTCTAACGAGAGAGAATTGGATGAGGAGTCACCCAAGAACGGAATACATATTAGGAACTCCCTCCATATCAGTAAGACCTTCCTCCATCATCAGAGCTTCCTCCTCATAAGTCAGATCGTAACCCTTCCTCCTCAGAACTGATACCTCCCCTAGTCATGTCTCAACCCTGCATTAGTCAAGCATCACCCTTCCTCCTCAACCCTCACCCTATTAGGTGAGATGTGACTGATGCATGGGTGAGAGAGGTGAGGCGGAGGGGTGACACCTGAGCAAATCAGGGGTAAGCGTTGAAGGGGAGTAGTGACGTTTGACTAGTGCATGGTGAGACATGACTAGCGGAGGGGTGAAGTTTGACGAGGAGGGGTGGGGAAGTTCCTAATATCTATACCACATTCCTGACCTCATTCAACAAGTCACTCTTTGTTTGAAATACACATTTAAAACAGTACTTGTCTTGTTTTGCAGCTGTCTGCTTCCTTTGTCTACCTCCCTCACCTCTGACTGAAAATCCCCCTTAGAATATTACAAGTGTAATTGCATCCAACTCCCATGTGGATTTAAGTTGGATTGCTGAAATAGTGTGCGGTGCCAGATGTTTTTTACTCTGGTTGTGTAGGCGCCATACACCCCTGACAGCCCCCCAGGTCCTGTAATCTATGGTGACACAGCGCAGTCGCTTGCCTGACTCATATTAAGAAAATCCTTCTAATTCCCTTAAATAATTAGCACGAAGCATAACTTTGCAGGAGATTAACATTTTTTTAGGAATCATATGGGGCAGCCTGCCCAAAAAGTCTGATGGAAGTCCTGCAGCCAGAAGTTATTCATCCATAGGATCACCCGAGTCTTGTACTGAGAATTTTAGCAAACTGGGGTAGATTGTGAAAGATGATTTAAACCAGTGTGTCTGATTGTCTGATCTTTCTTGTGATAACACTGTCTACTCTTTGAAGCGACCCATTGATCCAGCACAATGTAAACCAAGTTAATTTCCACATCTACAGGGGTGGTCATTGTGTCTTTGGGGGGATTTTTGTAGTTACTTTAGATCAAGAGATAGTGATTTCACTATCTTGGCAGCGGCACCAAGGCTAAACCCTATAATTGGCACTTTGGGCTTGTATCCCTCACAGGGAATCGACCCCACGGGGCACAAACTGGTTAAATCAACATTCTTTCAACGCAATGTCAACGTATTGTGACATGGAATCTACGTGGAATATACACTGGATTTGGAAAAGTCATCAAAATTATTGTTTTGAGAGTGATATTTCAACCACAGGATTATGTCATCATGGTAACCAACATAGACAAACCTTGTATAAAATATACTGAACAAAAATAAAACGCAACGTGTTGCGTAAAAGTGTTGGTCCCATGTTTCATGAGCTTTCATGAGCTGAAATAAAAGATCCCAGAAATGTTCCATACGTACAAAAAGCTTATTTCTCTCGCATTTTGTGCATACATTTGTTTACATGCCTTCTAGGGGGCATTTATCCTTTGCAAAAATAATCCATCCACCTGACAGGTGTGGCATATCAAGAAGCTGATGATCATTACACAGGTGCGCCTTGTGCTGGGTGCAATGAAAGGCCACTCTAAAATGTGCCGTTTTGTCCTCACAACACAATGCCACAGATATCTCAAGTTTTTGAGGGAACGTGCACTTGTCATGCTGACTGCAGGAATGTCCACCAGAGCTGTTGCCAGATAATTTAATGTTCATTTCTCTACCATAAGCTGCCTCCAAAGTCCTTTTAGAGAATTTCTTACTGGAGAATTGATCTAAAGCTATTATTTTGGTCTCCTATCCAGCATTTTAAACAAGCCCAGCTTAGATATGATACTTGTCACTGACTATTATCAATGTGCTATCATGAGAATGATTGTTGAGAGATCTCCACTTAAAAACTAAATATAGATTCACTGCTGCTATCGAAGTCATTCCAAAGGGTAGGTTTAACAGAGCAAATGAAATGTGACTGTACTTTATCAATCATCAATGATGCTATTTAGGCCTACATAGCATTTATAAAGTCATCAACAGCTATTGCTTCAATTCAACACAGAAGTAAACTAAAAATAGACAATACAATAGCCCTAGGATTTCAAGCTCTGGGTGATTTAATTGTGTTTCGTTGTCAACGCAACCAAATATCAACATTTGAAGGAGATGCATTTTCTGCTTGGATAGTTCCTTCTGTGCCACTGACTTAGTCTCACTTTAATTCCAGTTTGTCTTCAAATAAAACATTTATGTGTTGGATTCACATCTCCATCTCAACCAAAACTCAAAGTTAAAGGACTAAATCAAATCAATAGGACTAAATCAAATCAAACAAGCATTTAAAGATTGATTTGAGCATAAGGGCCATGAAAGACAGGCAGACGAAGGATGGAAGATGATTACATTCAGGATGGTCAAAAACAGTAGCTAGCTAACAACAACCAACTACTTCCTGTTTTGTCTTCTTCTGCAGTCGCGAAAAGCTGGTGTAGTCTGGTTGTAGTGTTGTGACTACTTATTTACTACCAACATCAAGTAGTAAAAGTCTCAACCTGATTACTACTGGAAACTGTGTGTGTTCCTTGCATTCCATCCTATCTATCTCATGGGCAAAGAAAATATGAATCACAGCTGGGAAATCCTCATTTTCCAAGGAACCAAAAGCGCTGAGCAACAGCCAAATCTGGTTAAATATAATATGTTTTATCCTGCCCAAGGCAAATTCCAAGGGAAACCAAATTTGGCAATACTCTTCTTGAATTTGATTTGCTTTATGAGCTGCCAATCGTATGATGGTGCACAGCTGCAAGCAATAACCTACCAACATCATACACATACAGTACTGTAATGAAACCATTACCCCATTTCTACCCACTGTTCAACGTCTAGTTTTGATTTTGGTTAAAAGTTGGGTGAAAATATATAATATATATATAATCAGTTTTCCATGTTGATTCAACCTCATCACATATATTTGGGGGGTTGAAATTACGTGGAAACAACATTGATTCAAGCAGTTTTTAGTTACATATATAGTGGGTAGTTACATATATATCATTGGTAGTTAGATACACATTACACAATCTGTAAATTGACTATTCAGTGAACTGCAAAGTTGGATGGATGTTGCCTCCCATCTGCTGGTGGAACATGGGATGGTTGTTCCCTGGGTTGTTTCCATAAACAGTAAACACAACAGTCAAAGTGGTCATTAAGACAGTCCCGTGCAGTGACATTTACATTTGCATGCTTTGGTGAAGTTTTATACAACATTGTTATTTTTACACAATGCGATACTTAGGGAATAAGGCACGAGAGGTTGTGGTTTATGGCCAGTATACCAAGGCTAAGGGCTGTTCTTATGTACGACTCAAAGCAGACTCAACGCGGAGTGCCTGGATACAATCCTTCGCTGTTGTATATTGGCCATATACCACAAACCCTCAATGTGCCTTATTGCTTTTATAAACGGGTTACCAAGGTAATTATAGCAGTAAATAAATATATATATTTTTTGCAAATCAGCACCAGGAGCCAAACTATCCGGTTTATTATATACTGTAGCTACTACTACAAATACATCTTAATATTTTGGCTACATGTATTTGTTTACTTACGGTAATTTACGTGTTTATTTCCATACTTACGGTATATGAGAATCGAAATAGTGCGCAACTACCTATGTGCAAAACCAACATGTCAGCGCCCTTGAGCTGCACCTCTCAAAGAACTTCTCTGGCTTTGGTGATGGTTAGCTAGCTACGATAAATGAACATCCAGAAAAAAATGATTTATGGAAAATTGTCGTTATGGTCGATACAACGGTACACACTATCCAAAACCCTTCAGAACGTCATATCACTTCAATTAGCTGTCGTTGTGTAGTGCAAAACAAATCAGCTAGCTAACTAGATAATATGCTAAACAAATCAACAAATTATAAAGAGTAATATTGTTCCACTGTTGTATTGAGCCTTTTATGCGAACCATTGTTTAGTATGGCTTTTACTCAAGCTGTCAAAATGCACGTAGGGAACGTGTGTGGTCGGTCCTGGATGTCCTCTTACCAGAGGGGGTCTACTGTCATGTCCCAAAGACAAAGAGATTACGGAGCGGTTCTATGCGGTAGATGTCAAAATTCGTCCCAAAAGCTTTGCCCAAATAGTAGAGCTATGCATGCAACTCGGCCGTTGATGATTACAAAGTTACTGTCAGTGGACGAGATCTTTGCCAGAAGATCACTACAGGATTACATCAAGAAGATGGAGACAGAGTACAGAGATAGTCTGACAGTTGTCAACATGACAGAGGGACAGCAGGACGGTGTAGAGGAATTGAGAGTGAAGAGAACAAGAGTTTCTGTACTAGCCCCACTAATCCAGTACACCAGAGAGCTTCAGACAAAACAGCAGGAATTTGCTGAAACTGAAACATTACTGAAAGGTGAGGCCACACCTAATGTGTGATGTTCTATCAACAGAAGGGCATCTCATGGCCAATAGGTATCAGCAGCTTGTGAGTTTGACATTGTAACAAACTGTACCTGTTCCTACATCAGGTGACTGTGTATAATGTATGCATCTTGTATCTACCACTGAACAAAAATATAAATGCAACAATTTCTAAGATTTACAGTTCATATTTGAAATCAGTCAATTGAAATAAATTCATTAGGTCCTAAACTATGGATTTCACATGACTGGGAATACAGATATGCATGTTGGTCACAGATACCTTTTTTTTTAAAGGTCAGGGCATGGATCAGAAAACCAGTCAGTATCTGGTGTGACCACCATTTGCCTCATGCAGCGTGACGACACCTTTGAATAGAGTTGATCTGACTGTTGGTTGTGGCCTGTGGAATGTCATCCCACTCCTCTTCAATGGCTGTGCAAAGTTGCTGGATATTGGCGGGAATTTGAACATGCTGCCATACACGTCGATTCAGAGTATCCCAAACATGCTTGATGGGTGACATGTCTCTTGAGTATGCAGGCCATGGATGAACTGGGACATTTTCAGCTTCCAGGAATTGTGTACAGATCCTTGTGACATGGGGCTGTGCAATATCATGCTGAAACATGAGGTGATGGCGGCGGATGAATGGCTCGACAATGGGCCTCAGGATCTTGTCATGGTATCTCTGTACATTCAAATTGCCCTCAATAAAATGTGGTCTTCGTTGTCCGTAGCGTATGCCTGCCCATTCCAAAGCCACTATGGGGCAGTCTTCACAATGTTGACATCAGCAAACCGCTCGCCAACATGACACCATACACACTGTCTGCCATCTGCCCGGGACAGTTGAAACCGAAGTCATCCGTGAAGAGCACTTCTCCAGTGTGTCAGTGGCCATCGAAGGTGAGCATTTGCCCACTGAATTCGGTTACGACACCGAACTGCAGTCAGGTCGAGACCCAAGTGAGGACGATGAGCACTCAGATGAGTTTCCCTGTGACTTTTTCTGACAGTTTGTGTCATCAGCTGTCCATGTGGCTGTTCTCAGACGATCCCGAAGGTGAAGAAGCCTGATGTGGAGGCCCTGGGCTGGCGCGGGTATACGTGGTCTGCCGTGGTGAAGCCGGCTGCCAAATTCTCTAAAATGACGGTGGTGGCTTATGGTAGAAAAGTTCAAATGAAATTCTCTGTCAACAGTTCTATTGGACATTCCTCCTGTCAGTATACCAATTGCACGCTCCCTCAAAACCTGTGACATCTGTGGCATTGTGTTGTGTGACAAAACTGCACATTTTAGTGGCCTTTTGTTGTCCCCAGCACCTGTGTAATGATCATGCTGTTTAATCAGCTTCTTGATATGCCACACCTGTCAGGTAGATGGATTATCTTGACAAAGAATGTTAACTAACTAACAGGGATGTTAACAAATGTGTGAAATGTGAGAGAAATAATATTTTTATGCGTATTGAAACATGGGACCAACACTTTTCATTTTGCATTTATATTTCTGTTCGGTATAAATGGATCTTTCACTGATAGTAAATTCAGTGAAATAAGAAACATTGTTTTTCCTTTCTAAGATGACGACCCAGACATGCGTGACCTGGCAGTCCTTGAGAGGGAGGCTTGTCAGAAAGCGATTCAAGATGTTAGACAAAAGGTACACACCTGCATTTTAAGTTCCCCCTACAGTCGGAATAAGATGACACTGATTAAAGCACGTTTAGGATGGCGAAAGGAAATCGAATCAGTATGGAAAACATAGTTTGAGAAAATTACTAATCTGTCATGTCTGATTCTTCTGCATTCCTTCAGATCCTGTCCCTGTTGATCCCTGAGGAGGAGTCAGACATGAGTGACCTGGTCCTGGAGGTCACCGCAGGGGTCGGAGGTCAGGAGGCCATGCTCTTCACTGCAGAGGTCTTTGACATGTACCAGAGCTTTGCAGCACACCAGGGCTGGGGGTTTGACATCCTGGAGTACATGAAAAGTGAAATAGGTGAGTCACATTAACAGGTTTGTTGTTGTCAAACCATTCCTGTTGCTAGTGTTTACCCAAACTTCAACTGACTCCATTTTATGAATGGTAACTTTGTGTGTGTGAATGTCAACTGTCTGCAGGTGGGTTACGTCATGCATCAGCCAGTGTCAGTGGTCCTAAGAGCTACAAGAGGATGAAGTTTGAGGCAGGTGTGCATCGCGTGCAGAGAGTCCCTAAGACTGAGAAACAGGGCCGAATGCACACCAGCACCATGACCGTGGCAGTGCTACCCCAGCCTACAGAGGTGAGACCTTCCCTGAGGCATTTGGCCCTTGTACTTACCTTGTACTTACCTTCTTTCTTTGGTAACATTACCACTGTTACCAAAGATTAAGTACAGACTTATTTTGCTAAGTGCTCAATTCATTATTTCTTTTTCAGATCACTTTCACAATTAATGCGAAGGACTTGAGGATTGAAACCAAGAGGGCGAGTGGAGCCGGGGGCCAGCATGTCAACACCACAGACAGCGCAGTGCGAATAGTTCATCTACCGACAGGTAATCTCAGCCAATACAATTCCGCAAGGATCAGACAGTGGAGTATGAAACTCCTATTCTTATATAGATTTGATTTGAAACCAATGGCGTTTTATCTCTGTTTTGGGGTCATAGGTGTGGTATCAGAATGCCAGCAGGAAAGATCCCAGCTGAAAAATAAGGAGAAGGCCATGAAGGTTTTACGTGCCAAACTCTATAGTATGAGGCTGGAAGAAGAGACCAGTAAGCGATATACTGCACGGAAAGTCCAGGTACGAATCTGAACTGCACACATACAAGATTGTTCCTGGTCAAAATTGTTATATGGATATCAAAATCCTAAATTGTTATATGGATATCAAAATCCAGTTTAAAGTTTTACATACAGTGCATTTGGAAGGTATTCAGCTCCCTTGACATTTTCCACATCTTGTTACGTTAAAGCCTTATTCTAAAATGGATTAAATAAAAACATTTCTACAATCTACACACAATACCCCATAATGACAAAGTGAAAAGTTGTATTTTTTATTTTTTGCAAATGTATAAAAAAAAAAAACTAAAATACCTTATTTACATAAGTATTCAGACCCTTTGCTATGTGACTTGAAATTGAGCTCAGGTGCATAGTGTTTCCATTGATCATCCTTGAGATGTTTCTACAACTTGATTGGAGTCCACCTGTGGTAAATTCAATTGATTGGACATGATTTGGAAAGGCACACACCTGTCTATAAGGTCCCACAGTTGACAATGCATGTCAGAGCAAAAACCAAACCATGAGGTTGAAGGAATTGTCCGTAGAGCTCTGTGACAGGATTGTGTCGAGACACAGATCTGGGGAAGGGTACCAAAACATTTCTGCAGCATTGAAGGTCCTCAAGAACACAGTGTCTTCTATCATTCTTGAATGGAAGAAGTTTGGAACCACCAACACTCTTCCTTGAGCTGGCTGCCTGGCCAAACTGAGCAATCGGGGGAGAAGGGCCTTGGCCAGAGAGGTGACCAAGAACCCAATGGTAACTCTGGAGCTCAGTCAAAGTTCCTCTGTGGGGATATAAGAAACTTCCAGAAAGATAACCATCTCTGCAGCACTCCTCCAATCAGGCCTTTATGGTAGAGTGGCCAGACAGAAGCCACTCCTCAGTAAAAGGCACATGACAGCCCGCTTGGAGTTTGCCAAAAGGTACCTAAAGACTTTCAGACAATGAAAAACAAGATTCTCTGGTCTGTTGAAACCAAGATTTAACTCTTTGGCCTGAATGCCAAGCGTCACATCTGTAGGAAACTTGGCACCGTCCCTATGGTGAAGCGTGGTGTCAGCATCAGGCTCTGGGGATGTTTTTCAGTGGCAGGGACGGGGAGACTAGTCAGGATCGAGGGAAGGATGAACAGTGTGAAGTACAGAGAGATCCTTGATGAAAACCGGCTCCAGAGCACTCAGGACCTCAGACTGGGGCAAAGGTTCACCTTCCAACAGGACAGCAACCCTAAGCACACTGCCAAGACAATGCAGGAGTTTCTTCGGGACAAGTCTCTGAATGTCCTTGAGTGGCCCAGCCAGAGCACGGCCTTGAACCCGATCGAACATCTCTGGAGAGACCTGAAAATACCTGTGCAGCGACGATCCCCATCCAACCTGACAGCTTGAGAGGATCTGCAAAGAAGAATGGGGAAAAACTCCCCAAATACAGCTTTGCCAAGCATGTAGCGTCATGCCTAAGACTCAAGGCTATAATTGCTGCCGAAGGTGCTTCATAAACGTACTGAGTAAAGGATCTGAATACTTATGTAAATGTGATAGTTTTGTATTTTTTATTAATTAGCAAATATTTCTAAACTGTTTTTGCTTTGTCATTATCTAGTATTGTGTGTAGATTGAGGGGGGGAAATAATTTAATACATTTTAGAATAAGGCTGTAATGTAACAAAATGTGGAAAAAGTCAAGGGGTATGAATACTTTCCAAATGCACTGTATGTTTACTACAAAGTAATTTACAAAACCTAGACTTGAACTCTCAAAAAGACAGTGTTGTAGAAAGTCAATGGACAGCAATGGGCAAAAGTTCATATGGTTTGCAATGATAGAATCGACATGACTGACATAGGTGAGAAAGTTGTCTGTTGGAAGATTTACTGCCTTGAAAGTGGAAGCTGAGATGGGCTTGGGGGAGTGGGAACTCAAATAGTTGCCGGCTGTCTGTTGGTTACAAAGCTTTTACACTAAGTGTTGGTCTGTATAGCACATTTTCTTTATTGACTATGTTTAATCTATCCTTTTTTTAGATTGGTACCAAAGGTAGATCTGAGAAAATCAGGACCTACAACTTTCCCCAGGACCGAATCACAGATCATCGAATTTTGAAAACAGTGCATGATGTCAGGGAGTTTCTTGTGGGCGAAGAGCTTCTAGAGGAAATGAATTTGGCACTAGAGGAGTTCTCTAACCAGGAGATTCTCATGGACATTCTTGGAGAAAATAACTCTGATCAATAATAATATGTGGTAGTTTACATTAAATCTATGAAGCTATGCATGTTGTCTTTTGCAAGATCAGTGTGTTTGTTTGCTTGTTTGCCTTCATGGTTTTAGTTTAAGAGCACACTTTACACACTCCGCCCATGGGTGTGAACTGCCAGTTCTCAAACTGCTTTTTTCTCTTTTAGCAGTAAAACTTCAAAATACATCAGTATCCCCTCCCCCCAGCAGAGACAAAGTATTGCCCAATGAATTATATTTGTGTATGACATGACAGGTATTTGTCAGTGACTGCCTATTACTTTATTCATGCTGTGTTGACTGCCCTTTTCTTTTCCCATATTTCAAACACATTTTTAAAAGAATAAGAAAAAAAATCATTGCACCAATATTTAAACGAGTCGCGTACACCTCGACATATTTTCTACTGTATTTTCCAAGAAAGGTTTATAAACTGAAAATAAAAATGGTATTTTTTTGAAATACTGGGGGGAAAATGCAGCGGTCTATTGCGCTCTGACGTGTAACGTCAGCGTGCGCTTTCCTCTACTCCCATTTGTTTCCCGGTTTAAAGGTAACTGCCCTGCTTGGTCCTCATTGGTGTGCGCCTTTTGGACACGGATTTCAAATGTGTAGCTAGGAAACAGGCGCATTTTCATATTGTCCTCATTCAAGTAGTTCTCAAGTTTGTGAAACCCCGCTTAGCGAGCTAATGTCGTTAGCAAAAGTTTAACAGCAGAAATAGGTGGGAATCAAGAAGTCATTAAAGTTACAGGTATGAAACATTTTGTTACGTTACCTCAAGTTTGCTATTATAGCTAGCTAACTTGTGTTCAGCTATGATATGTCGCATTTCAATTGATGCAGGCTGGTTAGTTTGCAACGTTAGTAAATGATAACCAATTTGACTAGCCATAACTATCTGGCTTAGCTACCTAGCTATGAAGTTTAATATTAATTTAACGTTCGGTAGTTAGTTAAACTGCTTTGTAGCTATACATTTTGCAATGACTTTAATATCAATATTACAGTTTCGTTTTTAAGCGCTAAACGTACGCGCGTAAAATTAGAGGTTAGCTAGCCTTGGCTATCCTATGAATATAATAACCACAGTCAACATTCTTTAATATAACGAAGGTTAACGTTACTGGAAAGATCTGATCCTGCAAACGACTATCGTTAACGATGGTCTTTTAGTAGTTAACTACAGTATTTTACTTAATTGTCTAGCCAGTTAGCTAGCTATGTTACAAGCTAAATTGGGGGGAACTAGGAGTGCGCCCTTTGGAGAGATTGCAGTTCTACGTTGTCTTTATAGTTTTTGATCAACCAAAACAATATCTAGCTAATGTTACATTTTAGAGAATATAACAAACTAGTATAAGTGGGCAATCCACTGTGGTTTGATGCACAACGTGTTGTAGTTCTGACTAGCTATCCAGTTTGGCGCGTTTTGATTGAGATGAAACTGGCTAATGCAACTTTTTATCTTCTCTACCTCAGGGTTACAATTTGAACACAATCAGTCATTAAAAAAATGAAATATCCGTTCAACTACGAGGAACCCCGATTTCCATGCGACATGGAGAAACATGTCACATACAAGGAGTCTGGCCTGAGAACCTCACCACTAAAGGAATGCGTCCAAGTAGTAGCCAAATCACAGCTCTCACCATGTGTCACCACAGCTGCAAACTTTTGCCTCAAGGATGATGTGAAAGGTGTTCACAATAAGGAGAATAACCAACATAATGTGGACCTTGACGGGGTGAACCTAGGCTGTGAAGCATTCGAGGACAGCGGTTTCCTGTCTTTACAGAACAGCCAGATAGAGGACTTTGATAACATAAAGGAACTAGAGAAGTCTCCAGGACAGCATATATTCTCCCCAAGTACTCCAGTTGCTGATTATCACAACAAGGCTAAGCATACTGCCTCAAAACTCCCCATACTGAAGTTTCAACACGCTGTATGCCAAGAACTCGCCAACAGTTTCAAGAGGACCCAAAGCTATGACTGGTCTGTCATTAGCAGGCTAGCAGAGGACTCTGGCCTTGAAAGGGTTATTGGTGGGCACTTGGGCCTTGAATGTATGGATGTTTTAAAAGCACTGCTAGAGAGGGACATGAAGCACATCCTCACAAGGATCCTGCTTCTGCTAGGAGATGTAGACTTAATAAGGTAAACATGTGATCTTTACTGGTCCTATGACAGTTGTAGAGGTTTTTCAACTTGGAAATGCCTTTATACTCTTGTGTATTCATTGACAGTGGTTTGAAAAGTACTCAATTGTCATACTTAAGTAATAAAGTTGCCTTAATAGAAAATTGCTCAAGTAGAAGTGAGTCGCCCAGTAAAATCCTACTTGAGTAGGTCAAAGTATTTTGTTTTAAATATACTTAAGTATCAAAAGTAAATGTAATTGCTAAAATATGCTTAATTATCAAAAGTAAGGGTGTAAATCATTTCAAATTCCTTCTGTTAGGCAAACCAGACTGGTCCATTTTCTTATTTAAGTTACGGAGAGTCAAGTGCTCAATCCAACACTCAGACATGATTTACAAACTAAGCATGTGTTCAGTGAGTTCGCCAGATCAGGGGCAGTAGGGATGACCAGGGATGTGGGACGGCAGGTAGCCTAGTGATTAGTGTTGTACTAGTAATCGAAAGGTTGCAAGATCGAATCCCCGGGCTGACAAGGGGAAAGAATCTGTCGTTCTCCCCCTGAACAAGGCAGTTACACTGTTCCTAGGCCGTCATTGAAAATAAGAATTTGTTCTTAACTGGCTTGCCTAGTTAAATAAAGGTTTTTAAAAATATATATTAAATGTTCTCTTGATGAATGTGAATCACACCATTTTCCTACCTTGCTAAGCATTCAAAATGTAATGCATACTTTTGGGTGTCATGGAAAATGTATGGAGTAGAAAGTACATACTTTTCTTTGGGAATGTAGTTGAGTAAATGTTAAAAAAAAATTTTTAAAACTACGTAAGTAGTACTTTCAGGTGTTTTTACTTAAGTACTTTACACCGCTGTTCATTCATGGTGGTTTTGTTTTCTTCGCAGCTGTAGAAAAGTGAGCAAGACCTGGAGAAAAGTAATCTGCCAAGACAAGTCTGCACTCTGTAGATGCGACCAGGCTAAAGAGCGACTCAGGGTAAGCGCTTACATTTAACTGGGGTTCCTATAGTCATTGTATACCCTTTATCGGGTGGGTCGTTTTTTTTTGCTTGCAGCGGCTCCCAACTTGCTAATCCCTTATGCTGATATGTTATTTATCTGGATTAATTTACAGGGGCCCCTTCCAGTACTTCAATGTTAATGACCTAACCATAGGGTAATCCACTCTATGAACATTGTTTGATAAATGACAATGTCCATTTTTGTTGTAGGACCCAAGAACCTCTGCAGGACTGGAGAATGTGGGCTCTTTGACGCGAGATGCGGCGCTGTCCCGGGTTGTGATGTCCTGTATGCAGAGAGTAGCTTCAACCCCTATCCAGAAGTCTACCTATAGGACGCGCTCCCAGAGAGAAGGTACACAGACGCTGTACTGCTCCCAGCAATCTCGCTTCAGAGAATACCAAGAGGTGAGGGTTGTTCTATCCACTTTGCTTGTAACGGTACAGAGGACATGATGGTGCTCAGTGTGTGTACTTATTGAGAGTTGGTGTCACCCTTCAATCAGTTCCAAGAAAGTCATTGACATGTTCATGTTACAAATGATACAATGAGTGAGATATGCTCTGTAGTCTTTTACCTTTGGTTTTGTTCTCTAGGCTGCCAGTTTGCTGAAGCAGCACGAGTCGTTGAAACCCTGTAAACGCTGCGGCTCTCCTGCCAAGCACAATGCAGATGCCATGAGGGCCACCTGTACCCGCCTCAGCTGTGGATTTGACTTCTGCACCCTGTGCCAGGGCCCTTTTCATGGCTCCTCAGCCTGCCAGACAGGGCTGCCCCGGGGGCCTAGCAGCTCCAGGGCTAACCCTATCCTCATCGGCAGCGCTCGCAGCAAGAGGAACGTCAGACGCCTGTGAGATCAATGCAGCCCTGGATGAAGACTCAATCATTAACCTTTTTAAAACCAACAACATTTCAAATCTTATTTATTAGTTTTAGTCATGGACCTTTTAACACACTGCCCCCTCTCAGGCCAAAAGGATCTCGGGCTATTGGAATACTCTGTGTTAGAACACACTGTATTCTGTGACAATCCCGTGATGTCAGTTGTCCGGCATTAGTCGTCAGAAAGCGACAATCTTACTGGAAGCCAAAAAATATCATTTTACCTGAATTGTACATTAATTTAATATTTCTTAATGGAATATCTGTCTGTAAATATATATTTTAAATGTGATATGTAAATATTTATATTGTTGAAATAAAATATATCTTTGGGGATTTTTTTCCCTCCAAGTGTATTTTTCAAAGCTACATACCACCAGGAAACGTGTACATGCGCAAACTTATTTTCAAAATGTAATCAAGCCCAGAGTGGCGCATTGGTCTAAGGCTGCATCTGTGCTAGAGGCTACAGACCCTGGTTAGATTCTAGGCTGTATCATAACCGGCTGTGATTGGGAGTCCCACAAGGTGACGTGCAATTGGCCCAGCGTTGTTAGGGTTTGGCTGGGGTAGGCCGTCATTGTAAGAATTTGAAATTAACTGACTTGCCTTAAATAAAGGTTGCAGGCGGAGCATGTTACAATGCCACTTGCTTCAAAAGCGCTGACAACTGGTGAAACTAAACCATTCATCCATTTGTGCCATGATGTGTTTTCCAATGGAATTGGCAGTCAAATCTTGTGACTTTAACAAAGTTGTTCGGCCTCAACATCTCACCTCTGTATAAAGGAGTAATGATGCCAATGAATTAATAAAAATGCATTACTTTGTAATTCCAAATGAATTTCTACCAAGCTGCAAATGGTTAACCTCAACTATGGCTTTCTCTTGTACTTCTCTCACATACTGCACAGGGGTTCTTATGCTGTGCTAAAATCCTCATTACCTGGAAAGATGCATTGTTAACCTTAAGGAGTTGAAGGCTGGACACCAGTCATTCACACTCTCTTCATGGTCATAATCATTTGTCAATGAAAATATAAGTACATTGCTCAGGGTAGCTGGCTCAGTAAATTACTACTAAGGGTTTGATAATGTGCTATATCTGACTGACAACAGACTCATTCTAATGGTTTGGAATGAGGTGCAATTTGTTGGCTGCACAGAGTGGAGCAAAATCATACCTGTCTAAAAACAACTCGTGAGATCCATGATACATTTTCGGTCCAAATTTTTATATGCAGAGAAAAAGCTGATTCACCTCAAAAACAATTACCGGTATTCTCCAATAAATCAAATTGGATGTGTAAGCTTATCTGAAAAGTTCCTGTGTTATACACATTGGGGGCATTTCATAATTGAGAAATGTATGTTCAATTATAAAGTCTCTGAGTAATACAAACACAATTTCTCCCGTCTGGCTAAAATTGATTTCATAGGCCTTATCTGGTGCCTGAAATAAGTGGTGCTTGGTCGGTGTCTATGGTAAAGCAACGGGCCAACTTATTTCACAATTTTATTTTTCAATAGTGAAACATCATGCTCTGTGCATTAAAAGCATTTTGCTGTCACTTAAAATAGATGCACACCCAATACATCAGTGTTTTTTCCAGTTAGCCTTCCACTCAGCGTGCGTCCTCCCTGTCCATTGGTGTCTGGCCACAGCTCCCTCTGTGCTCTAGCTGCCTGCTACACAAAATGTCAATGTGCAGTCGACTGTTCCGCCATGTGTCCTGCCAGCCATGGTGACAAGAAGTAGCCATTTTTGTGACTCCCCCTTGTGCTCTGGGCAACACCCTCGGTGATGGAACTACAATGAACAAAAATATAAACGCAACATGTAAAGTGTTGGTCCCATGGTTAATGAGCTATCAAACAGGCAAAACGTCAATAGAGAGACTGAAGTTGTAGTTCAACGGAAAAGACACGAGACGTATGTGGCAGGGTCTACAGACAATCACCGATTACAAAGGGAAAACCAGCCACGTCTCGGACACCAACGTCTTGCTCCTGGACAAGCTAAACACCTTCGCCCGCTTAGAGGATAATACAGTGCCACCGAAGAGGCACGCTCCCAAGGACTGGGTTCTCGTTCTCCATGGCCACCGTAAAACATTTGTGTGTTAACCCTTGCAAGACTGCCAGCCCAGACGGCATACCAAGCTGTGTCCTCAGAGCATGCACCGACCAGCTGGCTGGAGTGTTTACACACATATTAAATCTCTCCTTATCCCAGTCGGAGGTCCCCACTTGCTTCAATATGTCCACCATCATTCATTAAGGTCGTGACTTTCAAGCCTGCCATGGACTTATAGAGCAGTTAGACACTGAAACCCAGTGGCCAATGAGTCTGAAGCAAATGTAATTGAACTCAATGACTATCTCCCTGTAGCACTCACCTCTGTTGTCATGAAGTGCTTTAAGATGCTAGTTAAGGATCATATCACCTCTACCTTACCTGACACCCTAAACCCACTTCAATTTGCATACCGCCCCAATAGATCCACAGACGATGCAATTGCCATCGCTCTGCACACAAGAACAATACCTATGTAAGAATGCTGTTAATTGACTAGCTCAGCCTTCAACAACATAGTACCCTCCAAGCTCATCATTAAGGTTGGGGCCCTGGGTCTGAAACCCGCACTGTGCAATTTGGTCTTGTACTTCCTGACGGGCCACCCCCCAGGTGGTGAAGTTAGCAAACAACGCCTCCACTTCGCTGATCCTCAACAGAGGGGCCCCACAAGGATGCGTCCTCAGCCCCCTCCTGTACTCCTTGTTCACCCATGACTTCCGAAGAATTTCTGAACAAACTGTCAGAAACTGTCTCAGGGAAGCTCATATCCAGTTCTGCGTCGTAACTGACTTCAGTAGGCAAATGCTCACCTTTGATGGCCACTGGTATGCTGGAGAAGTGTGCTCTTCGCAGATGAATCCTGGTTTCAACTGTACAGGACAGATGGCAGCGTGTATGGCGTTGTGTGGGCGGACGGTTTGCTGATGTCAACCTTGTGATCAGAGTGCCCTATGGTGGCGTTGGGGTTATGGAATGGGCAGGTATAAACTAAAGGAACACAATTTCATTTTATCAAGGGAAATTTTAATGCACAGAGATACCGTGACTAGATCCTGAGGCTCATTGTCGTGCCATTCACCTCATGTTTTAGCATGATTATGCACAGCCCCATGTCGCAAGGATCTGAACACAATTCCAAGAAGCTGAAAATGTCCCAGTTCTTCCATGGCCTGCATACTCACCAGACATGTCACCCATCGAGCATGTTTGGGATGCTCTGGATCAACGTGTACAACAGCGTGTTCCAGTTCCCACCAATGTCCAGCAACTTCACACAGCCATTGAAGAGGAGTGGAACAACATTCCACAGGCCACAATCAACAACCTGATCAACTCTATGTGAAGGATATGTTGCGCTACATGAGGCAAATGGTGGTCACACCAGATACTGACTGGTTTCTGATCCACACCCTTACTTTTTTTAAAGGTATCTGTGACTAACAGATGCATATCTGTATTCCCAGTCATGTGAAATCCGTAGATTAGGGCCTAATTAATGTATTTAAATTGACTGATTTCCTTATATGAATTGTACCTCAGTCAAATATTTTAAATTGTTGAATGTTGCGTTTATATTTTTGTTCAGTGTAAGTGTAACACTTTTCCTCCCCCTTTCTTCCACTAATAGTATAAAGGAGAAAAATATAATTAATATTCAGTACCAGTCAAAAGTTTGGACATACATTCTCATTCAAGGGTTTTTCTTTATTTTTACTATTTTCTACATTGTAGAATAATAGTGAAGACATCAAAACTATGAAATAACACATATGGAGTCATGTAGTAACCAACAAAGTGTTAAACAAATCCAAATATATTTTAGATTCTTCAAAGTAGCCACCCTTTGCCTTGATTACAGCTTTGTACACGCTTGGCATTCTCTCAACCAGCTTCACCTGGAATTATTTTCGAACAGTCTTGAAGGAGTTTCCACATATGCTGAGCACTTGTTGGCTGCTTTTCCTTCACTCTGCGGTCCAACTCATCCCAAACCATTGGGTGCTTGTGGAGGCCAGGTCATCTGATGCAGCACTCCATCACTCTTCCTTTTGGTCAAATAGCCCTAACACAGCCTGAAGGTGTGTTGGGTCATTGTCCTGTTAAAAAAACAAATGATTGTCCCACTAAGCTCAAACCAGATGGGATTGCGTATCGCTGCAGAATGCTGTTGTAGCCATGATGGTTGAGTATGCCTTGAATTCTAAATAAATCGCTGACAGTGTTACCAGCAAAGCACCCCCACACCATCACACCTCCTCCTCTATGCTTCACGGTGGGAACCACACATGCTGAGATCATCCGTTCAACTACTCTGTCTCACAAAGACACAGCGGTTGGAACCAAAAATCTCAAATTTGGACTCATCAGACAAAAGGACAGATTTCCACCGGTCAAATGTCCATTGCTCGTGTTTCTTGGCCCAAGCAAGTTGTGAACAGTTATTTGACTTATTTGGCCAAAAATAGTTCTGACATTAAATGTGGCATTTTGAGTATGACCCTTCTTCTGATGTGTTCCTGATAGGTCCTTATCGTAAAGTCAGTTGTAGAGATTTAGTGAGTAGCATATCGCCCATCCTGAATTTTAACATTTTCCAAAATCTTTAAAATCTTTAATTTTCTCAGTGCATCTTGTGACTTCAGGGTATTAAAAAGGGTTGGAATTCCATGAAACCAGCAAACATGGACAGGAATGACTGTAAGTTGAAAGGAGACAGCCTTTGACTGTGAGTATGTGTCAGATGCCATTTGTGCTCTAAGCACACCAGATGATACATCTCTTAGCTGCCCTTTCCATGACAGATATTCACATGGGTCATTAATTCATCTGATTTATTGAACTCCAGCAAAACTGGGACACTTCTCCAAATGAAACCTCACAAATGAAGTCATCAGACTTTCACACAATCAGGTGTTTACCTACCCTGTTTAAGTCAACAGTGGAGTCGTGTGTGAGTCATACAAGGTATACTACAGCAACTTACTTTAATTGTTCTGATTCTGACAATTTTCAGACATTCACCTTTTTTTTTGCCATGACAAATCAGGCAAGTTCCACAATTGTGTTTGTCAACATCTGCAGCGAGCATCTTCTGTACCACATAACAGCAATACCTTCCATGCGTCCACAAAGATGCAGAGGTAAATATCATGTATGTATTGTGACCATCTTTGTATCTGTGCCATTATAGCAGCATTGAGGCTATCTCCATTTTGAAGTAGGACATTTTCTTCTTCACGATTGGCTGATCCCTCCTGATGGCTCGGTTGGACATGACTCTAACAGAGTCACCAGGAAGGATCAGCCAATGAAGCTGGATGTCAAACCAAGTCGACTACATTAAAATGGTGGAAGCCCTCAATGGCACTGCTCATGCTAACACGGCCTTTTGCCTCTATCATTCATTAAGGTCGTGACTTTCAAGTCTGCCATGGACTTATAGAGCAGTTAGACACTGAAACCCAGTGGCCAATGAGTCTGAAGGACAGTTTCATTGAGTCCCAGAGGAATTCTGAACATATGCCTCTGTAGGATGGCTGAGGGGGCATTGTGACCTACAGATCTTCTACTGTACTAGAACATTGGTACTGCTGTCTCTTTGATTGGGTAATTTTCCCATCAAAGAGCCATTTTGCTAGCCTGACAACCCACCCACCATGGCGTCGGCCCAACGCCATGCCCACTATTGTTTCTTCTCCACCAAGAGTCTGGATTTGCTTTCCTCTCCGACGTCTTGCGGCGAACACATTCTGTCCATTCTGATTGGTCCCAGAATCCGACTGGTTGGGCCAACACTAATCATAAATCACATCACTGGCTTTTTACTCTGATTGATTAGAGATGATCCAATCGCCCATGACTTTGTTTTGTACAATGCCCCACATTTTCTCACCAGGCAACCATTTCGCTACCATTCTCTCTTCTCTGCTTCTTTCTTGACCTCATATCCCTCAGTATGTGATGGTGACACACACACACACACACACACACACACACACACACACACACACACACACACACACACACACACACACACACACACACACACACACACACACACACACACACACACACACACACACACACACATACATCATATATCACAAACGGTGGTTGATGCACATGTCCAGACATGTGACACTGATAAGGAGTGACTGGCCCCTGTCGCCCAGCCACAGGTTGACTCCATGCTCTCACAAACATTATGTTGCAGGAAACAGGAGTGGGGGGGCCAGGAAACAGCACTATTCCCCCCTGAAATCAGCAGCCCCCCCTTCCCTTACCAAACTCTCCGAGAGTCAAGACTGAATCACCACACACTAACATTATCATTAGAATATAAAACTGGTCTAGGAAGAGTGGACCAACACTCTAAGTCATTACGAAGATACACTACATGGCTATAAGTATGTGGACACCTGCTCGTCAAACATATCATTCCAAAATCATGGGCATTAAATTTGGAGTTGGTCCCCCCTTTGCTGCTATAATAACCTCCACTCCTCTGGTAAGGGCTCTGTGCAGGTCAGTCAAGTTTTATTTCAACAAACCATTTCTGTATTGACCTCACTTTGTGCACGGGGGCATTGTCATACTGAAACAGGAAAGGGCCTTCCCCAAACTGTTGCCACAAAGTTGGAATCACAGAACTGTCTAGAGTGTCATTGTATGCTGTAGTGTTTAGATTTCCCTTCACTGGAACTAAGGCACCTAGTCCGAACCATGAAAAACAGCTCCAGGGCAGGTAGCGCATCCCACAAAACCCAGATTCGCCCGTCGGATTAACAGACGGTGAAGCGTCATTCATCACTCCAGAGAACACGTTTCCACTGCTCCAGGGTCCAATGGCGGCAAGCTTTACACCACTCCAGCCGACACTTGGCATTGCGCATGGTTATCTTAGGCTTGTTTGTGGCTGATCGGCCATGGAAACCCATTTCATGAAGCTCCCGACGAACAGTTCTTGTGCTGACATTGCTTCCAGAGGCAGTTTGAAACTCGGTAGTGAGTGTTGCAACAGAAGACTGCGGTCCTGTACTGTGAGCTTGTGTGGCCTACCACTTCGTGACTGAGCCGTTGCTGCTCCTAGATGTTTCCACTTGACAATAACAGCATTTCCCTGCATTGAGAAGAAAGTGAGAATGGAGAGCTGGGGGGAAAGGCATTTGGAAAGTATTCAGACCGCTTTCATTTTTTCATATTTTGTTATGTTACAGCATTATTCTAAAATGGATTAAATTGTTTTTTCCCCTCATCAATCTACACACAATAACCCATAATGACAAAGCAAACACAGGTTTTGCAAATTTATTACAAATTGAAAAAATCACATTTGCGCAAGTATTCAGACCATTTACTCAGTACTTTGTTGAAGCACCTTTGGGAGTTTCTCCCATTCTTCTCTGCAGATCCTCTCAAGCTCTGTCAGGTTGGATGGGGAGCGTCGTTGCACAGCTATTTTCAGGTCTCTCCAGAGATGTCCGGCCTCTGGATGGCCACTCAAGGACATTCAGAGATTTCTCCCGAAGCCACTGCTGCATTGTCTTAGCTGTGTGCTTAGGGTCGTTGTCCTGTTGGAAGGTGAGCCTTCGCCCCAGTCTGAGGTCCTGAGCGCTCTGGAGCAGGTTTTCATCAAGGATCTCTCTGTACTTTGCTCCGTTCATCTTTCCCTCGATCCTTACGAGTCTCCCAGTCCCTGCCGCTGAAAAACATCCCCACAGCATGATGCTTCCACCACCATGCTTCACCATAGGGATGGTGCCAGGTTTCCTCCAGACATGACGCTTGGCATTCAGGCCAAAGAGATCAATCTGGATTTCGTCAGACCAGATATTCTTGTTTCTCATGGTCAGAGTCGTTTAGGTGCCTCTTGGCAAACTCCAAGCAGGCTGTCATGTGCCTTTTACTGAGGAGTGGCTTCCGTCCGGGCACTACACCATAAAGGCCTGATTGTTGCAGTGCTGCAGAGATGGTTGTCCTTCTGGAAGGTTCTCCCATCTCCACAGAGAAACTCTACAGCTCAGTCAGAGTGACCATCGTGTTCTTGGTCACCTCCCTGACCAAGGTCTTTCTCCCTCGATTGCTCAGTTTGGCCGGGCGGCCAGCTCTAGGAAGAGTCTTGGTGGTTCCCAACTTCTTCCACTTAAGAATAATGGAGGTCACTGTGTTCTTGGGTACCTTCAATGCTGCAGAAATGTTTTGGTACCCTTCCCCAGATCTGTTCCTCGACACAATCCTGTCTCGGAGCTCTACAGACAATTCCTTCGCCATCATGGCTTGGTTTTTGCTCTGACATGCACTGTCAACTGTGGGACCTTATATAGACAGGTGTGTGCCTTTCCAAATCATGTCCAATCAACTGAATTTACCACAGATGGTCTCCAATCAAGTTGTAGAGACATCTCAAGGATGATCAATGGAAACAGGATGCACCTGAGCTCAAATTCTAGGGTCTGAATACTTACAGTATGTAAATAAGGTTTTTCTGTTTTTTTACTTTTCATAAAATCTAAAAACCTGTTTTCACTTTGTCATTATGGGGTATTGTGTGTAGCTTGATGAGGGAAAAAAATATTTAATCAATTTTGGAATAAGGCTGGACCTGACCATCCTTGAGACTCTCAGAGTCTCAGAGTTTTTACTCTCAGAGGGCCTGCAGGACCATTAAGATCAACAGTAATGACAGTTAATGAGTGTGGCCTCTCCACAATGCAGGGAATAATCACATGTAATTTGCTTTACAATGGGGAGTGGGCACACACACCCAAATGCGCACACACCACATACACACATGTTTTACTTATTGGGGATTGATTGAATAGGCCCCTACACTCTTAGATAAACGGGTTCCAAAAGGGTTCTAGGCATAGGATAACCCTTTTTTCTTCCACATAGAACCCTTTTGGGTTACATGAAAGGGTCCTACATTGAACCCAAAAGGGGTTCAACCAAAATGGTTCTACCTGGAACCAAAAAGGGTTATTCCAAGAGTCCTCTTATGGAGACACCGAAGAATCATTTCAAGTTCTAGATAGCACATTTTTTCTAAGAGTGTATGGTTAACCACTTTATTCAACTGAAAGTTTGTGTGTATTTGTTTGCTGTCCTTAGTCACCGCCATGGTGATTTGCCTTGCCCAAAGCACCTTAGCAATGATGAGAATGTGATGTGACAAATTGAGATGCATGGGGCTGAGCACAAACTTTATCAGCATCCTGTCTCCTCAAATATTTCTGTTTGCCCTGCCTTCAGAGAAGGTGGTTGTTGGTGACACTGAAAAGATGATGTAAAACAGGTTTTAGGATGTTATCTGGTCAAAAGAAAATCTGCACAGCACTTCTGCATTTGATTTAGCTATACTTATTGTTGGAGTTGCTGTTTCCTGGTCATTAAAAGCTTTGACATAGATGCAAGTTGACAGTGATTTGGATTTATTTTTAAAGTTGGGATCCCACATAATTCTTGGCTAATAATAATATAATTTAATTTGGACTCCCCCTCCCAGCATATTGCTTATGACATTTATGAGTCAAATATCTTGTGCCATTTCGACACTTGTAAACATACTGAGTCATGACTTTTGTGGCACGTTTTCACTCTGGCTTACTGTTTCCAACATAGTGAGCATTCATCTCAACATGATGTAGAACATTTGACAGTGTTTTCTGTTCATATTAGTTATGACCATAACATCACCATGTAAGAGAGTCAGTGAACACTTTTGGTAACACTTTACTTGACACCCAGCATCATGACATGTTATGACACGGTCATAACCATGTCATAGCAGCTGACATAACTTGAACATAAATTTTATGACTGATTCTGACACCTATATAAGAGTGCCAAAGCCCACAAAACCTACCACAGAAGGCAAAACATTTCATTACACCATAGCCTACTTGTCAACAGTATGTCTAAATTGAACCCATTTAAATTATCATCATAATTCCGCACACATTGATGTCAGACATGCACCTAACACAATGCTCTTTTGCTGATGACTGGGATGAATGCAGGAGCAGATTTCAGGAGCAGGACAAGACACCCTCTTATCTGACTGATGAATGATGTAAGGGCATGGACGTGATAGGCCTATCTTGCTTATACAATTATGATGGTCATAATGCTTATTGACAGCATCATAAATTGTATTTTCTTAGTCCAAGTAAAGTGACAAGATTGTCATAATGCTTCTTGATAGTGTCACAAAGTTTATTTTCTTGGCCAAGTAAAGTGACACAGGATGGTCATAATGCTTCATGACAGTGTCATAAAAATGTATTTTTTTACAAGTTATTTAAAGTATTCTGAAAAAAATATCACTGTAAAGAATTCATTACAACAACAAAGGATTTAAGAACTCACTTTCAAACTAAAGGAAACTTCATTTGAATAAATGTGTGTTTTGAAACTCATATGTTGGTGTCATAACCAGCCATAAAATAACGCAATATATGTCACAACAGGTGTAAATATATGGATCATAACAGTGTTATGACCATATTATGACATGTTATGAGCGTGTTATAATGTGTTATGACACTGGGTGTCAAGTGAAGTGTTACCACGCGTTTTTACTTGCCGAAGAAGAGAGCACAATCTATTCAAGGAGGAACGATATTAGATCTCTTATATAGTGCCAGAAACTATACAATGAACTAAGTGCAATGTACAATACAGTAAAGTCAATGACATGGCTTGACACAGTCCTTTTCACTCTGATTATTACACTTAGCTTGTTAGGAGGCCAAGGAGCCCATCAAATTAGCCCTGGCACTGATTACAAGAGGAATTGAACAGAGGTGAACCTACAGTGAGGTGGACACACTCCTGTGTCATATGTAACCTACATACTACTGTATACAGTAAGTCGGAGGCCCATGCATATTACAAAAACAATTTGACTTTGATCAATATGCTTACTATGTAACTGTAAATAACAACCAGATTTTTAACTAAATATATCAATGCTTCATAATGCAAATTGAATATGGCCATTGAAATTGAAATTGTAAGTGTATTAGTGAGAATAGAGGTGTACACGAATGTCATGTCTGTTCAGGTCCCTTTTGTTATAAATTGCTCTAGATGAAAGCTAAATGTAGACGTAAAATCAAGGCTATTCTTTGTTATTCATTATGCCAGTTCAATCCTTCAGTAATGGCAATCATACATAAAAACAATTGCACAAGTATACGTCATTTTATTCACTGAATATATTCGAAGTTACATTAGTTCAGAAAATGTACCAATAATTATGTGGAAACAATTTCTCAGTCATCTTTGTCACAGTCCTCTCATAACTGTCATGATTAAAATACAGTATATGACTTATCTACAGTATGTCTGTTGACATAAATTCATGTTAATGTTTATCTGCTATTCTATGCTTTGTCTCATGTCTTTGAAGGAAATAATATATATTTTTAAAGGAGATCCCTGCCATTATCTAGTTTGAATATTTCCACTGTGTAACTGAGACTGAGAAGGTAATTGCTTTCAAGTTCTTCTCTGTTGTGCTGATTTGATAGCAAATAACATGCTAATTTGTCCCATTGACATGAAACTGATCAATTCATTTCAAATACTATGAAGTTGATATTCATAAAATCAAATGTAATAGTCTTTGTTTCCCATCTTCATTCAGCTGAGCAGGTCATCAAAGCACGTGTTGAGTGCAACTATAAGTTTGCAACGTAATTTGTAAGCAACTTAGCAATACCTTTTTTCCCAACAAGTTTGTTTTTTACATGAAAATAAATAATCAACATCAATATTTACTTACAAAATGACTCAGCTTTGAAAAATAAATGGACATATTTTATTTGGTGGACGGTTTCACAGAACTAAATGCTCTAGGTAAGTTTTTGCAAAAGGTATAGCGTTGTTCCACATGGATATAAAGTGATTATATGCATCATAGCCGCTCTAAATGTGGTCCTCTTCTGTTTAAGCTGATGGTACTCTATAGCAGTATATAGCTTGTTTAGAATGCATTTATTGAACTACCATTTACAGAGTCCTGGACAAAGCAAATCTATCTGATCCCAGGTGGACATGTATAATATTTACTGTGGCCTACATCTTTAGACCAATATTTTTTGTTTTAGTTTAACTTATATACAATGTAAACATTCACTTTATACTGTAGAGATAACCACACATGACTTTTAGCCCGTTGTTGAAGAACTTAAATATTGTTTTGAATGGCAGATCGATGAGGTTGCCGATTGAGGTCGTCGCACCAGTGGGTCTTCTTCAGAGTGGCTGAAAAAGACAGTTGAAGAAGAGGGAAAGATGGAGGGTGAGAGAGAGGGAGAGATATTTGATTATTGATCAGAATACAGAGTTTCAGATCATGAGAAGACATGATGAGGGCATTCATTTAGTAGAAACATTCTACTGTATTGCCCATAAGCTTTCATTAGCTGAGCTCCTGTTGTAAAACATAAGTATTCCTATGGGTATATACACAGTATGTTGTCAGCCATGCAAAATAGATGCAGCTATGTTTGTCCGCTAAACTCCACTATACAGATATCATGTCTTGCTGTCTCTATGGTAGCAGTGCAACCACACCGTGTTGAATACCCTGTTTACGCAATGGGGAGGGGGGGGGGGTGAAACTGAATGCAGGAGGAGGAGTGAGACTGAACCTACCAATTGGAAGTTATTGAGGAGGTGATCTACGTTGACGTCATCATAGCTCTCTTGAAACGAGGGCTCACTTCTGGATTCTTCTTGCATGGGAGGGTCTTCTTGACTGAAAAGAGAAGAAGGGTGCATTGTACTTCTGTCATACTGGAGAAAGACCCTGCGAACATGCACATCCTGACACACACACACACACACTCGCAAACACACCACACACACACACACACACAATCCATTATTGTGCTTGTTCCCACCTTCTCTTTCCTGTCAGAACCGAGTTCAGATATTTCTTCACCGCCATCTGTTTGCGGAAGCGACTGTAGTTGTCTGTGAATATGGCATCTGAGTGGCGCTTCACTGGTACCTGGTCCTCCATCATGTCATCACTGTGACAAATTAACCACAACACATTTTAGTCATCATTTGAGACTTTTGCTAACCTTGTTATGACATACTCGACCTATCCAATAGGATTATTTAAACCATAAGTAGATCACAATTTAGATGACAAATCTCTTACAATTACAACAAATTAGGTTATTAACAGTTTTCAAGGCAGATATGCTAATACAACATTGTTAGGGATATATCAAAAGGTTTTCACTGAGACTAAAATCACAGAGATAGGTTAGAGGAAGACAATTTTATGGAATAGATATTTATGTCATGCTGTCATTCCTGACTCTATAAATGTTTTCAATAAACCTGAACGCTTCAGAAAATATGTTAATATCAAAGTTATCATACTGTTAAAATTGTTTGAATTTGAAAGGCGCTCCATTCGCGTTTAATAGGGAAACCAAACTCCGCGCGATGATCTGAACGAAAAGCATAAAATAGAGCCTACCTGACTCGCTTTCCGATCAACGATTCCAGGTACCGCCGCGCCGATAGCTGTCCAAGAAGTTTGCTGTATCCACTAGTAAAGAGACCGTCTGCGTGTCTCGTAGGTCTGCCAACAGATTAAAACAGTTATTAGTCACCGTGTGTAGCAAAAATCTGAAACGGGGGTTTGTGTTCCAATAGGCTATATTAGGGTAAAAAAAAATGTGCCTATGTCAATTACTCTTAGACAATACAAAAATACAATACACTTTTAAATTCTGGGTATGCTAACATCCAAGATTATATTGTAAGAAATTACCACGTTCCACTGATTATTCATGGCTTTCAACATAATATCCACATAGGCCTACATGAAAGTAGCCTAGATGACAGAACATAAAACATGATTTCTCAGGACTTAAATATTATTGTTAGAAAGTCGTTTTGTACTAGGATATAGTCGATTAATTAATACATTTTTTATCATCGTGTTTATTCATTAACCTCAGAGTAAGAATATGTTAGAACACTTGAACATTATATAAGTTAGTATATCGTTGTAGTTCTTGAACTCTTTGGCAAAAGTAACTATTGATGCTCTTTTAGTCATGTCCTCTTGCACATAAATAATACATCTTTAAAATTAGTAATAGCGGTATTATTCCTACCTCATAGATGCATATGGCAAACACTGAGTCCGGGAATATAGCACACTGCACAGGGCTATTAGAAAAAGGAGCTGGGAGCCGTTCCTTTGTAACATCGCTTTATACCTGTAAAGGGAGATATGGTTTTATTCACTACTGTTGCTTTCACATAGCCTACATTCTTATATTAAAACAACAACATTTCTCAAAATCCCGCTTGCCTCGTTATTCGGTACCACTTTACGCACAGGAAAAAAGTTTCCTCAAGACCTTCTCTTTTCATTGTATTGTGAAGGAATAAGAGTAAACCACACGAGTAAACAAGTTTGCCGATTTTGCTAGCCAGTGCTACCAGAACAAAATTACGTTGAGAATGAAGACAAATGCGCAATTGCGCATGTATCCAGTTAGTTAGGACTTGGTTTCAACCTTTGTATGATCATTTGTTTATGTCCTCAAATACAATTGCCAATCACAAATCAATCTTATATTTGGAATCCATAACTCTTTCAAGTTATGCTAGAAGATGGACACAATGACACAATGACTTCTAATGAATTCAAATATGTTTATGCTTGATTGCAGAGGTAAAAACACATTGTAGCCTATGCAATTAGAATATGATGTGAAGCCTAACTGAAAATAATATCAAACAAATAGAATAATTATCTCAAACAAATAGCATCATTGGAAAAAAGTCTTACATTTGCCAAAATGATCCGCTGTTCTGCTCGGGTACCGACCGGGTGCTGTCCAAGGTCTTGAAACGCTTTGTGGCTGTATCTCCTGGAGAAGTCACGGAACACTGTTCAAAACCTCAGTTGCTTCTTCAACTGTCAGCGTCTCGTACTATACCTTCAACCCTTCCCTCGTTTTATACTTCTGAATACTTTTCGTCAAGCAGGAAGGCAGTCAGATGTGATCAAGGTTGTTACGTCATAAAAGTCCCATTGGGATTGATACGTTCGTCATTGGCTTGTTCGCATGCTTAGTCGAACCAGCACTATGGTAAAATCTGATTTTGCTCATACAAAAATGACTTATTGCATATCATAGGTGTTGACTCAACTTATGTTATCCCTAGATGCTGTACCACCACATTGGTAGGCCTAATAGGGGTAAACACAGGCAGCCCAATTCTGATATTTGTTAAACTAATTGGTCTTTCGACCACTCACATCAGATATTTTTCAGAGCTGATCTGATTGGTCAAAAGACCAATTAGTGAAAAAAGATCCGAATTTGGCAGCCTGTGTAGCAGCCTAAGAGAAATAAACAGTAAACATTTTTTTTTCTATTTAGTAAGCAAAGTAAATATAATATTACACACAATGTGACATCTTGGACGATAACTCCCTCTGAATGGTTGTAAGTGTCTGTATGACAGACATGAAGAAAAACAAACTACAGTACATGAAACCATACATCCTCTTATCAGTTTCAGCACCAATATCTCCTTCCCTTTCTCCTCTTCCACATCCTCTCTCCACCTCTCCCATCTCATCATCTTTTTTCTCTATATCACACTATCCCTCTCCTAACCACCCTTAGTCCCACCGCTACCTATTGTCTCCCACAATATAAGGACATTAAACGTTGACATTCCCTTACTCAATGCAGATGAAAGGCTCAGTTGATACAGATGTCAGATGCTCTCATGGAATATACACGTGTGTGAGTATAGGCCCACTTCCATTTCACCAGAACAAATCACATACAAGTCCCATCATCTCCTCATTAGGTTTAACTAGATAAAGATTCACACAGATGTTCTGATTTTAGAGAGTGCAGAGTTGTTGAACAGAGTTGATCCCAGAGAGAATGAATATTATAGATTTTGGATCTTATTGTTAGTCTGGTAGATGCAATACTGGATGGCTGTTGTGCTGGAATGTTGGTGGTTCCATGGGAAAATAGATCAATCCATGTAGAACACATCTCAAGACTCAAGTACTGACCAATGTGTTTTCATAATCCATAACTTGTTTGACACTCTGGTTAATTTGAGTGATATGCTTCAGGATTGAGCCTCATTGTTGTATTTCTGCATCTGGATTCAGTATCATCATTGGACTCTAATTCAGCTGTACTGATTCTCAGCGTTGGGTCTCATTGAATGCATCTCATATCTCCAAGACTGGGTGGTTGTAATAGCCCTATCTCAACCAGGAGCCTCTGGAAACCTAATCACAATTGTAATGTAATCATGCGAAACATAAAGTTGATTAGGGACAAAGGACTGGGAAACATGCTCATTTAATTGACAGCGATGATTTGAAACAGAGTCTGGTAAGGACTCCTTATACAGGAAATGTATGTATTATTTTGAAGGAATGTGCAGAATTGACAAGTTTTTATGTATGAGCCAGTTAAAAGATACACAGAAAACTACAACATTGATGAAACGATAATTTAAATTCCTCTACATTAGAAGTTGACTCTCAGCCATTCAGCAATAATGCCAGTCAGCATCACGTCACATGCTTATGACCCTGGGACTGAACACCTCCCTCTGGAACTGGATCCTGGACTTCCTTACGGGCTGACCCCAGGTGATGAAGGTAGGCAACATCACCTTCGCCACGCGAACCCTCAACACGGGGGCCCCACAGGGATGTGTGCTTAGTCCTCTCCACCACGCATGACTCCAACACCATCGGGGGGTGGGGGGGGGGGGGGTGGAATCACTGCTTGGTATGGCAATAGTACCGCCCTCGATCGCATGACACTACAGAGGGTGGTGCAGACAGTACATCACTGGGGCCGTGTTCCCTGCCATCAGGCGGTGTGAGAGGAAGGCCCGGAAAACCGTTAGATACTCCAGCCACCCAGGCCATAGACTGTTCTCTCTGCTTCCGCAAGGCAAACGGTACCAGTACATCTAGTCTGACACCATCAGGCTCCGGAACAGCTTCTATCCCCATGCCATAACACTACTAAATAGCTAACTAAATAGGTAACATTTTGGCTACATGGACTACCTGAGTTGACCTTTGTATTTTATTCTTATTTTTGCACTGTCTTTATGCACACTCACAGGGCCCTAACACACACACTGACACTGCAACCCACATGCAAACACTCAGTCCATAATTTAATAATATTATGTGTGTGTGTGATTAAATGATGGAGTGAGTGTTTGTACGTGTGTTGTAGTGCCAGTGTGCGTTATACTGACTCTACACACACACACACATACACTCACATACAATCAAAATATACACTGCTGCTACTCTGTTTACTGTATATCCTGATGCCTAGCCACCTTACCCCAATACATATCTACCTCTATCACTCTATCCCTACACACGGTAAATATGGTACTGGAACTGACCCTGTATGCTTACTTACTTTATCTTGCTCTTCTTCTTATTTTTAGTATTACATTGTTATTGATTACTGCATTGTTGGGGTTAGAGCTTGCAAGAAAGGCATTTCACTGTACTTGTGCATGTGACATTAAAACTTGAAACTTGAAATGGAAACTTGAATACCATTATACATTATGCAAGCAATAAGTTAATCCTCCATCACGCTTCAATACCTAATGGACAGAATACGCAACAGAAAATACCTGGTCCTGAGTCGGATGCTGGGGAATAACCCAGCTTGTTAGAGCCTATTGTGGTTTAGATTATCTGTCCACTGAACACTGGAGATGTGTTTGTTACCAAATTGGCACTGACAGACTGATTTACGGGCCAGGGTCTAATATGACAGACATGGCCTTCATGGTGAGTCAGTTTTATGTAGTTTGCTTGAGGAACTCACGACCCAGTCGATGACCTTATCACCAGTCTCATGGGTTCCCTCACCAGGTTAAAGGTCCACCTGGATCTTATGAGTATTGGATCATCTTATAGGGCAGGGGTACTCAACTCTTACCCTATGAGGTCTGGAGCCTGCTGGTTTTCTGTTCTACCTGACAATGAAATGCACACACCTGGAGTCCCAGGTCTAAATCAGTCCTTGATTAGAGGGGAACAATGAAAAATTGCAGTGGAACTGGCTTCGAGGTCCAGAGTTGAGTTTGAGGGTAATAGAGGAAATTAGATGGCAAAACTAGGTCCAATAAATCAAAACGGAGGGAGAGGATTTTCTTCAGAGTGGAGACCATGAACAGTAAGTGTCATCTTCCCTTTCACTGGCAAACCAAGTGTCATGCCCTGACCTTAGATATCTCTGTTTTTCTATATATTTTGGTTAGGTCAGGGTATGACTCCAGTGGGTACTCTAGTTTTTGTATGTCTAGGGGTTTTTGTATGTCTATGTTGGCCTGACATAGTTCCCAATCAGAGATAGCTGTTTATCTTGTCTCTGATTGGGGATCATATTTAGGTAGTCTTTTTCCTAATTTGTGTTGTGGGATCTTGTCTATGTATAGTTGCCTTAGTGCACATCAGTAGCTTCATGTTTCGTTTGGTTGTTTGTTGTTTTGTTCAGTGAGTTTCGATTTATTAAAATGATGTGGAACTCTACTCACGCTGCGCCTTGGTCCGATCCTTACGACGATCGTGACAGAAGATCTCACCACCAACGGACCAAGCAGCGTGTTCAAGAGGAGCAGGGATCCTGGGCCCGGGAGAAAAGTGAGTGGAGGACATCGTAGACCTGGGAGGAGGTAATGGCAGGGGACAAGACCCTGCCATGGAAGCAGGAGTAGGCAGCGAAAGAGGAACGGCGACGATACGAGGGGATACGGCTCGAGAGGCAGCTCCCAAATTTTTTTTGGGGGGGGCACACGGGGAGATTGGCGGAGTCAGGGTTTAGACCTGAGCCAATTCCCCGTGCTTACTGTGGGGAGCGTGTGACTGGTCAGGCACCGTGTTATGAAGTGATGCGTACGGTGTCTCCAGTGCGCATTCATAGCCCAGTGCGCTCTATTCCAGCTCCCTGCATTTGCCGTGCTAGAGTGGGCATCCAGCCAGGACGGGTTGTGCCGGCTCAGCGCTCCTGGTCTCCAGTACACCTCTTCAGAACGGGATATCCTGCGCCGGCTTTACGAGCTGTATCCCCAGTGCATCTTCACAGCCCAGTGTGTCCTGTGCCAGTGTCTCGCACTTATTGAGCTAAAGTGAGCATCCAGCCAGGACGCATTGTGCCAGCTCCACGCTCCAGACCTCCAGTGCGCCTCCACAGTCCAGTACGTCCTGTGCCTCTTCCTTGCACTAGCCCTGAGGTACGTGTCACCAGCCCAGTACCGCCAGTACCGGCCCCACTCATCAGGCCTCCAGTGCGCCTCCACAGTCCAGTACGTCCTGTACCTTTTCCTCGCACTCGCCCTGAGATGTGTGTCACCAGGCCAGTACCACCAGTGCCGGCACCACGCATCAGGCCTCCAGTGCGCCTCCACAGTCCAGTACGTCCTGTGCCTCCTCCCCGCACTCGCCCTGAGGTGCGTGTCTTCAGCCCGATGCCATCTGTACCGGTCCCACGCATCAGGCCTCCAGTGCACCTCCACAGTCCAGAGCTTCCGGCAACAGTTCCCAGTTCAAACCGGTGTCAGTTTTCAGTCCGGAACCTCCAACTACAGTCCACAGTCCGGAACCTCCAACGACAGTCCACAGTCCGGAACCTCCAACGACAGTCCACAGTCCGGAACCTCCAACGACGGTCCACAGTCCGGAACCTGATACGACGGTCCACAGTCCGGAACCTCCAGTGACGGTCCCCAGTCCGGGGTCTTCAGCGACGAGCTGCAGTCCAGAGCCTCCAGCGATGATCCACGGTCCGGTTCCACAAAAGCGGTGGGATCAGTGTAAGGAGGGGGGGCTGCGTCCAGAACCGGAGCCGCCACCGAGGGTAGATGCCCACCCGGACCCTCCCCTATAGGTCGGGCCAGGAGTCTCACCTTTGGGGGGGACTGTCACGCCCTGACCTTAGATATCTCTGTTTTTCTATATATTTTGGTTAGGTCAGGGTGTGACTAGGGTGGTTACTTTAGTTTTTGTATGTCTATTTTGGCCTGATATGGTTCCCAATCAGAGACAGCTGTTTATCGTTGTCTCTGATTGGGGATCATATTTAAGTAGCCATTTTCCTCATTTGTGTTGTGGGATCTTGTCTATGTATACAGGGTAGTTGCCTTAGTGCACATCAGTAGCTTCACGTTTCATTTGCTTGTTTGTTGTTTTGTTCAGTGAGTCTCTACTCACGCTGCGCCTTGGTCCGATCCTTACAACGATCGTGACACCAAGGGCAAATTGAACATGGAAATTGAACATTTACAAATATAGATCATAGGTATGTTCTAAATTATGTACTTTGTTTTATTTAAAGAAACAATCCCCATTTCATTCAAGATCTCAACTTTGATAAGCTACTGATATGGAAAAATATTGAATTTAGGCAATACAAAACCATAACTTTGATCTTAGGTTTCCAAATGGGCCCAAATACAACACACACTGTAGGCTGGGGGTACACCTTATTTTGGGCCCCTGGGGGACCTGTAATCACAGTCCTGTTGTAGGTTGAAATCCCTGTAATGGATCAATTAAGCAAACAGCTCTTCATAGCATCCTAACTAATTCTGTAAATACATTTGTGTCTCAAGCCACATGGAAGACATTAATGCCCAGTAATGGTCTCAGTGCTTCATTAGTCCAGTAATCAAAGGCACAAACCACCCTACAACGCCCCTGGGACCTTAAGTCATCAGATCCAATCACATTACATCTTTGTCTTTCTGGGCTGATCTCAGAGGTAGAGCCATGTTTTGCATTTCCTTCGATACTAACAAGATAAATAGTGTATTTAAGGCATGTCATTCAACTCTCTGAGGAGTTGGATCTCTGGATATTGTCTATCTGTGACAGTCAGAAAGCAGGAGAGTGTTCACAGGCAAAATTCTTTCATGCCTTTGTCAAAAGAATTGTACAGTAGAATTGAATATGAATATATTTTCTGGTTGTTCCAGATACACATGACACATTTTACTGCTACACAAGAACAGTTGCATTCAGAGGAAGTACTTATGGGGAAGGAATTCTTATCACAGATGTTGAGAGATATTTCACAAATATTTTTGTAAAAATGCTTTCTTAAGGTGTCAATTTTGCCCTGCCCTAGACCGACATCTTGAGAGCAGTCAGAGGTGAGTGAGTACTACAATATAACAAATTATCAAGTTCAATAACAGGTGTGAAGGCACACTCTGTTTTGTGATGTACCTCGGGACAAACAGGAATATTGGCAGAGAGAAAAACCTAGTTTAGCGGGGACACAGGGGGATGGAATAGTCCCCTAAATACCTCTATTAAACTCATATTGTTTTGACACATCCATCTCTAGTCCCTATGTCACCTGGATTCGTGAGCAGCAATGACAATGAAAAATGGAGAAAAATGGAAGAAAATCTGGACATGGCCTATATCAAAGAGTTCTGCATGTTTACACCTGGCTTTGTCCTATTGCATCCCAGACAGTAAATGATTCGGAGATTAATACTTTTTGCATTGCAATTTCTTATAATAAATAGGCCTACTTATTGTCCAGCAAAAGAGGTTTCATATAACTTTCCCATTCTCTCTGTCTACAACGTATCTTATTACTGAAAATATGAATATGTAAATGTTACCACTTGACACGTGTGCTTTCCAACTCCCTACTTGATTGGTTGATCAAGTGAGGTGAAGATCCTGAGGACAGCAAGATGTCAGAGCACTTGCGAAAAACGGATGTGTATTCTTATTTTAGGGGTTGCTTTAAGTTGTTTTTATGTTGACAATGCTGAATACGTGGTACCCAAGTAAGAGTCATATAAAGAAAACACAATGATTCCGAGACAAGGGACAAAAAATGACTTATTTTCAGGTTCGCGCCTGTGCCACTGCGGCATGCCAGCCAGCTATCGAGACAGTGCATGACAGTATGCTAATCTAAACATGGTTGCTAGATAGTTAGCCAGACACAAACATGCAACACTAAACGCTATGCTATGTGTATTTGAAGATTACGAAATGTATCCAGATTATATTAACAAACTCCTAGTAGCTAACTTGTTGGCTGGCTAAATTATGGTGATGAACACAGTCACAGACAGTAACTTTGCTAGCTAAAGTCGCTACTGTTAAGTTACTATTTGTTCAAACCAACGGCTAGCTGTGTAGTTAGCTATCATTAGCTGTTAAAGCTGGCTAACTAGATAGCTAGTTACTTGTCTGCCGTTCGGCATGTTCTACCTAGCTAGCAGTTTATTTGGCTGCACTATAAGCAATTCACAATGATCTGCGGGGCTAGCATGTTGTGTTATTTAATTTTGAACACTAAGTCACTGGTCTCATTGTATTTTCTAGGTATTTCACACCATTTCATGTGAAGTTTAACAGGATATCTCTAAGTGAAATATACTGTCAGATATTCTCTCCTTCTGCGTCGCTCAGAAATAACGCTGATATCTGAAACTCATGTCGAACGACTATGAAGAGCGAGCCACAATGATAGCCGCAGTGGAATTGCAGTAATTTGTCCCGTTTGGCGTATTCAGTACATTAACCACCCGAACGATGTAAACCTGCAGCTGCAAGCCTCTAAGCTCAGGTCCTCAGACACATGGTCCCCTCCAGGATGTCACTACCGCAGAAGGTGAGGGTAAGACTGGGGGGGGGGGGGGGGGTCTGTTATGTGGTGGTTCCTTTTGATACAGACAACAGTCACTATTGTGTGGATGTTTACAGGAGTGTTGGTTGCTGAGAAAGGGTTCCAGTGTGGACAGTGATGAGAATGAGGAGGAGCTCTATGCAGCAGGAAACATGGTCATAGGGAGCAGAGGGAACAAGAGTCAAGCTTCCCATGTTTACAAGGCTTTCACTGTGGGCAGGTAATTTAACTAAACATGTCATATTGAGCATACACCGAGCTTACAAAACATTAGGAACACACCTTCCTAGTATTGAGTTCAAATCAAATTGTATTAGTCACATGTGCCGAATACAACAGGTGTTGATTTCATTTTGTGTAGACATTACAGTGAAATGCTTACTTATGAGCCCCTAACAACAGTGCAGTTTAAAAAAAATATGGATAAGAATAAGAGATAAAAGTAACAAGAAACTAAAGAGCACCAGTAAAAAAATATATATATATACAGGGGGGTGCCGGTACAGAGTCAATGTGCCGGTTAGTTGAGGTAGTATGTACATGTAGGTAGAGTTCTTAAAGTTACTATACATAGATGACAAGAGAGTGGGGGTGGGGGGGCAATGCAAATAGTCTGGGTAGCCATTTGATTAGATGTTCAGGAGTATTATGGCTTGGGGTAGAAGCCTCTTGGACCTAGACTTGGCGCTCAGGTACCGCTTGCCATGCGGTAGCCAAGAGAACAGTCTATGACTAGGGTGGCTGGAGTCTTTGACAATCTTTAAGGCTTTCCTCTGACACCGCCTGGTATAGAGGTCCTGGATGGCAGGAAGCTTATGTGCTGGGCCGTTCACAGTACCCTCTGTAGTGCCTTGCGGTCGAGGCACAGCAGTTGCCATACCAGGCAGTGATGCAAACAGTCAGGATGCTCTCGATGGTGAAGTTGTAGAACCTTTTGAGGATCTGAGGACCCATGCCAAATCTTTTCAGTCTCCTGAGGGGGAATAGGTTAGTTTGTTGGTGATGTGGACACCAATACTCAACTTTCTCCACTTCAGCCCTGTCGATGAGAATGGGGGCGTGCTCATTTTCCTGTAGTCCACAATCACCTGCTTTGTCTTGATCACGTTGAGGGAGAGGTTGTTGTCCTGACACCACATGGCCGTGTCTCTGACCTCCTCCCTATAGGCTGTCTCATTGTTGTCGGTGATCAGGCCTACCACAGTTGTCATCGGCAAATCTATTGATGGTATTGGAGTCCTGCCTGGCCGTGCAGTCATGAGTGAACAGAGAGTACAGGAGGGGGCTGAGCACGAACCCCCGAGGGGCCCCTGTGTTGAGGATCAGTGTGGCGGATGTGTTGTTACCTACCCTTACCACCTGGGGGTGGTCCGTCTGGAATTCCAGAATCCAGTTGCAGAGGGAGGTGTTTAGTCCTGGGGTCCTTAGCTTATTGATGAGCTTTGAGGGCTCTATGATGTTGAACGCTGAGATGGTATGTAAACAGCTACGAAGAATACAGATGAGACGATGAATAGCATTCTCACATGGGTGTGCCTTTTGTACAGGTGGGAAAGGGCAGTGTGGAGTGCAATAGAGACTGCATCTGTGAATCTGTTGGGGCGGTATGCAAATTGGAGAGGGTCTAGGGTTTCTGGGATGATGGTGTTGATGTGAGCCATGTCCAGCACATCATGGCTACAGACGTGAGTGCTACGGGTCGGTAGTGATTTAGGCAGGTTACCTTAGTGTTCTGGGAACAGGCACTATGGTGGTCTGCTTAAAACATGTTGGTATTACGGACTCGGACAGGGAGAGGTTGAGAATGTCAGTGAAGACACTTGCCAGTTGGTCAGCGCATGCTTGCAGTACATGTCCTGATAATCCATCTGGCCCCGTGGCCTTGTGAATGTTGACCTGTCTAAAGGTCTTACTCACATTGGCTGCGGAGAGCGTGATCACACAATCTTCCGGTATAGCTGGTGCTCTCATGCATGTTTCAGTGTTATTTGCCTCAAAGCTGGCATAGAAGTAATTTAGCTTGTCTAGTAGGCACGTGTCAATGGGCAGCTCTCGGCTCTGCTTCCATTTGTAGTCTTTAATGATGTTTTGACGTTGTATTAGTTAATGTGACGAGTGTTGTTCATCGAATGGTTAAAAGTTTCTAATTGCGTGATTAACTGAATCAAGCAATTATTAATTCATTAATAATTAACAGCCGCTAATTAACCAGTTACCTCTACAATCTAGTTCTGAACATCGATTAGTCCGTGAATCTGCACGGACCCGGGTCTCACCAATGAGTTCGTAGCACACCAATCTTAGTTGAATATTTATTTACTAAAAAGCTAAAATGATGATAAAAGATTCACATAGACAAAACACATTATAGGCTATTGATTAGAACTTAGTATAACGGGCCAACACTATGGCGCGTGTTACCCACAATGGGGATTTCAAAGAGAGAGAAAAAAAAGAAAGTACACGAGAGAAATATACATTTGGGTGAATTTGTCAGCTATGCTATTCTAACCCTAGCCTTGCCCCAAACTGCCGCTCTTATGGGTCAGAATATAATGATGTAATTACGTGGGGAAGACCTCAGAGGATTCTCTGTGTGGACCGTTCAGGCTGCTCGATGACGCACTTCCCCGGCACACCTTTCTGGTCGTCCTCACAATGTCAGCGTCCTTTTGGCTTAGGAATCTGTTCCCTCACCCTTGCTCTGGAAGGGGTCTTCTGAGGACAGACAGCTCTGTAGCTCAGAGCTCACATCATAGGGATGAAACCATTTAGATACCACGATTCGCTGGGATTGGATGCTAGGGGGTCCGGCTTGAATTCACCCGCTTAGACACAGCTACTCATCCGTAGCTTGGGTAGAAAAAGATTTCTTTGTCTTCAAACTTGTTGCGTTCTATTTTTTAAAACATTTTTAGACCTTAGCTCCAGCTTGGGTCACGTAGTCTTCCTTTGTAAATTCTTTACTCACAGGTTTTATACCCTTGGGTCAGAAGTGGGCGTAACCGCCTTTAGGGCAATTCTCTGGGCGTACCAAGTTAATGAGGCAAGGTCTAGATTTTACTCAAATCCAATTTTAGATGACTAACTTCACATTTCACCTTTACCAAAACATTCCCTTTGATTTGGACATTTTCCACACAACGTACAATGTATAAACATCAAACATATACTAGGAAAACTCTTCACGTTTCAATGTTTTCGTAATAACGTCATCTATTAACATTTAATAACAAAACAAAAATGACATACATTTTCATATTCCATCTATCCTCATGACCACCTTTGTGGCTGACAGAAACCATTGTTTCCGTCCCTTTATTTCATGTTTAATATTCTGAGGCTGGTTCTCCATAGTAACAGGACAAAGGAATTTGTCTGTGGCCTGAGATTTACCAGGGGCATGAGGGGTCACAAAACCCCCACATCTTCAGACCCCTAGATCTCTCCTCCTCTGTTGGGGTTGAGAGATAATCTGTAGGGTTGTGGTCTCCTGTAACCTGACCTGATCAGGACAGTCATGACAATGGTTGGCAGGCCCTGCCACATTCGACGAGCGTCAGAGCCGGTGTAGTACAACTCAAGCTTAGTCCTATATTGACGCTTTGCCTGTTTGATGGTTCGTCGGAGGGCATAGCGGGATTTCTTATTAACTTCCGGATTAGAGTCCCGCTCCTTGAAAGCGGCAGCTCTAGTCTTTAGCTCGGTGCGAATGCTGCCTGTAATCCATGGCTTCTGGTTGGGGAATGTGCGTACGGTCATTGTGGGGACGACATCATCAATGCACTTATTGATGAAGCCAATGACAGATGTGGTGTACTCCTCAATGGCTTTGGAGGAATCCTGGAACATATTCCAGTCTGTGCTAGAAAAACAGTCCTGTAGCTTAGCATCTGCTTCATCTGACCACTTTTTTTTATTGATCTAGTCACTGGTGCTTCCTGCTTTAATTTTGGCTTGTAAGCAGGAATCAGGAGGATGGAATTATGGTCAGATTTGCCAAATGTAGGGAGAGTTTAATATTGGTCTCTGTGTGTGGAGGATAGGTGGTCCAGAGTTATTTTCCCTCTGGTTGCACATTTAACATGCTGATAGAAATTTGGTGAAACAGATTTGTTTCCCTGTGTTAAAGTCCCTGGCTATTATGACCGCCACATCTGGGTGAGTGTTAGCTGTATTCCGCCACAAGCACACAAGATATCTTAGTGCCAACCTCTGACTGAGGTGTTATGTAAACAGCTACGAAGAATACAGATGAGAATTCTCTCGGTAGGTAGTGTGGTCTACAGCTTTCATAATATACTCTACTTCAGGCGAGCAAAACCTTGAGACTTCCTTAGATATCGTGCACCAGCTGTTATTTACAAAAATACATAGTCCGCTGCCCCTTGTCTTACCAGACGCCACTGTTCTATCCTGCCGGTACATCGTATAACCAGGCGGCTTTATGTTGATATTGTCGTCGTTCAGCCATGACCCCCTGAAGCATAAGATGTTACAGTTTGGTAGTTTAATCTTGCACGTAACGCATCAATTTTATTGTTCAAAGATTGTATGTTTGCTAGCAGAATTGAGGGAAGTGTGGGTTAATTCGATCGCCTTCAAATTCTCAGAAGGCTGCCCGCTCGCCGGCCCGTCTTTCTCCGGCAGTCTTTCTCCACCTCTTCACGCAGATCACTGGAGTCGGGGCCTGTTCCCGAGGGAGCCGAATTTCCTCCGCCTCGGGCTCGTCAGAGTCGTGAAAGAAGAAAAAGGATTCCGCTAGTCTGTGGTGAGTAATCGCAGTACTGATGTCTAGAAGTTATTTTTGGTCATAAGAGATGTAGCAGCAACATTATGTACAAAATATTTAAAAATAAGTTACAAACAAACAAAAAAACACAATCGGTTGGGGGCACTTAAAACGTCTGCCTTCTGCGCCATCTTAGTAAGTTGCACCCCTTTTGCCGTCAGAACAGCCTCAATTTGGGCATGGACTCTACAAGGTGTTGAAAGCATTCCACGGGGATGCTGGCCTATGCTTCCCATAGTTGTGTCAAGTTGGCTGGATGTCCTTTGGCTGGTGGACCATTCTTGATAGACATAGGAAAATGTTGAGCGTGACTCAGAAGCATTGCAGTTATTGACACACTCAAAAAAGTCAGGTGTGCCTGGCTCTGACTACCATATCCCGTTCAAAGGCACTTAAATCTTTATTGTCTTGTTCATTCACCCTCTGAATGGCACACATACACAATCCATGTCTCAAGGCTTAAACAACATCTTTCTTTAACCTGTCTCCTCCCCTTCATCTACACTGATTGAAGTGGATTTAACAAGTCACATCAATAAGGGATCATAACTTTCACCTGGTCAGTCTGTCATGGAGGTATTTGTTCCTAATGTATTGTACATTCAGTGTATACATACATACTGTGTGTACATTATATGGCATGTCTGTTTTCATCGTCAACATTGAGATAGTAGTCCGCTTATCAATAATACTTTTTTTTCAGTATGTATATCCAGTAATATCTCCCTAACTCCCTTTTTCAAGCATTATGGTGTAATTTTGGTATTGGGCAAAAGAAGTAGGCCTATGCCACATCCTCTTCCTCACGACATGTCATCATTAAATTCCAGAGCTCATTGATGTACATTTTAAACATTTTTTCTCCAGTGATGTTGTGAAGTGGTTAATTTGCTTTCTTGTATTGCAGAGCAAGATGTTATGGAACAGACTGTGTGTATTGTCCCGAGCAGCTGTGTGAATGTGCACAGTGTGACACCGAAGGACTTAATCTCCCCTCTACACTTTCAGGTGAGTTCCTTATCGCTGACTGATGTAACAGCGCGTTGTCTAAAATGTGTGCTAGCAACCATTTGATGCGTTTATGGTGTGTTGAATTTTGTGATGTACTACCCTGTGATGACATCTTGAATTGTGATGTACTGTCAACATTGGTTAGAGAAATCCTTTTTTGAACATTTTGTCATGTCTTCCAGTCCTGGCCATCTAATTTCCTCATTAGAATCCCTTAAGTAGAACCAGCAGATATGGACAGTAATTATGTTTGTTTTGCACAGTTATTTATATTCCCCAGGACCAGTCCATTGTCTTCTTAACCAATGGTAATGAGTGATTTGGTTCACAGACAGCTGACGAGAGGCTTCAGATTACAATGAAAAACGGCATCATGCAATTTACGGCCTTGGCATGTATGTGTCATTATTTTTCACATCAAAATCCACTTGACATGATTTAATTTTTGTATTTTTTCCTGGTGAGTTACGGGAAACTGAGTAAACCTAGGCCTACGTCGTGACGTACAGGGGAAATGACGGTGGTTTCTTGGGGGTGAATTTAGCTCATGTTGATTGGGTCCACATTTACAGACCAGAATTTTTTTAACCAGTTGTAGTTGATAAGACAAGACTAAGACTCCACCATTCTACAATCATGGTAAATAGGGATATGTCTTGATCCCCAACAAGAGATACTATGAGAATGCAGACTGTCTGTTTCTTTAGTGAGCCATTCAAATGTTGACTAGAGTCATGATTCACAAGATTATTAAACTTTTTTTCTCCAACATCACCTTGAATAGGATTTCATGAAATTACAGGTCTTCAATGTGTGGCCCACTAAATTTGGTCTGCTGTTGGAACGCAAAAAGCCCTGCACCCGAGGCTCCTCCAAGTCCTCCCGGGTACATACAGTACACAGCAAAAACCCATAATACCCACTCCCTGCTGTTTCTGATCCCTTTTGGTCGATGCTAGTGTGTCAGGAGTGTTTTGAACATGCCACTGTTTGTGTCTCTGTGTTCTCAGGGAACCTCTTCCCACTGTATTCAGTATGCTGCACCTTCTGGATGAGAGTGGTGTGCATACCTACAGGTGAGACTCTCAATAGAAATAGTCAACACAAATGTGAAACAAATTGTGGCAAAGAGAATGATGGAAAGCACCATATAAATAAACTATAATGGATGTTGAAACCTGAATGTTGGAGCCAGCATACTGTTGGTCCTCTTGCGCTCCTTGACTGCTCTGTTAGCTGGCTGCCGGTACCTTAATTGCTAGCCCCATTATGGCTTGTTAATTGCTCATCTCCTGTGTCTCTGGCAGGTCTGTTCGAGGCTGCCTGTGTGCAATACGTCTCTGACAGCACCATGAAAATCGTCTTCTTCAACTGCAAGCCCTCCATGGTTATATGACACTGTGCAGGGCATACACTCAGTCATTTCAGATGTAAGATAACATGCAAGAACAACCCCTTGTGTTAGAAATGTTTAATGTTTCCTTCATGATTTTTCAGTGGTAAAAAAATGGATTATTCACGGCATAAATGGAATTTAAGAATAGAATTCTCATGGCATTAGTGATGACTCAAAGCCGAGTTACAATCCCTTAGATTGGATTTAAGTTGGTCTGACCAGGGCCAGGTATAGTTCACCCAAATTACAAAATGAAACAGGTTTTCTTGCCCTGTAAGCAGTCTATGGACAAGGTATCACAGCAATCTATGCTTTGGTTTTATTTCCCTGGCACTGTTTTCAAATGCTAACGTTTTAGAATTTGTGGCACAAATCCAATTCAGGTCATGGTACTGATCTTAGCATTATTCATTCATCATGTCCAAATCATCCGAAACTATGTCAAATTGATTGTGACGCCCAACAAAGGCCCTTAAAGATGATTTGAATATCATGTGCAATAATGATTAATATTGGTACCATGATTTGAATGGGATTCCATGGGATGACGCATTCTCAGGATGGGTGAGCCTAGTATGTTGATATTTGTTGCATACTGCATTCAGTTTTAATAAACAGTATGTCTAAGTATTATGTAGTATGATTAGTATGTCGTTTTAGTAAGTAGTAGGCAAGACAGACATGGACACTGCCCATGTAACAAATAATCGAACCCTGATCCGAACTATAGCAAATGGACGTTGCCCTTTTTGTTTGAGTGCCATCGGTCCACATTGGACTGATATAGATTGCTAGTTTGGTCTTGGGTTCGGGCTTTCTGAGTTGGGACCTATATTTCTAGAATGTCACCTGAAAACGATACATAGAGAACATCCTACAGGTATGGAACGGTAATGACGCTCTTCTCCGAGTTCATTTCTTATCTGACCCCTATCTAAAATTCACAGCAGAGAGAAGTTGAGAAAAAATAGACTTCTTGGATCTTAAAGTCAACAAAAATAAAGAAAACAAGTTGGGAGTCTACTATCTTCTGCAAGCCGCAGAGTAGGAGTACACTTTTACGTGCAGACCGTAACCACCCAGGACACCTTAAGCAGAACATATCGGTGGGTCAATTCCTAAGACTTCGATGTAACTGAGCACAAAGCCATTGATATGTGCACCAGGCTCCTGCAATGTGGGAATGATTATAGTGCCATTGAACAGGGCTATACCTGTGCTTGAGACTGAACGTGGAAGCCTACTCAATGGCACTAATAGAAACCTGGACAAAATGCCCCCACGTCAGTGTTTTTCCACAGAGTGCGGTCTCATCAAATCCATTGTATTGAAACAAAAGTGATCCAAGTCTACCAGTGTTCACAACATTGCCCCCTCTCATTGGTTTTAGCAGATTGTTATGCAAAGCATGCAGCTGCCCAAGAAGCATGACACTTGGCCCCAGGCCCGTGTGGCCACTGTGTATATTGTGACAACATGACCAATACTACAGTACTTTTCCACCCGAGAACAGGTAAATTATACAAAATCCAAAGCTTCATTAATTGTAGCACCACAAATATCATATACATGCTCAAACTTCTGTGGGCTGCTTCTATTGGTCAAACTAAATGAGCATTGAAACTCCGCATCGCCGAACATAAGGCTGCTATTCGTAATATAAACACGGACTATGCTATTGCACGCCACTGTATAGAAGCCAACCATGGCTCACCTGCCTCCCTGCGCTTTGTAGCCATAGAACGTGTCCAAATTTCACCAAGAGGACGTGAACTTAAACAGGCGTATCAATGATTTTTCAATGTCTTCGTTTATATAATGTTGCCTTGATTTTTTGGGGGAGTGTCTCTGGATTCACAGACACCCAAATATCACTTATGCTTATTTTGACACCCAGCTTTCTGATGAACTCATCACCAGGCCTCCACTCATGGACTTACTCACCCAGCATCTTCAGCCTGGCTGCACTCAGGTGAGTTTATACCAGGCGTCTTCAGTTCTGTCCCTGGAGTGCCACAGAGTGCAGGCTTTCAGTCAGATACCCAAATAGGATATTAATATGATATAAATGGGGTGCCTGCTGTCCCACAGGATCATACAGTTCTAGTCAAACATTCATGCTCAAAAGCTTGTCTCATTTACAACAACCACACCATTGACCATAATTAGCCACCCCTCTGCTGTCTTCTGACCCATGTCTGTAGCCGGTTCCACTCCCCTGGCATGCGGCACCCTCCTTGGCAACGGTGCAGTTTAACGTGATACCACTCATGTCCCCCAGAGGGCACAGCTTCCTGCCCTCGCCCAACAGGACTGCCAACGAGTCTGTGCTTGTTCCAGAGATGAAGCCCATGGTGCCTGATCTATGCACTGAGCAGCTGTGGAGTGAGACAGCCTCCTCCCACAGGCCAGTGTCTGATATTCACCTCTGCACCGTTGGCTATAGTGGTGTCATGGATCCTGCTCTGTGGCCTAGTTGGCTGACCAACTCTGTTAGATGTTACTGTAGACATGTTTACATTGCTTTTGTCTAATAAACCTGGGTCAATGTCCCATTTATTTTTATTGCGACATGTTTAATGGTAACTGCAGATTATAAGCGATATTTTCAAAATATCTACCATTTTTATCCATTCAATGGTGGATTTTTGTTTTGTGAAACTTTCCATGTTGTGACAAATGATGGAAACTGTGTTTTGATCATTTGACAAATCATTTTGAAGTTATGCGTGGTAAAAAATAAAATAAAAAAATCTGTAAATATGATATTTTTTAGGGTTGTGTCACAATGTTCAGCTGTTTTTATCGACACGATAGTTAAATGGAAACACCACAGAATGCAATTTTCCCATTTTTTTTTCTGTGCAAACTTTCTAAGTGTCAACAAACAATCTCTGGACAAGTTAATGGAAATATAGCTTGTGTTTACAATATGTTTTTAAATGCAGAAAATACTTGTAATAGGTGTGATAAATAATTAGAACGTCCTGAACATATTGTAATATAATTTCCATGGAAATCATTGTAGGGCATACTGTGAAATCTGTAGGAGAATTCAATGAAATAGATCTTTATTGTCCCTGTAGGGCACTTCTTGTGCTGCATAAAAATGCATGTATATACACACAGTAAATACCCATTTAAAAGATTTAAGATTTAAAAGCATTGAAAAGAGCCATAGATGTATAAAATATACAGTAAATATCTGGCTTGTACAGTAAATATCTCGCTTCTACAGTAAATATCTGGCTGCTGTAGTTATGGTCTGCGTCTGTGAGATGGGTTAACAACACTCTGCTTCTGCAGGGAGCTGAGCTGCCAGGCCTCCAAGGTGTTCAGCTTTCTGTGTCCTGTAGCTTTCTTTGTCCTGTAGCTTTCTGTGTCCTGAATTGCTCTAGAATGTAGAGCTGAAATGGTTGAGTTCCTCCAACTTGGCACTTATAATCTTGATTGTGTCTATACATCCTGGGTAGCTGATTTAAATGTTCTGTTTGTCCCTCCTCCCTTTCTGTTGGCCAGGTGGCAGTGCTCTCCCCTGTATCAGAGCTGAGGGCCTCCACCAAGCACCACGAGCCCTCCTGTCTGGGTGACTACATCTTCCAAGTCTGTTCCCTAGATCCACGCCCTCGGAGACCCCTTCAGCAGCAGTGTCACCCTGGTGTGTGCGTGTATTGATATGTGTGAAAGGGGGAGGGTATAATGAGTGTGTGAGTGTGGACCTCAAGGGATAAATGTTTCTTGAATGGACGCTAATTAATACATTTTTATGTATTGTAACATTGTGTATAGAACAGAACTGAGCACCAGAGGCATGTTGGTATGTTTACTGGGTCTAATAAGGTCACAGCTCTCTAGGTCGACATTGTTACCTGCAAGGGGTAGTTTTGTCAAGACCGGTGGAGACATGCCATTCAGTCAAGGGAACTTCTCTCCCAGACCTGTCAGTCATTTCCATGCCCTTCTGAGCAAACCACTTTTAACAGATGTTTTTGAAAAGATTTGTAAATGTCAAAGTCCAATTGAGTAGGTTCTAAAACATGTCATATTGATTAGATATTTATCCCCTGATATCTTAATGTATGTAAAATTATTCAGCAATATGTAACATTCAAGAGCGTTGAATGACATGTAGATCTCAAATGATCCATATCTCTGTTTGTCTGTTTAGTTTTTTTGTAGGAGCTAAGCAATGGCACAATGCTGAGGAGAACTAGCCCTGAAATTGCTACCTCGGGGCTGCGTAAGGTTAACACGTCAATGTGCAAAACCAATGTGTGTGGTGAGATTGGGCATTGGATTCGATGTCACACAGCTGAGTCATCCAGCGTTGATGGCCTGAAAATTGGGTTTAAGTGCTCCCAACCTCCTGCTGTCACATTGACGTAAACCTAAGGGGATCCCACCATTCCTCGCTCGTACCTACACACTTTCCCCTAAACTCAGAACCCCTCATTTTTGTATTCTAATTTGTTATTTAGCCCCCTCTCCCCAAATGTCTATTGGCATCCCTACCCCACACAGTGTTATATCTCCTGGCTCGCCACATGGCACACACACACACACACACTGGCACACACACACACACACACACACACACACACTGGCACACACACACACACACACACACACACTGGCCCACACACACACTGGCACACACACACACACACACACTGGCACACACACACACACACTGGCACACACACACACTGGCACACACACACACACACACACTGGCACACACACACTAGCACACACACTGGCACACACACACACGCATACACACAAGCATACACACACAAGCATACACACACACAAGCATACACACACAAGCATACACACACACAAGCATACACACACAAGCATACACACACACACAAGCATACACACACACACACACACACACACAAGCATATACACACACACACACACACAAGCATACACACACACACACACAAGCATACACACACACACACAAGCATACACACACACACACACGCATACACACACACACACACACAAGCATACACACACACCCACACACACGCATACACACACACACGCATACACACACACACACACACACACATACACACACACACACACACGCATACACACACACACACACACACGCATACACACACACACACAAGCATACACACACACACAAGCATACACACACACACACAAGCATATACACACACACAAGCATACACACACACACACACACACACAAGCATACACACACACACACACACACACACAAGCATACACACACACACACACACGCATACACACACACACACACACACACAAGCATACACACACACCCCCACACATACACACAAGCATACACACACAAGCATACACACACACACACACACACACACACAAGCATACACACACACACACATGCATACACACACACACACAAGCATACACACACACCCACACACACACACACAAGCATGCACACACACCCACACACACACAAGCATACACACACACACACACACACACACACACACAAGCATTCACACACACACACTGGCACACACACACATACACACACACACACACACAAGCATACACACACACACACACCAAGCATGCACACGCACACACAAAAAAACAAAGCACACACACACACAAACCAAGCAAACACACCGACACACACAAGCATGCATACACACACACACACAAGCATGCATACACACACACACACACACAAGCATACACACACACACACAAGCATACAAACACACACACCAAGCATACACATATATACAAACACACACACACCAAGCATGCACACGCACACACAAAAAAACAAAGCACACACACACACAAACCAAGCATACACACACACACACAAGCATACACACACACACACACAAGCATACACACACACACACACACACACACACACACACACACACACACACGCATACACACACAAGCATACAAACATATACAGACACACACACACACACCAAGCACACACACACACACACACCAAGCACGCACACGCATGCACGCACGCACAAGCATGCACGCACGCACACACACACACACACAAAGCATACACACACACAAAAAACAAAGCATACACACACACAAAAAACAAAGCATACACACCAAGCATATACACACACCAAGCATACACACACACACACAAACCAAGCATACACACACACACACACACACACACACACACACACACACACACAAGCATGCATACACACACACACACACACACACACACACACACAAGCATGCATACACACACACACACAAGCATGCATACACACACACACACACAAGCATGCATACACACACACACACACACACACGCATACACACACAAGCATACAAACATATACAGACACACACACACACACACCAAGCACACACACACACACACACACACACCAAGCACGCACACGCATGCATGCACGCACGCACAAGCATGCACACACGCACACACACACACACACAAAGCATACACACACACAAAAACAAAGCATACACACACACAAAAAACAAAGCATACACACCAAGCATATACACACACCAAGCATACACACACACACACACACACCAAGCATACACACACACACACCAAGCATACACACACACACACACCAAGCATACACACACACACACACACACACACACACACACACCAAGCATACACACACACACACACAAGCATACAAACACACACACACAAGCATACAAACACGCATACACACACAAGCATTCAAACACGCATACAAACACACACACACACACAAGCATACAAACACACACACACACACAAGCATACAAACACACACACACACACACAAGCATACAAACACACACACACACACACACAAGCATACAAACACACACACACCAAGCATACACACACACACCAAGCACACTCACGCACACGCATGCATGCACACACACAAAGCATACACACACACCAATCATATACACGCCCACACACACACACACACACACACACACACCAAGCACACACACACACACACACATAAAAACAAGCATACACACACACGCATACAAGCATACGCATACAAGCATACACACACGCATACACACACACGCACACAAGCATACACACACACACACACACACACACACACACACATAAAAACAAGCATACACACATGCGCATACACACGCACACACACAAAGCACATACACACTCACACACACAAAGCACATACACACTCACACACAAACAGAGCATACAAAGCATACACAAACACAAGCATACACACACGCATACACACACACGCACACAAGCATACACACACACAAGCATACACACACGCATACACACACACGCACACAAGCATACACAAGCACACACACACACCAAGCACACACACACACATAAAAACAAGCATACACACACATGCGCATACACACGTACACACACAAAGCACATACACGCACACAAAACAAAGCATACACACACACACAAAAACAAAGCATACACACAAAAACAGAGCATACACTCACACACAAAAACAAAGCATACACACACACACACACAAGCATGCACACACACAGAGCATACACTCACGTGCACACACACAAAGCATGCGCGCGCGCTCACACAATGCATACACACACACCCGCACGCATACACTCATGCGCGCACACACAAAAACAAAGCACAGAAGCATACACACAAAAACAAAGCACACAAGCATACACACACAAAGCATACACACAAAGCATACACACATACACACAAAGCATACTCACGTGCACACACACAAAGCATGCGCGCGCTCACACTGCATACACACACACCCGCACGCACGCATGTGCACGTACACACAAAGCACACACACACAAAGCATACCCAGTCACACACACACAAAACATACACACACACAAAGCACACCAACACACAAAGAAAACACACACACACAAAGCATACACACGCTCACACACACACAAAGAAAACACACACACAAAGCATACACACGCACATGCACAATGCACACAAAGCATACATGCACACACGCACGAACAAACACAAAGCATACACTCAAAGCACACAAATCACGCAAGTGCACGCACAGAACATACACGCACAAAGCATGCACACGCACACATAAAGCATGCACACACACTCCAGTCTCTGGATAAGGCATTACGAGGACATCACCACAGCAGCTTCTCCACGCCAGGCAGTTCTGGGTGCTGTTTGTGATTGTGGCATTTCCATGCCTTAATTTAGCCTGAAACTTGTGATTAGTCACTGGAGCGTGGATTATCCAGCTCAATTGGGGGGACAAGGGATGCCCTGGAACATGATGTTGATGAGGTTGGATAGGAGGTATTGGGGTATAGATGATGGAGAGATGATTCTGCTCTGTTTCTATCCTTGTTTCAGTGGCATAATGACTGTAGTGCTGGTATATAATGGAAGTCAGTGTTCAGGTATGTTATTGCTATAACGTAAGACCATTTGTCAGTCGGTGGTTATATTAACCTTGGTTCCTTCCTGGTTGACGTCTTTACTCCATCTAGTAATGGGGTTAAATACACTAAAAGGGTGTCTAAGGATGGGTCATTTTTGTTTGGTAATTTACTTTGTGTCTATGACGACCTATACTGAAACAATGACTGATTCACACACTTTTCCGGTGATGAATTCTGAGCCTCTGCTGATGCAGCGTTATCCACCAGAACATGCATGTACTGTAAAACATGCTATGGGTCATCTTTCTACCTAGCTGTATTCAAGCTTAATGGTGTATCATTTTACACTGTAATTGAGGAAATGGAGCACTCGGGGTGTACTGGTATTTGCCTTTCAACCCTAATTGGCTTTTTGTGTGTTTTTTTTTAAAGGTATTTGGCTTCGTTTAGACGTGAACCTCCTAGTCTTTGATCCTTTCATCTTTTGTGTTGTGAAGCCATTACCAATTACTGCATAGTGTTGTTCATTAGTGCCTAATTGTTCCCAATGCCGGGACTTCTCAGTCTAATGAAATGGCATTTCTCCTTCTCTGCCAAGACCTTTTGGAGTTTGATGTCCAATTAAAGATTACGGTGGAGTTAATTACCTGTCTGATTGGGTGGACCTGGGAGATGGCACGGACACTAATCACTGTGGGGTCTGGAGCCTTCGATTCCTGTGTGTGTGAATTCACTGTGGGGTCTGGAGCCTTCGATTCCTGTGTGTGTGAATTCACTGTGGGGTCTGGATCCTTCGATTCCTATGTGTGTGAATTCACTGTGGGGTCTGGATCCTTCGATTCCTGTGTGTGTGAATTCACTGTGGGGTCTGGAGTCTTCGATTCCTGTGTGTGTGAATTCACTGTGGGGTCTGGAGCCTTCGATTCCTATGTGTGTGAATTCACTGTGGGGTCTGGAGCCCTCGAATCCAACAGTATGTGTGTGAATTCTGTAAGAAGTTGGCAACACTTCTTACAACACATATTCAATAATGCCAGAATCCTAATTTGAGATTCTCATGCTTAACTGTGCAGACTTTCGTGTAATTTGATGTCAATGTGACTTCAATTACGCACAATAAACATAGATATATTATTTGCTGGAGTTGTAGGTCAATTTGTGAAAAATGTCAAGGAAAACACCCCATAGGCCATGCTGTACGTGGAAGTCGTTAATGCCACCAGTTCCTGTGACTTTCAAGCTCTGAATCCAGACAGACTAAAAGAAGGTAGCGATGAGGTCAACTTCTGGGCGATTTTTTCTTTTTTCTTTCTGTAATGCGAAACAGGATTACAGAAATATGTTGAGTTCGTAAACACAGGTAACTGCCAAAATAAAGGAAACATTTGAGTGAGGGCTACAAAGTATATTGAAAGCAGATGCTTCCACACAGGTGTGGTTCCCGAAGTAATTAAGCAATTAAAAAATCCCATCATGCTTAGGGTCATGTATAAAATGCCCAGTTGCCCATTATTTTAGCTACCATGGCTAGACGAGACCTGTGACTTTGAAAGAGGGATTTCAAAGGAGCACAGGGGGTTTCATTTTTCATTTATTTTATTTAACCTTTATTTAAAGTGTGTGTCTGTCAGTCACCATATCTCAACTCAATTGAACACTTATGGGAGATCCTGGAGTGGTGCCTGAGACAGTGTTTTCCACCACCATCAACAAAACACAAAATTAGGAATTTTCTTGTGGAAGAATGATGTTGCATCCGTCCAATAGTTCCAGACACATGTAGAATCTATGCCAAGGTACATTGAAGCTGTTCTGGGGCCTCCTGGTGGCCCAATGCCCTATAAGACACTTTATGTTGGTGTTTCCTTTATTTTGGCATTTAACTGTAGTTCACTACTTTGCTTAATATTTTTATTTGAAATTATGTTCCAAATGCAGAGAATTCTTTATCGATGTATACATTTAAAAAAAAGCTAATGACGTAGTGAAGATGACTAAGGTTGATAAATAACCTGTAGTGCTTCTTCTTTTTAAATCCGTTTGTCCTGTGCATTATTCATTCATGTGGAATGTGAGTGGCGTTAAGAAAGCCATGGGCTGAAGTGAAGTAACGCTGTACTGTAGCATGGAATCCTGGCAGGGGTCATGGCCCAGGGTCGGGAGTGCGCAGTTGAGATCGGGAGGAGTTGTGTAGAGTTCACTCTCTGGCTGAGAGCTTTTACTTAATAAGAAAGGAAGTGTGGAGGTCATCAGGAAATGGTTGATTCAGACCAGGCTGAAATATTGGTCCTTCACCTTTTGTGAGTTTTTGTGTGTGTGTAATATAATACACCAGGACTGGGACTATCGTGCTCAGACTACCAAAGACAGATGGTGTTCGGCAATGTGTGTGTGGTGCTGTGAGTCTAAAGTCTACCGAAACCTCTGGTTGTGAACAGTCTTTCTCTTCCACCCCTGCCCTGCAGCTGGACCCCTTTGCCCCGCTCTTCCCCCAACATCCCAGCCCTGTATGTGCTGAAGATGGACGAGGAGCGGGGACGACGATCACTGCTGGGCCTCCTGCAACAGCTGGCCAGGTACTGGATGTTCTGTGTCTTCACAATCAGAAACCCAGAAATCTTGTTTAATTGCATCAGATGTTCGATTAGGTTCTGGGTGGAGATGTAAACTCAGCAAAAAAAGGAACGTCCCTTTTTCAGGAAACACCCCCTTTTCAGGATCCAAAGATAATTCGTAAAAATCCAAATAACTTAACAGATCTTCATTGTAAAGGGTTTAAACACTGTTTCCCCATGCTTGTTCATTGAACCATAAACAATTAATGAACATGCACCTGTGGAACGGACGTTAAGACACTAACAGATTACAGATGGTAGGCAATTAAGGTCCCAGTTATGAAAACGTAGGACACTAAAGAGGCCTTTTGTACTGACTCTGAAAAACACCAAAAGAAAGACGCCCAGGGTCCCTGCTCATCTGGGCGAACATGCCTCAGGCATGCTGCTAGGAGGCATGAGGACTGCAGATGTGGCCAGGGCAATAAATTGCAATGTCCGTACTGTGAGACGCCTAAGACAGAGCTACAGGGAGACAGGACAGACAGCTGATTGTCCTCGCAGTGGCAGACCACGTGTAAAAACACCTGCACAGGATCGGTACATCCGAACATCACTTGCTGGACTTGTACAGGATGGCAACAACAACTGCCCGAGTTACATCAGGAACGCACAATCCCTCCATCAGTGCTCAGACTGTCCACAATAGGCTGAGAGAGGCTGGACTGAGGGCTTGTAAAGCCTGTTGTAAGGCAGGTCCTCATCAGACATCACCGGCAACAACGTCGCCAATGGGTACAAACCCACCGTCGCTGGACCAGACAGGACTGGCAAAAAGTGCTTTTCACTGACGAGTCGCGGTTTTGTCTCGCCAGGGGTGATGGTCGGATTCGCGTTTATCGTTGAAGGAATGAGCGTTACACCGAGGCGTGTACTCTGGAGCGTTACACCGAGGCGTGTACTCTGGAGCGTTACACCGAGGCGTGTACTCTGGAGCGGGATCGATTTGGAGGTGGAGGGTCTGTCAATGTCTGGGGCGGTGTGTCATAGCATCATCGGACTGAGCTTGTTGTCATTGCAGGCAATCTCAACTCTGTGCGTTACAGGGAAGACATCCTCCTCCCTCATGTGGTACCCTTCCTGCAGGCTCATCCTGACATGACCCTCCAGCATGACAATGCCAACAGCCATACTGCTCGTTCTGTGCGTGATTTCCTGTAAGACAGGAATGTCAGTATTCTGCCATGGCCAGCGAAGAGCCCAGATCTCAATCTCATTGAGCACGTCTGGGACCTGTTGGATCGGAGGGTGTGGGGCTAGGGCCATTCCCCCCAGAAATGTCCGGGAACTTGCAGGTGCCTTGGTGGAAGAGTGGGGTAACATCTCACAGCAAGAACTGGCAAATCTGGTGCAGTCCATGAGGAGGAGATGTACTGCAGTACTTAATGCAGCTGGTGGCCACACCAGATACTGACTGTTACCTTTGATTTTGGCCCCCCCTTTGTTCGGGGACACATTATTCAATTTCTGTTAGTCCACATGTCTGTGGAACTTGTTCAGTTTATGTCTCAGTTGTTGAATCTTGTTATGTTCATACAAATATTTACACACCATACTACCATCCCATTGTTACGTGTGTCTGTCTACGAGTGATAAACTCTGAAATGACCTTTTGAATGGCTGACGCAAACTAAAGCAGGTCGCAGGTACATCTGTTTTAATAAAGCTTTTAAATTCAGAACAAGCACAACAATTTCATAAAGGTGTTAAACATTTCAATGAAAAAAGTATGCCTGATGAATCACTGCTCAATGAAACAACATGAATATGGTCTCGTAAAACGTTTATATTAACATGATTAGAAAATGGCATTAAAAGGTTTCAAGTATGTCAAGTGGCCTCGTCAGCAGTCCCACTGACATTAAAAGAAGGGCTGAAGTGGTAGAATCAACTGGCACTTGAATTGCTTAGCCGTTATTTGGGCCTTGTTTAGTGTCCTGGTCATCTAGTGTTACCAGGCTGGTCGACACAACAGTTAGTGCTTCAGCCGATATAGTACCACAGTATGAGTCATTATACCCATAACAGGGAAATGGTTCCAATCCTTTTTCCACCATTCATTTTTCCCATAGGGGAAAAATAAGGGCTGTGTTTCATGTAGGCTTACTCTGGTGTGATGTTTTGATAACCATGTAAATCCCTCTAGGACAAGGTGACTTTTATCGATATATTCACCTGCATTTACCCCTCCAAAACGAAACGCTAATTAGCTGCTAATGTGGCTATCATAAAGAACTACAAATGCCACGATGATTATGGACGAGACTGCGTAATTTATGCAAAGGTTGGAATCTCTGGATTAACTAATGTTAGCGAAATGTAGTAATCGATACATTTGCTAAATTTATTTTAAATTGACAATTCTGTGAACTGTCTTGTGCAAGTTTTAAATTGACACAACCTGTTGGTAAAGGTGTCAGCTAGAGATGACCTTCAGCGATTTGTAGAGAGATTTGCATGGTTATCAAAACCTCACGCCAGGGTAAGCCTACACAAAACACAGCCCTCATTTGAAGTGTTTCTTAAATCCCCCATAGGAAAAAAGATTGGAACCATTTCCCTGTTTGACCTCTAGCTTTTATGGCTATTATGACACCTCCACTGTGGGGCTCTATTCCTTATTTTTTTCATTGTCATTGCTATACATACTGTATAAAGAGTTACAGTAGCTAAACTAAAGCACAAACCAATCTGGAAACCTAGCTAGGCCTGTATGGCAATTACGTCACAACAGCTAACCCAGCCTTCCAAATTTGATAACTGCCTGGTACTCAGCACTCTATTGTCCCTCTAATCACTCTGACATCAATGCAAATGTTTTAGAAAAATCAAATCAAACACTTCATGAGAGCCCATGAACTCATGTTTATCGATATTTCTATAGGCTATGCAATTGCATGAGAAAGAGATTTAATGGCTTCTCTAAAAAAGAGGATCCCATCAGCTTTCTATAGGCTAGGCCTACTATGTTTATTTCTCAACTTTTCCTCATTTTAAGCACATTGCTTCTCTTTTACAACAGGAGTATAGCCTACCTGGCTGGCATGAAAATGAACCACCGGAGAAGCTTCTCCATTCGCTATTTAAGTGAGTAGATGACGTTTCTTCCCCATGCCCCTGTTCCGAGACAGGTGCATGATAAATGTCCATTCTTAATCAAAACTAATTGATTTAGTATATGTAAAGACAACATTAAATTAAGAATAGTCTGATGGGTGACAATACTATCACTTATAAATGATGCCCAACGTGTGCAGTAAGGCGAGAAACAACTCTTTTCAAATCCTGATTAGAGTTGCATCATGCAGCCTTAGAATGTATTAAAAATCAAAACATAGAACAACTAAAGTTGCATTAATAACTCTAAATGAAGCATATAGGAGGGCCTGTTTCTCTGTTAACCGCTTAACACAGAATAGCCGCTTGTGCGTGCGTACTTGGAAATCGTTTGGAGCAAATATCCTTTCTATTTTATTCAGCTATGTTCAATTGTATTCTTCATACTATAAAATAATTTTAAAACGCCATGGAATACTAAGCAAAACTTGTCTGCTAAATGAACTAGTGTAGCCGACAGCCATTTGGCATAGCCAGATCAGGGCCTAACATAAGGACAACTCAGAGATTGCTATTCTGTTCTTCTGAAATAGACTACATTTTCTTTATCATGTTTCTTTAGACCCGTCTAAAATAATGGATTTATTGTGATTGTGAATGCCACATTAAATAGATATATTGGACTTTTAAAAATGTAGATGTTCCAAAGGTCTGCATCAGTGGCTTGTAGGCTGCGTGGAAGCCAGGAGATGCTAAATGTGTTAATGTTAATTAACGGTCAATTACTGGCTTGCTATGTTGTTGAGCTGGCTGTGTAAGTGGTTCATGATGAGGATTGAGCTGCTTGGGTATAAAAAGTGTTGCTAATTATTGTTTATTAATGGGGATCTGCAGCTGAAGAAGTATCAATCTGTACTTTTGCTCTCCCTGATGGACACTGAAAAAAACTATGTTTTGAAAGGAGTGATAAGGACAGATGTCTGTTGTCATGGTCACAGTCTGTAGTCGCAGAGCCTGTTGTGACCATTTGAATGACTGTCTCTGTGGTCCCTCCCTCTACTGCAGCCCAGATGCTGCGCCCGTGCTTCCTGAGGGCGGCACCTACATGTGTTCAACTGGCTCAGCAGCTGTCTGGATGGTGAGGAGGTAGCACCTACCTGCCTGGCATCTGTGAGAGGGCCAAACTACTGGTGCTGGTATGCTTTCATCATCATCATTGTTTATTCTCATACACTGTGTCCATCTTTGCCTCATGATGACAAGGGAAGGAAATATACGGAGCCATATATATCGCTCTGGAAATGTGCAGAATACACTTTTTTCCCCCCAAGACATTATGTATGTGTGAGTTTAGAGTTGGCTTGCAATATCAACATCTCCAGTAGGGGGTGCCACTGACAACTGAAAACCCTGCAAGGGAATAAACGTTTACATCAGGGATCATCAACTATGTTCAGCCATGGGACAATTTATTTGATGTTTTTCTTGAGCGGATGGTCAGGGGGCCAAAACATAAATACTAATCATTTGTAGAATGAAAATTGACCTGGCTTACGTTTGTATACAATCACATATCTCTGTATTATGCGTGGGAAAACGTTTTAACAGATTTTCAAAATTAAAATCCCTTGGAGCTGATTTGCTGTTGTTAAAAAAATATATATATACATTCTTATTGCTGCCAGTTGGAGAATCCTGATTTCCTCCTTGGTGTGAGGAAAGTAGACATCACCTTTGGCTTGGTTAGCGACAGCACAGCTAAAGGACCTCACAATCTGACTGACATGGTACATAAATACTGTCTTGACAATAAGAAGTTTCTGGATATTTTGAGTGACCAACATCAAATCATCCTCCCTGGCTTGGTTGGCAGTCCCTAGTCCCAATGGAGCCAATGGTAGGTCAGGCTCTAATAGGATCTCCCTGTTAAAAGGGGTCATCAAGCAATGACACGCATGCTCTGTTTAAATGTCAAATGGTTATGATATAAGGCTTCATGCTAGGGAGAGACGGAAACATTTGTCTTGTGTGTAAAGACAGAGGGATGTATGTGTGAGTAAGACTGTGTGCACGTGTGAAAGCGCACGCTTGTGTGTGTGTGTGTCTGTGTACTCCACTATAATTAAGCCCTGGTCGGATGGAGGGCTGAATCAGGTGGGTGGGGTGGAGGAGACTGTGCTGATGACCAGGCCTTGTGTGTCTCCTCCCATCAGGCTAAGTGAGGTGACTCATGTCACTGCTGAGAGACTGACAGCCTGTCATGCAATTACAGAATCTATTTACCCCATCACTGTCTCTCACTTTCTCTCCCTCTCACTCCCCATCTCTCGGACTGTGTCTCTCAACAGACCAGACGCTGACGTTTGTTTCTCTGTCTGCCTCTTTCTCTCCCTCCCTCTCAGAGCTACGCCCTGTACATGATTGGAAATGGTAATGCCACTTCAGTTGATGTTTTGAAGTATCTAGCCAAGCTCTCCAGGTGGGTTTCTCTGTGTGTCTGATTAATGAACAGTGTGCCCCCAAGATGACGAACAACCATCCCTGTGACATGCCTTACACATTGCCCACATGCCTCCGACATGCATGTCACTGAAGAGGTTGAAAGGCGTTTGTACCATGTTGTCTCCATCCTCGAGTTCATTTGGCCGTTGTTATGATGTATTTAGCGTCATGTGACACAAAATGCATCATACGATGATGATTTCTGTATTTTGAAAGTTATGTATCTTAAACTTGATTGCTGACATGCAAAACATTTTTGGACAATAACAACAATGGACGAATGAAACAAATACCAAAAGAAAATGTTTGGGTGGAACTTTCCTTTAAGTCTCCAAATAAATATTATTTGGCATTTTGGAAAGAAGTATGCATTCTGGTGATGATTGTGAGGCTGAAAGGCCTCATGGCTTCTTTTGACGTTCCCCTGTTTTCTCTGATGACCCATTTCACACTTCCTATTCTGTGACAACTGACCTACAGCCCTCACGTGGCATCTCTCATCAGGCCAGAAGAAAACTCATTGCAGCAGCTTTGAGGTAAAAACTTACCTGCAACACATTTAGCCTGAATCAGTTCCTTCTTAGACTCTTGATTCCCCATAAATGCACAAGAAGGGTTCACTCGCTTTATGTCCCACTAGTAATAGTAACAACTACGAAATACACTCTTGTCCCAAGGTTTTAACCATGCTTTTCCAAATTAAGACTTCATTTTCACTGTCAACTTTACACATTTGCAATCCCTGTTTCTTTTCCAGACATAGCAGTATCAGCCTGATGCTCCAAATGAAAGTTTGGCTGAAAAGATTGTTGTTTGGCTAACATCAGCAGGTAAGACTCTACATTAGGCCTAGAAACATCTCCCACAGCCTGTCTAATGTTGCTATGTTAAAGACACTTTACTAGTGTGAGACTCTGTTACATTTATGTAATGTGTTTAGGTTTCACATTGAAAGACCTTGAATCCATGCTCTTTGGTGTGGCTCTGCCCATCTGCCTGTTGATTGGGTGAAAGGACCTCACCAAGAAAGCACTCAAAGTTACCGTGGCCAAAGGCAAAGCTGTACGTGGGAGTTTGGGGGTTATTGGATAGTTTGGGCTTCATCTTTACAACCTTGTGGACTTGTAGTTAATGTTTGTCTGTTTTGTGTGTGTGCGGTCCGGGGCTGATGCTGGAGGCTCGAGCCACCACAGAGGCAGACGATAAGGAGGTTGGTATGAGTGATCTGAACCAGGATGTGATTGGTCTCATCTGGGGCCAGGAGCTGCATGTCCAGGAGGCCAGACGTCTCCTCCAGAGCTCCCGACCAGTCAGGCTCAGCGTGGTCCACCTGGCCGAGGTCAGCGACATAGAGGAGAAGGAGAACAAGTGGGTATTGTTCAAGTGATGGCAGCTATCCTAGATTATCTCAATTCAGAAGCAGACTGGCCCAGGTTATAGACTATATCCATTAATAATCTGATTAGTTTCAAGCATGTACTGTAGGTTTGCTCTGTAGTTAGCATTTGGTCTGTAGTTGTGCTGACTTATTCTGATGCTCCTCCTTCCCTCTGCTTTATCTCTGGGCAGACTGCTGCAGCTGTGCCAGCGTTCCATGGCTCTGCCAGTGGGCAGAGGCCTGTTCACGCTCTTCTCCAACCACCCTGTGTCAACAGAGCCTAAACTCAACCTTACTGGTTTCTGTCTGAGAGGAGGCATCTATGTAGGGTGTCCAATGAAAAATGCATGTTTTGACCAATGGGTAAAAAAAAAATGTTAATTGTGTAGATAATCCTCTATGACAACCAATGGTCCAAACCTCATGTCAGTATCATAATCCGTTCAAAAGCTATTGGAGTTTTTAACCTCTCTGGGATATGTGGGACGGTAGCGTCCCACTTGGCCAAAAGCCAGAGAAAATGCAGAGCGTCAAATAAATTCCTATAAAAATCAAACTTTCATGAAATCACACATATAAGATACCAAATTAAAGCTACACGTGTTGTGAATCCAGCCAACATGTCAGATTTCAAAAAGGCTTTTTGGCGAAAGCAAACGATGCTATTATCTGAGGATAGCACCTCCATTAAAAAAATAGAGAAAACATATTTTAACCCTGCAGGCGCGACACAAAACGCAGAAATAAAAATATAAATCATGCCTTTGACGAGCTTCTTCTGTTGGCACTCCAATATGTCCCATAAACATCACAAAGGGTCCTTTTGTTCGATTAATTCCGTCCATATATATCCAAAATGTCTATGTCCATTTATTGGGCGCGTTTGATCCAGAAAAACACTGGTTCCAACTTGCGCAATGTGACCACAAAATATCTCAAAAGTTACTTGTAAACTTTGCCAAAACATTTCAAACTACTTTTGTAATACAACTTTAGGTATTTTTTAAAGTAAATAATCAATCAAATGTGTTCAATACAGGAAGAAAACAAACTGAAGCATGCTTTCTGGTCATGCGCCTCTATCAAACAGTACACATGAAGTGACCCTGGTTCAAGATGGCCGTACTTCTTCATTACACAAAGGAAAAACCTCAACCAATTTCTAAAGACTGGTGACATCCAGTGGAAGCGGTAGGAACTGCAAGCAATTCCCTTAGAAATCTGGATTCTCTATGAAAACCATTAGAAAAGAGTGAACAATTCTTTTTTTTTTTTAATCGGAATGGTTTGTCCTCTGGGTTTTGCCTGCTACATAAGTTCTGTTATACTCACAGACATGATTCAAACCGTTTTAGTAACTTCAGAGTGTTTTCTATCCAAAGCTACTAATAATATGCATATCTTATCTTCTGGGGATGAGTAGCAGGCAGTTGAATTTGGGCTTGCTTTTCATCCAAAATTCCAAATGCTGCCCCCTATCCTAGAGAAGTTTTAACCTTGTAGGATGGCCAGAATTAGGGTGACTAAATCAATTAATTATTTTCATATTTTAGTATATGCTTTTCATAGGAATTTGAACTTTCTGTTCTTTTACAAAGATTTCTCACAAAAATGAGCGCATCTCTGTGACATGTGAACGGAGTCCTGAGTGTATACCAAGTTTTTTGAAATTTAATTCAGCTCGTGTCATGCTAATTTAGCATTTTGTGACCCCCAGAAACAACTTTATAGAAGACCACTACTACATGTAAAATCCTCAAGTCACTGCAAGAAGGCAACACCGCTCTTATTAGCTTACGGAATCTAACTTTTTGGATATAATGTTAATTACAAACCGGAGAAAGACCCCCCTGAATGATTAAGAACATGAATAAAATCATATTTGTCTTGGTAAAATGTATTTTATAACATAAGTAAGTGAAATTTCATCACTAAAGCTTGTTTTCACCCCTCCGGGCCGAGTGGGTGGATGCCTGTTCTGTGTCTTCAAACACATTAACAGAACTAGTTATGACAAAGCATCAAGTACAGGAGTATTTTGTTTTTCCTTTGAAGGTCTTTGAAGATCTGAGTAAAAAGGCTTTACTCCGTCTATATATGTTCCATGTCTGGGTGCGTTTTGAACAGCAGCCCACAAGAA